>NW_028327172.1:209043332-209347148 GCF_987537825.1 Furipterus horrens | reverse complement strand
CAATGTTTTTAAGCCAATTTTTCCATTTCAAAGTGTTTGAAAAGTGAGTTCAGAATTATACAATCCTTCAAATTTTTCACTTTTCATGTTGTGATATCTATAATTTATCTAAGTGTCACTGGTTCGATCTTCCAGTCAGGGCACATCAGAGAAGGAAAACTCTGACTCCAAAAAACCTCCGCTGCCTTGCGGCATACCTCTTCAGGGGAAAGGCTAAGGGAGTAAACCCCGACAGAAAATCCGGAGCCGGAGTCCCTAAGGCGGTTTGACGTTGTAGTCAACACCGGCAACTCCTGCGGCACACCTGAAGCCAAGCTGTATCGACTCCGTCTTTCCCTTGGACCCTTCAGCTGCGAAGAGAGGGAGGGTCTGCTGCATGGGCAACAAACAGCAGACCCTCCATATCACCCTGCCCAGGCTCTGTAGCTTCAGCTCCACTGGAGAGGACACTCCAGCTTCATCGCAAGATGTCGATTCAACACGGGAGGAGACAGATACCGTGTCACTCCCGAGTCGGACTGCACAGCCATTCTCGGCGGTGCAGATAGACTCTTAAGAAGCTACACCATCGTCTCTCGAGACGGACGGCTGCCGACGAGTATAGAAAATGCATATGTCTAAATTAGTTTTAATCTACCACATAGAGTAGGTTGGTTAACATTTGAAGAACCCTTACGAGAAATATATACCCCAGGAGTGTTAATTAACATTTGAAAGATCCTAATTGGAAGTCCCAACCCCGGAAACAGGAACTCCAGGACAATCATTTCAAATATCAAACTCTTAGCCGGCAATATAGGGTCCATTCACTTAGCATAAGGAATATTTGAAATAACTCCTCACTGTTGAAATGCACAGCGTTCAAACATGCAGACTGGCTTGAGGTGCCACACAGATAGCTCCACAACAGCATAAAAGTCTGGGGAGCCCAACAGTTGACTTCAGTGGGACACCCTGGCTTTGTCTACTTGTCCTACCCTATCGCACCACTTGTCAGAGAATTCTATTTCCTGAGCCAACTGGAAAGCTGGCTAATCCTATCTCTAGGTGGAATATTGCTACTTCTGCTTACAGTAAACCTTTCTTGTAAGGTCCTTTTAAGAGCATCAAAGAGTTGAGAACCAGAACTTCCCCAAGAGTACAATATCAGACCCATGACTGCAGGGGGCCCTACTTCTGATATATGTTTGCATGGGCAGCAGAATTCATTGCAACCTCATGGTAACATATCACCTGGCAGCAAAGTCATGGGCAAGAGGACCACGGCTCTCACCAACCTCTGATTCTTGAAGGCAACCAATATCCACCAAAACATGACAATTCTGTGGTATTTTTCTTTCATTGCCTGGCTTATTTCGCTAAGTATAATCCTCTCTAGTTCCACCCATGTTATTGCAAAGGGGTGGGCTGGGTAAGGGGGAGCAATGAGGGGGAAAATGGGACAACTGTAATAGAAAAACAATAAATAAATCAAAAATTTTTAAAAACAAAATTAAATTAAAAAACATGACAATCCTGAACCATCGAATTGAGTTGGGACAGTTGACACAGCTCGGCCTAAACTAATAGAATGTGTTGGATGCAGAATAATGCTTATGCTTCTGTACCTACATTGCAGCCCACAGGGGAAGGCCCGCATCTTCTCTGCGCTGTGTGGAGAAGTTTGGGGAGGGCATGCCTCTCTCTCTCTCTCTCTCTCCCTCTCTCTCTCTCTCTCTCTCTCTCTCTCTCTCTCTCTCTCTCTCTCTCACACACACACACACACACACACACACACACACACACACACACACGTCTCAAGATTCAAATGCAGGCCTAAGCTAGGTGCTCCAATCCATCTTTTCACTAAACAATGGCAGATGGGTTCTCGATAGCTTGCCTGAGCATCACTTAATAAAACTGTTCTTCATTCATCATTGGCAATCAATCCCCCAGTGTGTGTTCCACTGATCAGACCCTCAGAATACTCTTCACCCATCCAAATCAGTTTTTCTAACAATATAATTGTAAAGGAAGAAAAGCTTAGTGTTCAAGAGGATATATAGTATGGTTTCAGTTTTTTTTCTTAATATATGAAAGGCTAATCTCCAAAATGCATATCTGCCTATCTCAGAGAGATGACACTGTTGAAGATTTCTATTTTTTATTATTATGTTGTCAAAATGCTTTTCAATAAGCAAAAACATTTATATCCAGTAGAAGAAAAATATTTACTGTAACAATTTAAATATATGATCTTACCAGGGCAGGCTCTATACCAGTGAAGTCCAACAGGAATATAATACAAGGCACAGATATAACTTTAAATTTCCTAGCAGCTATATGAGGTCTCTCTGGAAAAAGTCCAGCCATTGTTAATGTAACGAGAATGATTTGCACAACATTGATGTAACCTGGCAGCCAAGGGCCTGCCTGTCTCTCTGTCCGCCCCCAACCCCCTAGACTGTGAGCAGCGTGTGACCATGTCGCATATCGCCCTCACCCTCTTTCCCTCCTTGCGCAGAGTCCAGCACACAGAATTGAATGGATGAACACTATCTCACTCTCACTCTTGATGATAATAGCATAGCGGGTTAACTAGTGGCCCCCTCCAAAGATATATTCAAGGCCTAACCCCTTTCTCTGTGAAACTGACCTTATTTGGAAATAGGTCTTTGCAGATGTAATTAAGGGTTCTAGACGAGGCCATCCTTGTTTGGTGTCATGAGAAGGGGAGAGGCCACAGAGAGAGACACAGAGAGAAGGCCACGGAATGATGGTGCAGAGATGGGAGTGATGAGTCTAAGAGTCAAAGAACGCCAGAGGTTACTGGGAACCCGTGAAAGGTAGGGAGAGACAAGAAAGGATGTTCCCTCGGGGCCTCCAGAGCAAGCACAGCGCTGTGGACACTGATTTGGACTCTGGCCTCCAGAACTGTGAGAGAATACATGTCTGCTGCATTAAGCTACCACATTTCCGGTCATTGGCTACAGAAGCGCAGGAAAGCAATTCAAGAAATTACTATTAATTGGAATATGAACATGTGTGTGATGCCTATATGTATGAGAAAAAAATTACCTATTTATGATATGGTTTGATTTTGGAAATTCTTATGACTGTCTAACCTGCTTTCACCCTCCATAATCCACTCCATCCATGCTGGTAAATCACTGTTCTAGAAATAAGCAGGTTTGTTTTCTTAACTGACTTGTCCTGTTATTCCACTCCCCCCACTCCCTTACAGCCCACACCCCAGGGAGAAGCCTGGCTGGAGTCTGTAACCTCGTGTAGCGCTGACATGTGTGACAGCTTTTCTCTGTCTTCCAGTCTTCAACCACTGGCTCTGCGTCCCAACACCAAGGGTTGCAGGGTCCTCCTCTGGACCACATGCCTCCCCTAGGGCATGTTCCTACAGGTTCCAGGATTACCCCATTCCAGCCTTGACCTTCCCTCTCTCCCAGGTACGTACTCCACACATGGCGGACTCCAGAACACAGAACCCGTGGGCGTGTAAACAGCCAACACAGTCTCCACATTTCCTGGGCACCATCAATGCACTGATAATGATGGTAATTGCTACTTTAGAGCAGCATTAACTGAAAAAGGAGGATCTTCTCTTGCCTGCCTGCAACACATTCTCAGCTTCAAAATCCTAAGTTATCTTTAAGGATGCCATGGGTCCTCAGGCAATTTCTCACTTCTTCAACTGAAACTCGGGAGCTGTCTCACTAGATAGGATGGTATGCTGGCCTCCATGAATGGTATCTCTTATGATCCATGGTTTTCAAAAGGCAGTATCTAATCCCACCATAATTTAGCTGCTAATTGTACAAAGGTAGGTAACACTCCTACGCATTAACTCAGCCAGCCCTCAGACCCCCCAAAATATCAGATGCCAAGAACACAGTGACGGCAAACGAAATGAAGCAAGCCCCCGTTCCTGGGACACGGCGGGAGCATTTTCTATTAGAAATACGTCTGGGTGACAATAAGTGTTCACCAAAAAGCCGTATTAGCAGTTTTCACCACAAAGCGGGAAAGGCCCCGTTGAAATCTCCAGGATTTATTTTTGTAATTTTGACACCATTCAGTAATTTTCCAGAAGGTCAGAGGGCCTGAAGCAGATGGTGGGTTTCCTCTGATTTGGAACAGTAACGTCCTTCCTGGCAGGCCTTCTCACCCTGGTTCTGGGCCTGGTTATCTTCCCGCCTGCTATTTCTAAAGACTCCTGCCCAGCCACGCGGCCCCTTCCCACAGCCTCTCAGTGCGTCAGTCTTGAGATACTAGAGCGTCTCTCCAAAGTATGTATTTAAACCTGTCATGTTCTCCCACCATAGCCTTCAGTACAAAATCTGATTTCTCAGCAGGGCATCCGAGGGTCCTCTTGACCAACCCCCCCTCGCCCCACCCCCACTGCCCCCGGGCACAGCAGCCGCGCCCTCCCCACGCTGGAGTCATTTGAATTCCTGGATCGTGTCTCTCAACATCAATTCACAGCATTTTCTAAACTGAGGGATTGTTTTGTGGTTCCTTAGGCACATTTGCTTTTGAACACTTCAGTCATCTTCCCTTTGAATTTGGTTACAGTTTAAACTATTCATTTACTTCCATTTGTTTTGTTGGTGTCGTTGCTGTTGTTTTTAAAATCCCCAAAAGACAAAAAAAATAATAATAAGTTCTTCAAAAGCAGGCAACATGTTAAAGAAAAAACAGGTGTGCTAATGGTCCTGCAGTTAGGTAGGGGAAGGTCCTTATTCTTGGGGGACCCTTGTAGGACTCTTAGGCTAAGGTGTCATGGTGGCTGCGATATTTTCTCAAATGATTAAGTTAAAGAAAAATGGGAATGTGAGAGGGTGAACATTTTTCAAAACGAAAAGTTGGAGAGAAGGGAAAAGTGGGTTGAATTTTAACTAAACTGGTCATGGGAAAAGCGACTCTGACCTCTAAACGCCCTTCGCACCCCCTTTCACCCCCTCGCCTGCAGCCCGGGGTAAGTCCGGAGTTCCAACACCTGCTCCTTTGTGCACCCCGAGGCCAGCTTGTTTCCTCCCTCGCTTATAGTAATACCCTGTGGGCGATGCCCTTCGTTCCTACAGTGACTGCGTTTGGGGTTGCATCAGCTTCCCGTGAGGAGTTTGAGAGCCCCCATGCCCAGAACGAGGCACCCAGAGGTGCTCTAACCAGTTTCCCTAGAGATGAGGGAATGAGTGGGATAACACTGTCTATTTTGCACGGAACTGTATTTTTGTACCCACCAGGGCACTTGGAAAAATGAGGTCATAAGAAATGAACTGGGCCCGTAAGAGCCCAGACTCTGGGAGCCTGAGAATTTGAGAGTCAATCAGAGAAACAGGCTGTAGGAATCCAGTGGGTTGTTCTGTTGGGCTGAGCCCCATCCCAGCACCACACGGTGGGAACGAGCTCTCTGGATGTGGGGAACCGACACTGTGAGCTGAGGAAGGCCCCCAGGAGCACCCACTGTGGGCTGCTCTCAGACCAGCCAGCCCGTGTCAGGCTCGTCCAGAGGTGCTGACTTCAATCTGATCCATCTGGGGTGACAGGTGAAGCGTCCCCAGAGGCGATGGCTACTGGTCCCCTCTTCTCTGCGGACCCAGTACTTTCACAGGGGACTCCTCAGAGCACTTTCCCAAGCCAGTTCACAGTCATAGGGGACAGCAGACCCGTGACAAAGAACAGGGCTCTCCCAGCTAAGAAGGCTCACAGCCCTGAAAATCGACACGGTGCGGAAGTGAAAACCACGAGCCCTCCCCTGAAGCCCAAGTGAGTGGATTTTACAGCCTCCGACCGTCGCTCACCTACTCTGTTCATGCCATCTTTACACCATCACGCTCTTCATAACATCTGTCTTCAGCTGTCAAACCTCAACGCGTCATAATTCAAAACACTGTCGGTCTTCGATTGGCCTTTAAAAAGCATTTTCAAATTCCACAAAATCTTCCTTACTGTAGAACCTACTGGGGTGTCCATCACCTTCCCTGTCTTAAGAATTCATATCTGCCTTCAAACTCTTAAACGACTTTTTTAATATAAGATTTGGGGAACTGAATCAAAATCTGAATTTTTACTGAACATTTTTGATAACCACCTGCCCAGTCTGTACATCTAGGGAAGGCAGAAGGGAGTGGAAATGTCATAGTCCTTGCAAATAGACCAGACTCTGTAACTTTTATAAATATCCATCATCGCAAAAGGTCAGGGTCCTCAACTCCACATAAATAACAGCAATTGTGCCAGCCTCAGAGAGGTCCCCGAGTTTTCAATGGTGGGTGTAACAAACGCCGACTGCCCACCCAATGTTCGATACTTGCATGTCCGTTCCGTCCCCCCATTCCAACAATAATAAGAGCTGGTGTCTACTGAGCACTTACTGTGTGCTTTATATGTAGTGAGTCATTAGCCCTCATCGCAACCCCATGAAGCAGATTTTATTTTATAGAGGAAGCTTGGTGGGGCGTGTTGAGAGTGCCAAAGCCAAACACGGTAAAGCTAAGGCGACTCTATTGCAACAGAAGAACTTTGAGTAGTCACACTAAAATTATTTTCAAACGTTCCATAGAGGCACTGAGGTCATGGAAATCGCCACCGGTGAGAGAGGCAGAGCCCTGGGCTTCTGTCTTGACTCCACCAACGACTCGGTTTGTGATGCTTGTGCACAACCCCCTCGAGGCCCACAACAGGGTCTGAGACCTTTGTGTTTCTTCTTCCAGGCACGAGGCACTTGCTAGAAGGGGACCATTGGTCTTGAAAGCGGGGAATGTCCTTCCTGAAAGGCACATTACACATGTGCAGTGCGAGAGGAAAATAAATAACATCTGTGAATTTCCTGCCTAAAAAGCCCCTTTGTTGAGAAATTTGGTGTACTTACATGGATCCCCAGAAAGGCCAACTGTGAGTTCCAATCAGATGTCAACACGGTCTCACAATTTACGACCTTAAAGGAAAACTGTGAAGGCAGCTGAGTAGCCCCTACCCTTGTAGGGCCAGCCTCGCCAAGGCCTTGGCTGTAGGCTTCAGGCCACATACCCCCGATGTGCCCCTGACCAGCCCCCCACACTGAGCCACACAGGGTTAGGAAACATTTCACGTGGGAAGATCACACACCCCAACCCCACAGGAGGCAATAACTAGATATTATAGCCTGGCATTCTACTTATAAAGCCCTTTGACTGGTTTCTTTCTCCTGACAATCAAAATAATCAATCAAGGTCCATTGCAGAAAAGAGAGATGGGCACTAGGCTTGGCAGGTCCTAAAGCAATGACTTTGAGTCACTGAAGTTTGCCAACACGTGAGATTTTTTTATCCAAAAACATGACAATAACAACATCTCTCTTGACTATTTCAAGGACCACTGTGAATATTAACTGCAGGAGGCAACTGGGCAGAATGGTTAGGAGCTCAGATTGGACAGACAGACTACCTGAGTTCAAACCCCCTCTCTGCTACCTGCTAGCTACGTGACGGTGGGCAAGTGATTTAACTTGTGCGTGCCTTGGATCCCTTATCCGAAGCCAGAAAAAGAACAAAGGTCCCGTGTCAAAAGGCTGTGTGAGGACTGAATTGGATAATATATGTCGTCGGCAGCCGTCCGTCTCGAGAGACGATGGTGTAGCTTCTTAAGAGTCTATCTGCACTGCCGAGAATGGCTGTGCAGTCTGACTCGGGAGTGACACGGTATCTGTCTCCTCCCGTGTTGAATCGACATCTTGCGATGACGCTGGAGTGTCCTCTCCAGTGAAGCTGAAGCTACAGAGCCTGGGCAGGGTGATATGGAGGGTCTGCTGTTGCCCATGCAGCAGACCCCCCCTCTCTTCGCAGCTGAAGGGTCCAAGGGAAAGACGGAGTCAATACAGCTTGGTTTCAGGTGCGCCGCAGGAGTTGCCGGTGTTGACTACAACGTCAAACCGCCTTAGGGACTCCGGCTCCGGATTTTCTGTCGGGGTTTACTCCCTTAGCCTTTCCCCTGAAGAGGTATGCCGCAAGGCAGCGGAGGTTTTTTGGAGTCAGAGTTTTCCTTCTCTGATGTGCCCTGACTGGAAGATCGAACCAGCGACACTTAGCTCGCAGGCCGACGCTCAATCCACTGAGCCAAACCAGCCAGGACAGCATTTAGAACGGTGTTTGCTATATACGACAGTTTTGCTTATGTAACGGGTAGTTGTTATTATGTGACAGAACTTAAAAAGCAAAAAAGTCACCCAAAGATACCTGTGCGCTGTGGAATAAGCCTTATCCACCAGCATTCTGTTAATTTTCTAATGAGAGTCTAAAAGTCTGCTTTTAGAGCACTTCAAAATATCCCCTCCCTACGTCACCAAGTCCGTGGCAGGCCTCTGCCCAGGTTTCTGACACTCAAAGCATCAGCTTTAATTAAGCCAGAAAGGACTTCCTGCTGGTGGTGGTCATGACTGGACCCACAAGTCATAACTGAATAGCATTTTACTTTTATTTCTTCAATTCCAACAGGTTATGCTGACTCTCTACCTTCTCACCTCCCACTCACTTCAATCTGCTTTCCCCGGCACCACTTTCAAAATTATTCTCTATGATATGAAAGAATTTTTTTCTTTTACTTATGAACAACATTAGTGTGACAGAACATATCCACTATTGCTTCCTTTTGTTATTTCAATAAATCACTAGTTCATATTTATTATAAAATGAATAGAAAAAATAGATAAGGAAAATTAAAATTATTATATTTTTAAATCACCCAGAATCCCACAACCAAAAATAATTACTGTTAACATGTTAGTGTATGTCTTTCCAGACTCTTCCTTAAAACAATACCACAATATGACTATTTTACAACCTGTTCGTGTTTTTTACTCAGCAAGCTATCATGCACAGCTTTTCATGTTAATACATAAAAATAGGTAAGCATGATCATGATTTCATCACAAACGATTTCATTAATTCTCCATTACTGAACATATGTGTAGTTTCCAAATGTGTGATATTATAGGCAACACTCATCAGAGCACTCTTGAACATATATCTTTGGGCACCTGCTTTATTATGTCTTTAATATAAACGCTAAGAAGGATCTGATTATCTCACTTATCCCTGGGAGTCATTTCATGGCTTGACTTTCTAGGATAAATGTTGATTTTTAGGATAAATTACAAATGCAGCAGCTTAGCCCACTCGTAGCCTCTCATCCCCGTCCCTTCATGTCCTCACATATATCTGTTGGCACCTTCTGCTGTTTCTGACCTTCTGTTCCTATCCTCCTCTTCACTTATTCTTTCTCTCTTCTTTTACTAGCTTTAAAATTCAGCTTAAAAATCACCATCTTTAGAAGTCTTCCATCATTCTTGTCCTTCTCCTGTACAATTAAAATTTTACTACTACCACTGATCATCATCATCATCATCATCACATATTTATAGTACTTCTTTTCTTCCAGGCAATATCCTTAGCATGTTACACATGCATCATTTCATCCTTTCAACAAATCTTGAGGCAGCTGCTGGTACCCCGATTTTATAGATAAACAAACGGAGACTTAGATGTTGAGGTATGTTAGAGTTTCTGAATCTATGAGTACTTACGCAAGATTTTAAACTACATAAATATCATATGTATGTGTGTGTAGCTCCAACGGAAGATGTAACTTTGGTAATCTGTTTTGATGAATAAATTATTTTTCAGAAACACTTAAATCCGTTGCCATTTTTCTAGAGGAAAGAACTAGAAGGGGAAATTTTTAAAAACTGCAGTTTGAGGTGAAGTTATTTGGATCTGGATAAAAAATTAGGAATGAAGGTGAATTATGAGTGTTGTAGATTAAAACTCAAGCTCTAGAATCTGGTAAACACTATCGTTGTTCACACATCAATAAGACTAAGGGAAATTCAACCTACGTACACACTTCAGTGTAAGTATCATGTCATTTCATCAGGTTGTTACTATCCTATAATAAAAATCAATGTTATTGCTTTATTTTACTTAGGAATCCCTATCCCTAAGAATACAAAACCAAAAACACCACCACATTATAGTCAAGCATTTCTATAAAACATATTACATCTTTAAAGCATTCAACAAGTAATTAGGTGAACCTAGAATTAGATTTGTTTTTATCATCCAAATGTGGAAGTAAACCTACTAATGAATAAGTTACTCAGCTATTAAACCTTGACCCCCCCACCCCAAATTTATTGTTAATTGTTTAAACTCTGATAAAATGAGAACAACTCTTTTCTTTCCAGTCAGCTAGTGAGGCACAGGACGTGAGTATCCATGACTTATGAAACCACCAAGCCCTGTCTCTTTCTAGTCCCGGACCTTCGTCTCTCCTCTCAGAGACCTGACCTCCGTACTTCCAAAGGAAGCCCCTTCTCCCCCTAATTCCTGGTGAGGCCACCCAGAGCCAAAGCCATGGGCTTACACGTGCATTTCCCTGGAAGAAGAGGAAGCTGAAGGCTCAGTCACCTTCTGGAAACGGAGAGACAACAGGAATAAACGTGAGCTCAAGTGTCAAACTTGACCCTGCGGGCAGGCACTCCGCTCTGAGCGGTTCAGTAGAGAAGGAACGGTAAAAATAAGGTGCCCCCTATCAGGCCACTGTGACCTGATGGGCTCTGCTGAAGAACCCCCCCCACACACTTCTGGAACGCCTGCCTCTGTGAATAACAGCATCAGCGTTGGGCTGAGCTGAGGACTGCCCTCCCCTCAGCAGGCAAACCCACCTCCCCAAGTTTGGGAGGCAGGCATTTCCCAGATTGTTGCTTCCTCCCCAGCCCTAAGCTGGAGCAGGAGGGCACGTTCTCCTCGACCCAGGACTGTGAGGAGGTAGTTCCACCTCCTGCCTTATCGGCACATTTCATTCTCTCGTTATGCTATTTTACCCTTCTCTAGTCTACGACAAGAAATGAAAGGGACTACCATTTGGGGGGAGCTTTATAAACATCAGCAGCTTCATACACACAATCTCTCTTAAGAATCACCACAACCCTGCCTCGTAAGATGCATTTTAACATGAGACTATTGAGGTCCAGAGAGGTTAAGAAATTTCCCCAAGGTCACAGAGCTCCAGTTGGAGCTATGGTTCAAACCCATTCCACCTGACATTTCCCATTATACCACAATAGGTATTTTCTTTATTCAATCCTAACTAACCTGTGTCTCTTCCAGGGCTAAGAATTCATGAGACAATGAAAACAATGGAATTCTTCCTCAATCTTCAAATCCTAGAAGGGAATTATGAGATCCTTAATTGTGATGATGACAAACAGAAAATAAGGCTGAAGAAAATTTATTACAACTGTTAGTGGACATCCAGGTGGACCTGCCGTGCTCCGGGAAGTCACCTTCTGCCAAGTAAGTCACACTGTCACTTAACAGTCTTGGTAGCAACAGAGTCCCCGGTGGCTTTCATCACACCACACAATGGTTCCTCCCTACCCAGTATTTCATCTTTTCTTCTTATGCGCATGGGGGGCAGCCACTGTAGCACAAAGGTCAGAGGCTTTGCTGACAGACTGACCTGAGGACTAACACTATGATCTTGAACAAGCCCTCCATTTACTCGACACGTGCTTACTGAGCACCTGCTACCTACCAGGCTCTGTTGGGCAACTCGTTCCAACCCACAGAAACGATGAGGTGATCGATGTTGTGTTGCCTGAAGCAGGTGTGTGGCAATCTGCTACATGTAGCAAGAGAAAACTCATACAAAGCGCCAGAGTAGGGTGCTTGGGGGAGCCCGGGGAGAGCCTGCTGACACTACGTGGTGAGAACAGGCCCCTCTGGGGAGTCACATTTGAGCAGAGGCCTGAACGAGGAGCAGGCACCAGCCGGAAACGTGGGGGAAAGAGAACTCCAGTCCCTGAACCTTAGCCGAGCTCCATTTTTCTGAGACGGAAAATGAGAATTTGTCTCCGGGTCCCCACCCACTACCATGGACAGTGCTCTGAGGACTCGGGGAGACAGTGGGTGTACGTAATGTGCTTTGCGTGGTGCTGGTGCAAATAGCGAGCCCGGTGACAGTGACAGTGGCGGGTGGTGGAGATGTCATTACAACCAGTGTTTTATGAATAAAGTATTATTACTGAATGGCACCCAGTGGTCAAAAAGCGTAAGAAGGAGCATTTCCTGTACATAGGCTCTACTCTGGTTAACCATCCTCTGGCTGTGCCGTGACCTTCTCCGCAGGCAGGGGAAGAGGCTGGGGAAGGTCTCTTCCTAATCATTGTGCAGATATCTTTGTCTGTTGCAAACCACTGTGGCATTACTGGCTGGCTCTCCTATCAGCAAATAGCAAATAATTCCACACTTGGGTCTGGCAGCCCGGTGTGATTCAGTTCACACCCGTCTACCTAATAGAATGCAACTCCCAAAGGCAGGGTTGTGACATATGCCTCTTTTTTTTTTTAATTCATTTATTTATTTGTTTGTTTACTTATTTTATTTTTAGAGAGAGGGGAAAGGAGAAAGAGAGGGAGAGGAACATCTCTGTGTGGTTGCCTCTCAATCGCGCCCCCAACTGGGGACCTGATGGGCAACCTAGTCATGTGCCCTGACTGGGAATCGAACCAGCGACACTTGGCTCGCAGGCCGACGCTCAATCCACTGAGCCACAGCAGCCAGGGCTGACATACGCCTCTTTATGATCCAATACCACACAAAACACAGGTATGACTATCCCACACCCACTGCCTCCTCCAAACCAAGGTCCAACGGATGGATTCCTAAACACCCTGCAAACCCCAGCTTAGCAGTCACAGCCCCAGAGAAAACATCTGTCCCCTCCCCAGGTGACGGATGTAATCATCTCTCCCCTCTGTGCCTTGAACCTACTTCTATCACTGCACTGATCATACAGTGTTGTGATTTATTTACGGGTGCTGTCTCCCCACTAGTTGTTTCTCAAGCTCTGCCAGCATACTTTAGAGCCCGCTGTGTGCCAGAGGCTGGGGGTACAGTAATGAACCCAGCACAGCCTGCCCTGGAGGTGAGGCAGGATGGAAACAGGGATTTGAACCTAATATGGTCAGTGCACCAATCCATGTGTGTTCCGGGTGCTTTTAATGTGAAAGAGCGGTAGCTGTGCCCTTGTCCCTGCCCCCAGAACCTAGGAAGGCTTCCTGGAAGAAGCAGCAGCAGGGAATCTGAGTTCTCAAGGATAGAAAAGGTTTAAGCAATGCTATGGACTGGATTGTGCCCCCCGCCCCCCCCACACACACATGCAAATTAATATGTGGAAGTCCTAACCCCCAGTATGATGGTACTTGTAGATGGGGCTTTTGGGGAGGTGATCAGAGCTACATGAGGTCATGAGGGTGGGGCCCGCACAATGGGATTAGCACCCTCATAGGAAGAGACACAAGAGAGCTCTCTCTGTGTCTCCCTGCCAGTCGAGGACACAGTGAAAAGGAGATTGTCTACAAACCGGGAAAAGTCTTCACCAGAAACCAGGCTGGCATCCTGACCTTAGACATTCCAGCCCCTAAAACTATGAGAAATAAACTTTCATACTTTTAGTCACCCGGTAGGGTTCTTTTTTTTTATGGCAGCCCAAGAAGATTAAGGAAGATGAGCAAAGAAAGACGGGCCTGCATTTCCACCAGAAGCAACGGCTTAAGGAAAAGTATGGGGGCCTGAACCAGCTGAGGGTGTGGCAGAGCCATCAGACAGCATGTGACAAGGGTACAGAGTTGGGACAGGAAGCAGGGATGGCCCAATGGTGAGGCAGTAAATGCCCCACTGACAGGAACCCCCTTTCTGTGAGCAGTGGCCCTCACCCCCAGGATTAGGCTCCCAGCAGGCATATCTTACCCCATGACCCTCCCGGGCACAGTGTTTTGGGCCATAGGGCCCATGTGACCCGCACCAGGCCAACCAGATCATTCCGGTAAATGTGGAATTGGTATGAGAACCTACCCCTAAGTCCAGGCTAGTCCCCTGAACAGAGAAGAAAATGTGAAAGCCAGGTGGTGGGTGGCCACGCACAGAGAGAACTCAAAGCTGCTCTCAGGGTGATCGGAGTAACGCAAATGGTACCGGCAAAGAGGCAGCCAAGGAAAGTAAGTCTAGAGTCCATGGGAGTTTCTTTCCTGTTCTTGCCTCCTGTGCTTAAAATATCCCAGAACCCTGATAAATACCCCTTTTCCCCTTATTTGCTTAAGTTGATTCAACTTGGTTTCTGTCACTTGCCACCAAAAATGCTGGTGTGCCCCAAGCCTCTGTACAAGGCCCCCTTCTCTTCTTTGTCTTCACTTTCTCCTTAGCCACTCATTACCCAACCCCTGGGTAAAAATACCATTTTTGTTCTCTCAAGCCCAAATTTGTATTCTTCCCTCATGTATCCACCTGCCTACTTCATGTCTTCGTTTGAATTGGCTAAAACCATCTCAAACTTATCATGTCCACCAGAATCTTCTGATTCTGCCTTTTCTCCTAAACCTTCTTTTTTCTTCATTTTCCATATCTCACCAGACACCAGTATCTGCCATTCCTCAAGCCAAGCACTTGGAATTATCCTTGGTTAGTATGTTTCCTTTCGCTCAGTTTCCTCATTCAGTCTTTCAACAAGTCCTATCAACCCCGTTCCAAATCTGTCTCAACCGACCCACGTTCTCCACCTTCACCCTAAGTCTCAGCCTCTCCGAAAGCTCTCGCTGCTCTGCCTCCGCCGTCTCCTAGCTGTCCCTTCCCTGCTGCCATCGAACGAACACGTACACATGACCGGCATCCTCAGAGCTGCCAGAATAATCCCTTTACAACATAGGTCAGGTCACGCCATTCACCCACTGAACGCCTTCCAGTCAGGAAACAGCATCTCAGCCTAGAAGTCCTTACACGGCCCAGTCCCTGCAGTCCTGCCCGATTCTTCTCATGTGACTCTCCCCCTTACTTACCAAGCTTTGGACGCCAATTTTATTGCTCTCCTTGGTGGTTTTCCTTTAAACATGTCTAGACAGTTCCCACCTTTACACCCGATGTTCCCACTGTAGCTTCTGTCTCCTCCTTCTCGTCACTCAGCGTCAGTTCCGACGGCACCTCCCAGAGAGCATGCCCTGATCACATCTGGAAAGCAGGACCAGGATTAACCACCTCACTTATCACTTTGTTTCCTCCAAACACGTATCATAACCTGAAAAGATCTTGTTTGTCACTTCTCTGTTACGTGAGTCATCCCACTAGAGAAGTAAGCCCCACAGAGGCCGGGACCTCATCTGTCACGTTCACTTGGTGGCTGCAGTCAAGCCCAATGTCGGGCATCTGGTAAACGCCCTACAAATTTCTGTTGAGTGAATAGGAGAAACCAAGGACAACACTGAAGAGTTTTAAACAGGAGAGGGACATGAAACATCTTGCATGTTTTATCTGTGTCCGTAGCAAGTGTGGGAGATGAGTTTAAGGTGGGGGGGGCAATCCATGGTTTATATATTTTTGCCCCCTTAATGTCTAACATGGGACAATCTGGTCTACTATTATCTAACAATGAGATTCCCAGGGCAACATCATCTGATCAAAAATCTCATTAAAAGCACACTTTTTTGGTATGTTTGGTTAGAAGAGCAAGATCTAGATATTTATAACAAAGGAATTTTCCTGTATGAATTTCATTAACAAAAGCACAATTTTAGTGGTACATATATTTTATTAAGGCAAAAATAATAAAGTAAATTTTCAAAATGAACCCAAAACAAATCTAAACATCACCTGAAGTCACCAACTTTCTCACAAATTCCGATGATCGTCGTCGTCGTCGTCGTCGTCGTCGTCGTCGTCGGCAGCCGTCCGTCTCGAGAGACGATGGTGTAGCTTCTTAAGAGTCTATCTGCACCGCCGAGAATGGCTGTGCAGTCCGACTCGGGAGTGACATGGTAGTATCTGTCTCCTCCCGTGTTGAATCGACATCTTGCGATGACGCTGAAGCTACAGAGCCTGGGCAGGGTGATATGGAGAGTCTGCTGTTGCCCATGCAGCAGACCCCCCCTCTCTTCGCAGCTGAAGGGTCCAAGGGAAAGACGGAGTCAATACAGCTTGGCTTCAGGTGCGCCGCAGGAGTTGCCGGTGTTGACTACAACGTCAAACCGCCTTAGGGACTCCGGCTCCGGATTTTCTGTCGGGGTTTACTCCCTTAGCCTTTCCCCTGAAGAGGTATGCTGCAAGGCAGCGGAGGTTTTTTGGAGCCAGAGTTTTCCTTCTCTGAAATAAATCGTCGTCGTCGGCAGCCGTCCGTCTCGAGAGACGATGGCGTAGCTTCTTGAGAGTCTATCTGCACCGCCGAGAATGGCTGTGCAGTCCGATTCGGGAGTGACAATCCCTGCCGCACTTGGTACAGGTGAAGGCAGATGGCTGTTGTTGCTGCTGTTGACGCTGCTTCGGCCTCGATCTTTTCTGGACCGCCTCCTCGTTGCGCGCAGCCTCCGCGCGTGACGTACCTTGCCTGACCGCGAGCCTCCAGGCTAGGCGGTCGTCTGCTTGAACTTCCCATGTGTTGAGATTGATGGAGCATTGTGTCATGTCCTTTTTGCAGATGTCTTTGAACCGCAGTTTTGGGCGCCCTGTCATCCTCTTGCCTTCTGCTAGCTCGCCGTAGAGGAGGTCTTTGGGGATACGGCCTGCATCCATTCTTTTGACATGGCCGAGCCACCTGAGGCGTCTCTCGCTAAGAACTGCATGCAAACTGCTCATATTGGCTCGCTTCAGCACCTCGGTGTTGGGGACCTTATCCTGCCAGGCGACATGCAGGACGCGTCGCAGGCACCTCATGTGGAAGCTGTTGAGTTTCCTTTCGTGCCTTGCATAGGTGGTCCACGTCTCGCTGCCATAGAGGAGAGTGCTGAGTACACAGGCTTGGTAGATGCGCAGTCTGGTTTTCTCAGTGAGGCTGGAATTATTCCACGCTCGCCGATTCAGTCTGGCCATAACTGTGGCTGCCCTGGCGATTCTCCGGTTGACCTCCAAGTCGACTGACAGAGAGCTTGAGATGGTGGACCCGAGGTAAGTGAAGTCGTTGACAACCTCCAGGGTGTATCCGTCGATGGTGATGCATGGGGGAGTCCCCGTGCCTTGAGCCATAACATTCGTCTTCGTCAGGCTGATGGCTAGTCCGAACTCCTTGCATGCGTGGGAAAGGCAAGTGACTAGCTGCTGGAGTCCCTCTTCGGAGTGTGATGTCAAAGCTGCGTCGTCGGCGAAGAGCATCTCACGGATGAGCACCTCTTTGACTTTGGTCTTGGCTCGTAGACGGGCCAGGTTGTAGAGCTTGCCATCGGATCTGGTGTGAATGAAGACACCCTCGCTGCAGTCCTTAAAGGCGTATTGGAGGAGCATGGAGAAGAAGATTCCGAACAGCGTAGGCGCGAGGACGCAGCCCTGCTTTACTCCGCTGCTGACTGGGAAGGCCTCAGAGGTTGCGCCGTTGTAGGACACCGTGCTGTGCATGTTGTCGTGAAAGGACATGACCACAGCAAGCAGATGTGGTGGACAGCCAATCTTCCGTAGCAAGCTGAAGAGTCCGCTTCGACTGACCAGATCAAACGCCTTCGTGAGGTCAATAAAGGCGAGGTAGAGTGGTTTATGCTGCTCGTGACACTTCTCCTGCAGCTGGCGTAGGGAGAAGATCATGTCCACTGTTGATCGGCCAGCTCTGAAGCCACACTGGGACTCTGGGTAGACGCGGGAAGCAAGGGTCTGCAGGCGGGCAAGAGCGACCCGGGCGAATACTTTGCCGACGACGCTGAGGAGAGAGATGCCCCGGTAGTTGTTGCAGTCGCTGCGGTCTCCTTTGTTCTTGTACATGGTGATAATGTTGGCGTCTCTCATATCCTGGGGGATGTAACCCTCCTTCCAGCAGAGACAGAGTAGATGGTGGAGCGGCTGTAGCAGGACTGGTTTCCCGCTCTTTAGGATTTCTGGAGGGATTCCGTCGCTTCCTGGTGCTTTCCCACAAGCGAGGCGCTCGATGGCTTTGCCGAGCTCTGCCGCAGTAGGTGGGGTGTCTAGCTCCTCCATGACTGGTAGGTCTGGGATGGCTTTAAGAGCAGTGTCTGTTACAGTGTTCTTCGTTGCGTACAGCTCGAGGTAGTGCTCGGTCCACCGCCGCATTTGCTGTTCCTGGTCAGTGATGACCTCACCTGTCTTGGACTTAAGGGGGGCGATCTTGGAGGGGATTGGGCCTGTTGCCTTCTTGATACCCTCATACATTCCTCGTGCGTTGCCTATATCGGCGGCTTCCTGAATGCTTCTGCACAGGTTTAGCCAATAGGTGTTGGCACAGTGGCGGGCGGTCTTCTGGACTTTGTTCCTGGCAGCCCGTAGAGCTTGAAGTGTACTGGGAGTGGGCGTGACCTTGTAAGCCAGTAGGGCCTTCCTCTTAGCCTCGATCACGGGTTCCATTTCTTCCCAGTGAGCCTCGTACCAGTCAGCGTTCTTCCGCTCTTTCTTCCCGTAAGCAATAATGGCGGAGTTGTATATGGCGTCGCGGAGACGTGGCCAATTGGATTCGATAATGTCATCTGCCGCCACTCCCTCGCCGAGTGCATCTTCCATCTTGTTGATGAATTGCTGGGTCTTAACTGGGTTGCTGGCACAACTGGTGTTGATGCGTGGGCGACCCTTCATCTTGGAGTGGTGCAACCTCTTCGGCATTATGCGCACCTTGCTTACCACGAGGGCATGGTCCATGTCGCAGTCTGCACTGTGGTAGCTGCGGGTGAGGAGGGTGCTGCCAATATCCGTTCTTCTGGTGATGACGAGGTCAAGCTGGTGCCAATGGCGGGAGCGGGGGTGCCTCCATGACACCTGGTGGATCTCTTTGCACTTGAAGAATGTGTTTGTCACGCACAGGCCGTGGTGACACGAAAGCTCAAGCAGTCGCTGACCATTCTCATTGATCTTTCCTCTCCCAAAGTTTCCAAGGCAGGTGGGCCAGGCCATGTGGTCGGCTCCTACTCTTGCGTTGAAGTCTCCAAGGAGATAGAGAGCGTTACTTCTGGGAATCTTGGATAACGCTTCATCCAGTGCATGGTAGAACTGTTCTTTCTCTTCGGTGGTGGCGCAGAGGGTTGGGGCATACGCGCTAAGAATGCTGACTGGGCCGAAAGTTGTTGACAATCGGAGGGTAAGTAATCTCTCTGTGCCTCCTGTGGGTGGCTCTATGGAGTTAACAAGCGTGTTCTTCACAGCGAACCCAACACCGTGCTGTCTTGGTTGGTCCGGAGACTTCCCTTGCCAGTAGAAGGTGTAGTTGGTTTCTCTGATAGTTCCGTTGTCGGCCAACCGGGTCTCCTGTAGAGCCGCAATGTCGATGTTTAGTCGTGCCAGTTCCCTATCGATGACAGCGGTTTTCCTGGTACCCTTGATCCACGGAAGGTCTGCAGTAAGTCCGGGGCACATGGTCCTGATGTTCCAGCTAGCGAGGCGAAGAGCCGGAGGCTTCTTTCTTGTTGTTTGCTTGGAATTAACTGGTGCGGGTGTTTTGTGGCCCACTTTTCGAGAGGCGCCTCTCTGATCCCCACGCACCCAGTGGGGCAGGCGAGCCATGGCGAGACGGTAGCTGTCCAGTGAGGTGCGATGACCTCTCCCACCGTCAGAGGAGACCCCTGGCGCTCGTTTCCTTCGCCAATCGGATGAGCTTATAACCGGTATCTGTCTCCTCTCGTGTTGAGTCAACATCTTGCGATGACGCTGGAGTGTCCTCTCCAGTGAAACTGAAGCTACAGAGCCTGGGCAGGGTGATATGGAGGGTCTGCTGTTGCCCATGCAGCAGACCCCCCCTCTCTTCGCAGCTGAAGGGTCCAAGGGAAAGACAAAGTCAATACAGCTTGGCTTCAGGTGCGCCGCAGGAGTTGCCGGTGTTGACTACAATGTCAAACCGCCTTAGGGACTCCGGCTCCGGATTTTCTGTCGGGGTTTACTCCCTTAGCCTTTCCCCTGAAGAGGTATGCCGCAAGGCAGCGGAGGTTTTTTGGAGTCAGAGTTTTCCTTCTCTGATTTTAGAGATGTCCTTCCTCTTTCCTCCTTTACAGTCTTGAGGGCAGCATTTACAGGCTAAAATAGAAAACTGGCAGTGTAACCTTCTAAGCAGATACTACCAATACCCTGCTTGGGTATACTCACCCAACAATAAACATCTCTTAAATGTCCTCCAAGTGCCATGCCTCGAATTAGTAAATGGCAGTGCAATGGCAGCCAAATAAATACATACATCTCAAAGAACAAATGTGAAACAGACCCACAGAAACTGAGTATTCAAGACCAGAACTCAAACTGCAAGCCAGCCGCCTGCCTCTCCGTCACGGGTGCTCTCCTCGCTACCCTCCTGGGTTGCCGAGGTGATGCTAAGGACAGAGTTGGCAAGACGACCCAAAGCAACTCATGTCAAAGCTGACAAAAGGCCATTGAGCTAGTTGAATCGCAAAATTCAGGCTCTAACTTTTACGACTCTTTTATTAAAAGAAGATTTTTTTCTTAATCTCAAAGAGGATATTTCCCAAAAGGAAAAGGGAAGTCAAGGCTGCTCCATGGACAGAGCCCAGTGCAAACTCTCTAACAGTCCACAGCCAGATGTGCGTGTAGAAAAACCATCTGCTCCGTTCAGGATACAAAATAAACCACGTAAAAGGGAACTCTCATCCCCAGTCCTTTTCTGAATGGGAAAAAAAATAATCGGGTGAAGAGATAGATAGGTAATTAGAAAAATAACACAGCAAAAATTGCAGTAGAAGGCAATAGATGTAGGTGTTTGATAAGAGTCAGCAGATGAAACAGGTGTTCAGACTGTGGTTCCACATGTTCCTATTAGAAATTTTTCAGTAAATGAGGCTTTGGGGAAAGTCTGGCAGTTTGAAGCTTTTGCGCACGGTCGTGTTCAGCCACAGATGCCTACTTCAGTATTTTTTGGCCTCCTGACTTCACATCCTAGGTCTCTCTTACTTCCTATTATTGCCTAAGAGTGCATAGCCTTTAGTTAAACGACGAGTCACCTTGTCTTTCGCTATATCCGCTCAGGGAGATAAATACCAGAAAAGAGCTACACTTAATGTGTCTTGGAAAACTGCTTTTGGAAAGTTCTCGCCATACCAGCACCCTATTTAGAGCTATTTCCATTTTGGTTTTATGCTGATTGACTAGAGTGTGGTTTCAGTAACTGAGTATTCACTGCACGGAAAGTTCCCTTGATACCTGATGAACTCAATCTAATTATGAACCCAAATCCAAGAATGTGAGACCAATTTAGTTTCCTGCTCAAAATCCCATGTCCCACAAACATGTCTTAATACCACCAACCTGGAATCAGGAAGGATTGCAATATTATGACCATTTTCCTAAAGAATAACAATAACTCTACTCTGCTGTTTTGATTGTGTGTAAGCAACCATCCATGCATTCTTTCAATCAACATTTACTGAGCACCAATTCTATGCCGGAGCCTGGGCTCAATGCTGAAGGTACCAAAATGACTCATAGTCATTTCCACAGCTCCTGTCTCCAGAACTCCTCGATGAATGCAGGGCTGGTGGAATAGCCAGACTCTAAGGTGATCCGCTCCCCATGATTCCCACCTTCTGTAATATATGTAAAATACTATGTGCATTATATAATCCTATTTGTATTATAGGTATTATAGTATATATTATGCTATATGTCTTATATTATATGTTATACTATATATATATATGTATTACATGTATTACTTGTTGCATAATCTCCTGCCCTTGAGTGCAGGCAGATATGTGACTGACTTCTAATCAGTTATCGTCGGCAGCCGTCCGTCTCGAGAGACGATGGTGTAGCTTCTTAAGAGTCTATCTGCACCACCGAGAATGGCTGTGCAGTCCGACTCGGGAGTGACACGGTATCTGTCTCCTCCCGTGTTGAATCGACATCTTGCGATGACGCTGGAGTGTCCTCTCCAGTGAAGCTGAAGCTACAGAGCCTGGGCAGGGTGATATGGAGGGTCTGCTGTTGCCCATGCAGCAGACCCCCCCTCTCTTTGCAGCTGAAGGGTCCAAGGGAAAGACGGAGTCAATACAGCTTGGCTTCAGGTGCGCCGCAGGAGTTGCCGGTGTTGACTACAACGTCAAACCGCCTTAGGGACTCCGGCTCCGGATTTTCTGTCGGGGTTTACTCCCTTAGCCTTTCCCCTGAAGAGGTATGCCGCAAGGCAGCGGAGGTTTTTTGGAGTCAGAGTTTTCCTTCTCTGATGTGCCCTGACTGGAAGATCGAACCAGCGACACTTGGCTCGCAGGCCGACGCTCAATCCACTGAGCCAAACCAGCCAGGGCACTTCTAATCAGTACAGTATGGCAAAACTGGAGGGCTGTCACGCCCTGTGATTAGATTGCATTGCATGAGACTCCTTGCTGGCTTGATGCAGGATGCAGCTGCACTGAGGAAGCCCACCTAGCAAAGAACTGCGGCCGACAGTGAGCAAAGTCAGGGCCCACAGTCATACAGCCCCAGGAAGTGAATTCTGCCATCAACCTCAATGAGCTCGGAAGGAGATTCTTGCCCGGTCAAGCTCCCAGATGAAAACGCAGCCTGGCTGACACATGGGCTGGAGCCTTTTAGGGTTCTAAGTAGGTGTCCCATCTCTGCTGTGCCCGGGCTCCTGGCTCACAGGAACTGTGGGGTAATAAATGCGTTTTATTTTCAGCAGCTAAGTTTGTGGGGTCTGTTACACAGCAACAGAAAACTAGCAGAGCTCACAATAGCCCACGGGCCGGGCCTGTTCTGCTACCTGTTTTCATCTGGCCTAAGAACGCGAAGAACAAGTTTTTCATTGTTAAGCAGTAAGAGAAAATCACAAGAAGAATATATTACAGCACATGAAAATTATATAAAATTCAAATTTCAGCGTCTGTAAATAAAGTCTTATTGGAAAACAACCACTGGGACTAGCAGTCAAGGTGGCAGCAATATCGGTAAACAGGGCTCACCTCCTCGCACAGTCACACCAAGATTACAACTACGTTATAGAACCACCATCACTCAGAACCACCAGAAACTGAGTTGAATAGAAAACCAACAGCTACAGAATTAAAGAAACCACATCCATCCAAATAGGTAGGAGGGGCAGAGACATGGAACGGGCTGGTTCAACATCCACGTCTGGTGGATAAAATCTCGGGAGGGATATCTTGGGGTTTAGGAGTCCCAGCCCTATACCAGGCCCCCAGCCCAGGGTTCCAGTACCAGGAAAATAAGTCCCCATAACTTCTGGCTGCAAAAACCAGTGGGGTTTCAGTCAGTGGAAGAAACTGCTGAAGTCTCAAGCAGTTATTCTTAAAAAACCCAAATACAGACTTACTCAGACTCAATCAATCACTCTGAGCTCCAGCACCAAAGTAGCAGACTGAAAGGCATCAGTGGCATATAGGGAGGAACTGAAGTGTCTGGCATCAAGGAGAGAGCTGGGGGACAGCTTTCTCCCAGACAGAAAGGTTGTAGAGGCCATTGTCCCTTTTCTGAACCCTCCCTGCACAGAGCCACAAAACTGGCAGGTGGGGGCCGTATCTGAGACTCCATCAACCTGACAAGTACTGTTTGCCCCACCCTGGAGATCCCCTGAGACTCTGTCCCACCCAACTTACTGGCCCATCCCAGTGACTTTTCTCATGCTTCACAAATTCCTAAATCTTCTCAAACAAAGAATAGCCAGCCTCAGTGAACCCCTAGCCACTGAACCTCTGGCTAAGTGGCCCCAAACACCACACTAGCAGCAGCCAGCCTAGATTCATAGCTTGGCTTCTCCTGAGAATCTCCAAGCCCAGCACAAGTAGCAGCCATCTCAGATTGCTTTACAGCTCAGTCAGGGTGGCCCTAGGCAGAACACAGGTGGGGACTGACCTTGGCCTGCACCACCCAGGACACACCAGAGCATGTGCACCCAGTGGACAGCTACAAGCCACGTCAAAGCACCACCACCCTGCCCCTGCACAGCTCATCCTCCACAAAGGATGGAGATTGGTGGTAAGTGGTCAGAGCCAGTCCTTGAAGCTGACTGGCCTGGGTAAGTCCTTCCCATTGACCTGCCAATACAAGCCAAGTCTCCACTACAAGAAGAGGGTGTACTCAGCCCACACAAAGAGTGCACCTTAAGTACAGCTTGGGTCATAGGGGAGGCTATGCCACTGGACCCTACAAAACACCTACTACATTAGGCCACACTACCAAGACAGGGAGTCATAGCAGCTCTACCTAATACATAGAAACAAACACAGGGAGGCTGCCAAAGTGAGCAAAGAAACATGGCCCAAATGAAAGAACAGATCAGAACTCCAGAAAAACAACTAAACAAAATGGAGATAAGAAATCTATCAATGCAGGGTTCAAAACACTGGTTATAAGGATGTTCAAGGAACTTAGTGAGGACCTCAACAGCATAAAAGAGAACTAGTCAGAAATGGAAGATTCTCTAATTGAAATAAAAAACAACTTACAGGGAAACAATAGTACAGTGGGTGAATCTGAGAATAAAACCAACGATTTGGAACATAAGGAAGCAAAACGACAACCACTCAGAACAAGAAGAAAAAAGAACCCCAAAAACAAGGACAGAGTAAGAAGCCTGTGGGACAACTTCAGGCATTCCAACATTCACCTTATAGGAGTGCCAGAAGAAAAAGAGAAATTGAGTATCTATTCAAAAAATTAATGAAAGAAAACTTCCCTAATCTGGCAAAGGAAATAGACATGCAAATCCAGGAAGCACAGAGAGTCCCAAACAAGATGAATGCAAAGAGGTCTATTCCAAGACACATCATAATTAAAATGCCAAAAGTTAAAGATAAAGAGAGGATCTTAAAAGCAACAAGAGAAAAGCAGAGAGTTACCTACAGGGGAGTTCCCATAAGACTGTCAGCTGATTTCTCAAAAGAAACTTTTCAGGCTACAGGGGATTGGCAAGAAATATTGAAAGTCATGAAGAGCAGGGACCTGCAGCCAAGACTGCTCTACCCAGCAAAGATATCATTTATAATCAAAGGGCAGATAAAGAGCTTACCAGAGAAGAAAAACTAAAGGAGTTCATCATCACCAAACCATCATTACATAAAATGTTAAGGGGACTTATTTAAGAAAAAGAAGAAAATCAAGACTATGAAGAATACAATGGCAATAGATACATATCTATCGACAATTGAATCTGAAAAGCAAACTAAGCAAACAAAAAGAACAGAGACAGAATCATGGATACAGAGAGTGTTTTGATGGTTGCCAGATGGGAGGACAGTGTGGGGGTTGGGTGAAGAGGCGAGAGGATTAGGAAGTACTAGTGAAGCCCTGGCTGCTGTGGCTCAGTGGATTGAGCGTTGGCCCGCGAACCAAGTGTCACTGATTCGATTCCCAGTCAGGGCACATGATTAGGTTGCACGTCAGGTCCCCAGTTGGGGGTGCGAGTGAGAGGCAACCACATAGTGATGTTTCTCTCCATCTCTTTTTCCTTTCCCTTCTCTCTAAAAATAAAATAAATAAACAAACAAACAAATAAATAAATAAAATTATTAAAAAAAATAAAGAAGTACAAGTGAGTGGTTACTTGTACTACTTAATAGAATAGCCATGGGGATATAAAGTACAGTAGAGGAAATGGAGCAGCCAAAGAACTAATACACATGACCCATGGATGTGAACAATGGTGGGTAGATTGCCTGAGGGAGTGGGGGATGCTGGGCAGAGCGGGGCAGAGGGGGAAAAATTGGGACAATGGTAATAGCTTCATCAGTAAAATATAATTTAAAAATTACATTAAATTTAAAAAGAAAGAAGACAACCACACCCATTCATTTTCGTATTCTCCAGGGCTGCTTACGCATGGCAATGGCACTGTTGGGTGGGTGTGATAGAGACCAGATAAACCGAAAAACCTAAAATATTTACTATCTGGCTCTTTTCAGAAAAATAAAAAGTGCTGGCCCATGATCTATAGAAGGACAGAGCGTATAAACAGAAACAGTACACGCCAACTTGGATAAAGCTCAGAAGAGGAGCTGGGTCCTAATACCGAGAAAGAGTGTCCCAGGTGGAAAGTCAATGAAGGAGGTTACAGAGGAGGAATCGAAGGTGGAAGAGCCGTGGCGAGAGGACAGGACTGCCCCATCAGGAAGCACAGAGTCCTAACCAGGCTGGATAAGGAGCTCCCAAAAACCTGGAGTGCCGCCCACCATTCAACAACACTGACAGTTTCTGCAGACCCCACTGAGTACCATCAGATCCGACATCAAGCTTCGGGAAATGACTGCCTATTACAAGATTCGCAATTTCATCCATATCGCTAACCTGGGACTGCGGTTTGCCAGGGGTTCTTGGCCACATCCCATCGCACATGCTCCCGCCTAAATGAGTTGGGTGATACAGCTGCATCCCCACATCTAAGGGCCATAAAACCCACAAATTATTACTTTCCACATCAGACAGCATTATTATTGTATTTCCATTCTTGTTGGAGGAACACTTCTTCAAGGCTTAGTTGCTACAGATCATAATCTGTTACTTAAAAGATTGAGTTTCACTTCATTCTCTCAAGTGTTCTACTCCTATCTTCTCCGAGACTCTCGTCACTTCATGCCACTGAAGTTTGGGAGGGAAAAATGCACCAGGCGAGAGACCACCTGGGAAAGATCAGCCGGCTGGCTCCCAGAGACCCCACAGGGGGAATTAGTCCGGGTCTGGCCTTCAGTGTCTCAAGTCTCAAGTCTAGAATCCCCTCATTAGAGCTCTATCTCTGTGTAAACAACATTGTCATTATTATTATCACCATATACACTCAGATTTTATCAGACGGTGTGCCATTGTTTGACTCCAAGCTAAATGACCCCAAACCACTAAATATTCTGTGACTGTATATTCTGATCTTTCTGTCCCCTTTGTGTTCTTGGTGTGTGTGGGCACGTCTCCCATCGACTGTCTTCCAATAGCATCTGCACGGCCCAGTTCCAATTGCTGAGAGCTTCAGAAGAGATAACATAGGTCTTTAAATTGTGTGTAAAACAATCTATAGGAGAAGAATGAGGGCCTAAAGAGCCCTCGTGAATTTAGTATATTCAATTGGGGCCCCTCTTGGGCTGCTCAGAAAGTCTTTTGTCCCACTACTGGGTTATCAATTCCAGGTAGCAAAGTCGAAGTTACCACTTTGCTTTTAAAACCCTCAGCAGCAATAGAGTATGCATGGCAAGAAAAAGCAAAACCCTACCATGCAAATTATTTATGTTCACTTAGTAATAGCCATTCAAAGGTCAATCTATCTACATTTTATATTGTAAGAATTTCTCATCCATGTCCTTTAACTTAGGTCTAAGTTTGAGGAATTCAGCAAGCTGATTAAGCCAGCCAATGACCCCCCATCCTGCCAGGGCTTTGTGATATTTTCAGAAGCTCCGCAGTTACAGACAAAGAGCAGAATCACGGCTGTCTAGCTGCCAGTGTCCTCAGGCAGTCACCGTCCCCCTTCCTACCATTTCTTCCCCTGGGGTCAGCACAACTAAACTGCCCTGGTTCTGGAGACAAGAACCAACAAGAGCGTACTAATTAGTTTAAAAACATGAGAGGTAGGACAGAAAAGGGGCAGGGCATTCTTTTCAAGCAAATACGGGAATAGTGACCAACTCTCCTGATATGCTGGTGACTGGGGACAGTCCCAGGATGTGGGAAAGATACAGACAAACTGGATAAATATATGTTATATTAATTGTGGCTTTTTTTTTTTTTTTTTTTTAGAAACACATAACGGAACTGAAAAGGAAAAAGAGACATGATTTTCCAGCAAAGGTCAAAGGTGAAGGCACATTAAGAAGCTCCTGGTGGTTCCACTGACTGGCAAAGGTGATGGGTGCATATCAGTTACTCCTGGCTGTGTTTCATCAGGGACGAGGCGATCGTGGGCACGAAAACCAAAGCTGTTTTTGTTTCCAGGTCGTCTTCAACTCCTTTGTTCATTTATCCAGCAAACATTAAACACCTCCTAACTGCCCTGCACTCCGTTTGTCATGCACTTTGAATATACAGAGGGACCATAAGTGGTGGGCCCCCCCTCTTAAGGAGCTCATGATTAATGGGAAATGCAGACTTAGGCAGAATTAATTATGATGCAAAACGTTAGGTGTAATTAGAAAGATTCTCACAGGGCATCGGGTATACCACGGACAGAGAGAACCAATCCAAAGCCTCTAATGGAGCAAAAGTGGTGCTTCGTCAGCGGGGCCCTCACCGCTAGCTGCCCCTCTCTCGTCCCTCTGCCTGATGGAACGCAGCCACACACAGTCCCCTTCAACTTTTGAGCACTGCCCCAAGCATATTCCTGTGTAACTCTCCATTTTGTGGTGAGTCGCATCTTATTCTCCCAGTTAGGATGTAAGGTCTTGCAAAACAAAACTCTTTGAATTGAGCTTATTTTCCAAATTTCATATCTACGAATGCAATGCTAGGATAATAATGTAACTTAACAAAGACTTTGGGAAACACGTTGACTTCCTATAAAAACCTCACCCATTGAACACAATCCTGCGTAGGATAGGAATTAAGGACAGATTCTAGATCCCAGTAATACAAATTCCAATACAGTTATTTTTTTCTACCTCTTGCTAGCTCTATAACCTCAGGCCAGTCATTTAATATATCTT
Source organism: Furipterus horrens (assembly GCF_987537825.1). NCBI lineage: Eukaryota > Metazoa > Chordata > Mammalia > Chiroptera > Furipteridae > Furipterus > Furipterus horrens. The sequence goes on along the minus strand of NW_028327172.1, from coordinate 209,318,569 downwards.
AGTTTGTGTTTCCTCGTGGGGCTAAATGAAGGTAATAATATTGTAGTGCTTACCTCATTCACTTTTTAAAATATATTACTTATTATATGTCAGACACTGGAGGTACAATTCAGATCCAAACAAAGCCTATTATATGTTAATAAATGGAGACAGACAACAAGATATGAAACTGACAAATAGTATAATTCTAGATAACGGTAAGTAGTGCAAAGAAAATACAATAGGGCGTTGATGGATAGGTAAGATAAACTGATAAAATTATAAATAATAGCCTCATTTAGGAGGCTAAATTTCATCTCCTAAGATACAAAGGTTTTTTTTGAAGATTAAATGAAATAAATGCATGTAAATTGCTGACTAGCGAATATAAATATTGCAAATATACTGTAGTTACTATTGCTATTACAGGGAATCCCCACTAGAGGGCAGAACCATTCATTGAGAACTTGCCGTGTCTCAGGCCCAGGGTTCATCATTTTATATGTTATTTTCCTTTCTCTTCCCCACAGAAGCAACCTTGAAGAACAGGTATTATTGGCTCCAAATTCCATTTTCCAGGTAACGTGCCCTGGGGTCACACAGCTGCTAAGTGGCAGAGCCACGCAGGTGTGTCTGACATCAAACCTTTGCTTTTTCAATTAAAACAGGCTGCCTCTTTCTTCATACTCCGGACTTCCCTCAAAGACAAAGAGAGAGGCGCGCAGCAGTTGAAGATCAATCAGTAGGATGGGGAAGGAGGAAGATCTATATGAAGTTCGTGGTTCACAATTCGGAGTCTAAAGCACTGGCAAGCCACCAAATGAGTAAGCCACTTAGATCAAGGGAGTAGTCCTCAGAACTAACCACAGAGAGTCTAGCTTTCCACCCAATCCTGAGGCTTCAGGACTCTGAGATTCCCATGAAATCAAAGCTCAAAGTGGCACTTCATAGCCGTGAAACAGAACCGACAGCGAGCCTTCCTCAAGGCCCCGACAGTGCGGAAGTAGGGGGAAAATTTCACTCTGTGAACCCCAAAGATTTTCTTTTCCGTAAACAACATTCTGGTTTGTTCCCCTGACCTACAAAGACTCTACCCAGAGAAGCAGAGAAAGGGTCCCACGTGCTCTGTCTCAGGAATTTGGAATGCAGAGATGCACCTGGGATTCAACACTGTCATATTCTACAGAGGTGGTGGGATAGCGAGCCTCGGGCAAGAAATTCAGGCTGGAAATGGGAGGGAAATGGCAGGTGAGCTCTGCTCTGAGGATAAATTAAAGCCCGCGGCGTGAACACACCAGTCCACACTAGCTTTGGTGACAGGAGAGTAGAACATAAATTCGCAAATGATTCTTTCACTCACCCACCAAACATTAACCACTAGCATTGTGTCAAGCAAAGAAGGAAGACACACTGCGTTACTGTTCACACTGTGAGTCTACTTACCTCTACGTACCTTTTGGTGAAGAGTAAGCCCAATTGTACAATATTTACTGTAAAAATACATTCTGCATTAACTTAAAATCAACAGTAGTGTGTGGGTGAAGGTTTACCAGCTGTTCATATAGGAGTGGGTGGTAGGAAGCCTGATCTTAAAATGTGCCCATTTTCCTGCTGTAAATACTTCTGCCTCGGCCAGTGTTGAGCGGCCACTGGGAACCCACCGAAACGAGGAGCTGGGAAGAGGTGCCAGAGCAGGCATGAGCCAGCTCCCACACACCACGGGCTCAGAGGCATTCGATGGAATGGGATCGGAAGCTAACCTCCCTTTCTAGTGGCAGCAAAGACACCCAAACGGTAGGAACTAGCTCACCAGCCTCAGCGGGAAATTGGCCAGATTATGTGGCCCCTGCGTTGCTCTTCTTTACCCCTGAGTTTGACACCAGCCATCGGGAGTTCAGAAACCTATTCTCAAATCCAATCAGCAACCTTGTTTGTAAAAATACTTTGAAAAATGCAAATCACATTTTATAGTCCGTCCTTTCCGAGGAAACTCTGCATCCTGACTCTGAGAAGGGAGATGTGGGCCATCTACAAATGTGTCAGAGAGCCTGAACACAGAGCTAAAACACTTAGTGCTCGGCCTCAAAGAAAGAAAAGCTTCCAGCAAAGTAAAGAAAGGTGAAGACATGCACAAAATAAAATTAGCCAGGGAAAGGGGAAAAAAATTAGGGAAGTCAGTTTAGAATTTATTTTTTATACGCACAGCACTCATTTTGTGACTCATAACTTAATCATTGTGTAAAGGTTTCCAGCTTCCAAACCTGTTCCAGATCACCTCCCAGGGCCACCGGACAAGATTTAGGTGACTTCCCTTGTCATAATATTCAGGGACAGGAAAAGGAAACCCATTCCTCACACTAGGAAAACTAGGAACTTACCTATATTGTTCTTTCTAGTATTTTTTTCCCACGTAACAAGGATTGCTGGGTATTTGCATGAATACCTCAGCTAACTTACAATGGGTTGGCATTCTTCCAAATGTATGCTTTCTGATAAAATGTCTAAAAAATGGGAATGAAAGAAAAAGTGGACTGATGGCCCCTTTTTTCAGGAAAAAGCAAAAGATCAAATAGCAACTTCAGGGAGAAAAATGTCACCAAGGAAAATAATGTGCCTTGGTTTCTAAATCAAGCGTAAGATCCTTACCCCTCAAGTTCGTTTTCTATTCAGACCTATCGAAACCTGCTGTTTTGAATGAAGTTCTTTCTCTTGAAATCAAGATCAAGAAACAAATGGTTCTGAGATAAATACGGCATAAACCTTACAGGTTCTTCAGCGACAAAGGCCAAGGCTGGGGGCAGGTCCTGGGCTGGTGGTCCCTTCCCGTGTGGGCATCTATCTCCATGTGGTTATTGGGTATGGGCTGCTCTCTTGCTCCTTCCATTTAGAAGCCGCGTCCTGCTGCCTCCTGCCAGGGTAAGAAGGGAGAACTCTGGCCCTCGTTCATCATCCCACCAGCGGGTCACCAAGGGGCACAGCTGTGACAGATCATTACAGGAACTACAGAGGGTGTTAAGTGAGCTGATTATGGAGGCGAACTGTGTGAGTTTGAATCGCATGAAGCAGCTATAGGATTTCAGGCAACGTACTTAACCTCTCTGTTCCTCAGTTTCCCTGTCTGAAAGATGGGATGACAGTAATACTCGCCTTCTGGGTTGCCGTGATTATTAAATGGCTCGGTTTAGTCACGACACTAGGTGCAATGTCAGTGCTACGTAAGCATTTATGATAATGATTCTTTTTCTACTACATGAAAGAGGCTGTATGCTTGTTGACTGACCCGCTGACAAGATAGGGGACAGAGTAAATTATTAAATTAAAGAACTAAGATCTTCACGATCTGAGCCTTACTTACACCTCCCCACCCCCTTCTCAAGTCTGTGTTCTGCCCTTGCTGAGCCTCCTTCGGTTTCTAAACCCTTTATGTTCTCCTTACATTTGAGCTTTTCACCTTCTGGGCTTCTGCTCGGAAGACTGACTCCCACCTCCCCCAACACAGCTCACCTCACCGCCTCCAGGAAGCCCTCCTGGACCCAAGTCTCACTTAGGGGCGGTCTCTGTGCTCCATGCACCCAGGACCCCTACATCATGTCACTTCACACCCTGTATTGTGATGGTATGTTTGGTTGCCTCCCCCACTGTAGAGTGAGATCCTTGAAAAGGGAGTCTGTGCCATGCTCACCAGTTTCCCTCTACCTGGCCCACAGCCTGGCATATAGTAGGTGTTCCATAAGCATGTGCATTTATTCAAGGAATGAACATAGGAATCAATGAAATGCTCACTGATACCTGCTATTTGCAAGGGTCACTACTATGGGCTAGACTGAGAGGCCTCATTTGAAAAATCTTATGATCAGTTACAAATATAAGTCCTAAGTAGATGAAAAGTTAAATAATTATAAAAAGGTTCAAATACAAGGTTAATAACAAGAAGAAATTAAACCCTTTTGCACATATCACTAACAGTGATGTCAGGGTGGCAAGCTAATCCCCAAATAGCACTGGGAATACTATGGAGAACAGAGCTTTCTACATGGGTCCAGAAATTAGGGACAAATATTTCATTGATGGGAAGATACACATTTTCTCAAATGTTAGCATCTTAAACTTATGGTGCATCCTATAAATAATGGCATGTCATAATTTAAGCAGAAACATCTTTCTTTTTTTTTTTAAGTCATTCAATGACATTCTACCATCACTTCTTTTATTTTTATTTTTTATCATTTATTTGTTTGTTTGTTTATTTATTTATTTTTAGAGAGAGGGGAAAGGAGAAAGAGAGGGAGAGAAACCTCACTGTGTGGTTGCCTCTCACTTGCGCCCCCAACTGGGGACCTGACGTGCAACCTAGTCATGTGCCCTGACTGGGCATCGAACCAGTGACACTTGGCTCACAGGCCAACGCTCAATCCACTGAGCCACAGCAGCCAGGGCTAGAAACGTCTTTCTTAATGGTCCATAAAACAATGGTGCATCTTACAATCCACAGTGTTCTGGGTTTGATGAACTAAGGTAAAAAGTCTAGGAAAACTAAGGATTGTATACATCTTTGTTCCTTAGAGGAAATATCAGAGAATATAGGGGCTAGACTTATGAGAACTTTGTTAATCTCTTCTGTAACAAGTAATTGCAATGAAAAGGTTGCAGGGATTCTGGAAGGTGACTCTCTGACGCAGTATGAGTGTGGAGAACCTTACCCTGGCAGCTAATAAGGACCTGACCTAAGACGTTACGGGGCCATGCGATCAAGCTACATCTACATATGCAGATTAATGCTTCACTATCATTTTTGTTATCTTCTAAATGCAGATAATCTTGCATCCCTTTCACCCTGTTTTATGAATTTTATGAAAGATAAAACGTAATTCAACTACCTTACCAAGCCCTTTGTAACCAACTCCTTCCTCTGCCCAATGATCACGCATGTGTACAGCTTATTTTAAAAGGTGATAAACAATTTGCTAGTTCCATTAAAGATGTCTCCTTATGAAATGAGAGCGTCCCTTAAAGTGACATGGTTCCAGCTAGAATCACACTTTCTGTTTGAGTGACACCAAGCTGGAGATTTATAACACTCATCAGTATACTACGATGTCCCACTTGGCTAGTGTAATGTTCAATTTATTTGATTTCTTAACTGATTTCACACTTACTGGAACTTTCACATTATAGTCACACAAAATTTTAAAATAATCTCCCTATACTACCATGACAGATAGGGGAAAATAGATTTTTGCCAGAGACTGCTTTTCTAAAATATTGCAGAACAGAGATTTTTCTAGTAACTTACCACATCTCTTTTGCCTCTGACTCACTGTCTCAATCACACACATGCACACGCACACACAAAGCAACTGCTCTCCTGTAAACTTAAAATCATCTTATTTTTGATATATAAACATATCACATAATTTGTATCTTTAGTCAACATATCTAATTGAGCTCATGCACATGGCGATTGGGTGTCTATGTGCTAATAATAGTGTCTGAGTACTAATAATGGCTGGGAACAGACTTGGATTAACTGAGCATTTGCCTCTTGGCTTTCCTAGAAACCATTTGGTGTCACCTCCATTTAACCTTGACATTCATAACCCAAACCTAAAGAGTTGACAGATAGGAACTCAACTTAAACACAAAACAGAATGCCAAAAATCTCACACATATTCCCTAAAGGGGGTAAAACACAAGCTTGAATGAAACCACCTTTTTTAAACATCTTACACTTGGACCTCATGAAATAAAGATGATCAAAGAATCAATTAGTCTACTACTGCCCTGGCTGGGTGGCTCAGTTGATGGGAGTTGTACACCAAAAGGAGGCTTCAGCATAGATCCCCCATCAGGGCACACACCTAGGTTTCGGGTTTGCGAGTTTGATCCCCAGCTGGGGTGCATGCAGGAGGCAACCGATAGATCTCTCTCTCTCTCTCTCTCTCTCTCTCTCTCTCTCTCTCAGTTGAAGTTTTTTTTATAATCAATTAGTCTACTATTAAAAAGAATTCTTGGTGGGTAAAAGAAAAAGTATATATTTGAGGAGTACTTGATTGCCCTTAAAAATGATAAATGTCACCAAGTGTCCTAAGGAACACTACCCGGCATAATTCTATAATTCTGGGTAACTATAGAATTCTATTGTTAAATAAGTTGGAAATAAATAAATTATTGAATATAGTATACCCACCACCTCTGAGTTTCACATATATACCTCCTTAAATATTCAGAAAAAACTCTAGCAGCAATGAAACCATTGTTAATCCATTGTTGCTACATTGATTTGATCACAGAACCTTTTTTTTGAGCAACAAAATTTTGGGAGTGTTAGTTAAATGAAAAGACAACATCCCCCCCCAAAAAATCAGGCAATTTAAAGCCCAGGGATAGCTGTCTTTTAGTTAACTATACAACTCGGAGCACGTCATTCCATTGGTTCATGCTTTGAGAAAATACAAGGCCTGGGCTAGATGAGCTGTGAGGTCTCTTCCAGCTCATAAACTAAATGATTCCAAGACAATCTAATGAAAATGGAGTTGGGAGGCTGAAGAAATATCAGGCATCACTTAAAACACTGAGAAAAACAAGGTGAGAATAATGGCCAAGTGGGTAAAAGGGTATGAAGACTTCGGCAAAGTTCATTGCCAAAGAAGACTTTACCGAGCAACTTGGGAGCAGGTCCACATCCTTGTCAAAAGAAATCCAGGTCAGACGCAGGAAGATGAGACCTTGCAAAAGCAAGTAAATGAGAAAAAGGCAGAAACTAAAAATGAGTGTCAGTCATATATGGGCATGAAAGGAGGTCCATGGACTAGGTCAAAGCGAGGGGTTCAAAAGTGAAACCAAGAACAGAGACGTGGCAAAGTGCCACCTTTTTGTATAGGGTACAATTTTCTGGGAGCAGGATTAGCCTGGACAAAAGAAGCCACGATAGACTGGACAAAAATTAAAATACAGGTCACCTTTTCTGCAAAAGTAAGTTGGTTCTTTGAAGCTTTTAATCAATCTTGAATAAAATTTACAATTCAGTAAACGAACAATTAATAATAATGTGGTTGAATAAAACCAGTTTTCCAGCCCGGAGTCTCTGGGCTGCTACAGTTTGCAGAGGTCATAATGCGCATCCATGTCACCCTTTTGTGAAGAGAAGTTGATGGCTTTAGCTGCTTTCTCAGGGCGCTGGTCCAGAGGCCGTTGCCAGGGGTCAGAGTCCAAACAGGAAGGGCAAGAGGTTAGCAGTGGTTGTGGAAAGGCAACAATACCCATGCTGAGACCAGAACAGAGGCAGAAAGGGAGCTCAGGTCACACGGCCGAGACAAAGCAACGGCAGCAGGCCCCTGGTGCACATCCCGCGGCTGTTAAACATTGAGTACAGCGATCTCTCACTTATCGCAGGTATGACGTTCTAGACCCCCCGCGACAGGTGAAAATCCGTGAAGTAGGAACCTTACATTTATTTTAGTATTTATATATTTTTAAGGCTTTATAAACCCTTCCCACACACTTATAAACCATTCCCAGTACCTTATTAACCTTTCCCACTCCCTTATTAACTTTTTCCACACTTATAAACACCACTTATGTTCTTAAACATATTCTACACTCTTAAACCTACGTAACTTTAACAACATACGTATACAGTACCACAAAATCTTGTGATACAGCAAAAAATCTGTGATAAATAATTAAATATAATATTTTTTTAAATCCCGCAATACAGTGAGGCCATGATACAGAAGGGACAACTGTACAAGATATAGTTGCACTGTTTGAAAATTGTGTGCGTATAATACTGTACTAAGTCATATACATTACAGAGTATACACAGAAAACAGAACAGTGTCACCAATGAGAAAACAATACAGCTTCTAACGCTATGTAGTTTCTGGAGTGAAAGCACCCACTTTGGAGACGGCTGACAGACGGATGAGAACCAGAAACAAAGAAACACCAGGGAGCAGGAGCCAGTCACGTGTATGGCTGCAGACGACCGTGGGGCACCCACTTTGGGGCTCTTCAGACGGGTTTAAAGAATTAGGAGAAATAAAATATACAAAAAAAAAAAAAAATGATTTAGGAGGGAAGACAATCAGATCTAAAAGCCCTATTCAGATCTTCAAGACTTAGAATATAAAATATACCTTTACCTGGGGTAAGTTCACTGAAACTAAAAACATAAAAATTAAAGGAAATTTTTCCAGCAGCTTACTGAGCTAAATTTACATTTTAAAAATTAGCAATTTTATGGTATACATTTCCCTGAGTTCGGACAAAACTATATGGTATAGAACATCTTCATTACCCCTAAAAGTTTCCTCATTCCCCTCTGTGGTCATTGCTGATCCCAGACCCTGGCCTCTGGCAACCACCAAGCTGCTTTCTATTGCTATAGGTTTGCCTTTTCTAGACTTTCATAGAAAAATTCAGAACTTTTTAAAAATTTTGTCTAGGATTTTACCAGCTCAATGTGGGCCTATCTTCCTGCTAACAGATGGCATCACAGTTGTTTATGCTTTGAATTAACAAGTGAGGGAAGCTATTATCTATTATTGAATAATAAAAACCCTGCGAGACAGGACTTTTTTAGTGGGAAAATATATAAATTGGTTCTTAGGAGTAAAAATATTGGGATTACAGGACTAGAGTTTCTGACTCTATGAGTTCAAGTCATCTGTGTGGCCACTGTCCTTTCCCAAAACTATTCTTCAAGCTGGAAAACCCTCCTCTAGACCAGCGCTGCCCAGTAGACCTTTCTGCAGCGATGGAAATGTCTAGCTGTGCTGGCCCGTTTGGTAGCCCCTGGCCACAGGTGACCACTGAGCACCTGAAATGTGGCCAGTGGGACAGACATACTGAATGTTTAATTTTATTTCATCTTAATTTCATTTTAAATAGTCACATGTGGCTACTAGCTACTGAATCGGATAAAGTCCCGAACAGATACATAACAATCAGTTACTGGTAGCAATCAACACAGTTTATAAAGATTTGGGCAGACGTGCTAAAAATCCACAATAGAATTTGCCTTTGAACTCAACACACCACAAACATCAAGGATGCAGTTTAATAGGCTTTATGTATAAGATATTAGACTGTAAACAAAATAAAATCACAGATATAAGAGGGTCAATGGCCTGCAAAGACATGGGATGAGAATAAAGCCCACAGGGACCACAACAGCCAACAAATGGAATGCGTCAGAAACGTGTCTAGAATGAAGATCAGAGTGGCTGAGGTGAGAGACAAGGACATAGCAGGGCCAGTGAGGAGCACTTCCTCTGGGCCTGGCTCACATTTTGGGCCTCCACATCTATAGAAAGATGAGAAAAAAATTGGATAAGATCCAGGGAAGAACAAAATGATTCAATTGTTGGATCACAGAAGCACAATGGGGCAATATTGGATGTATTGTGGTCTTTTAATCCAGAGAAATAGAATTTCAGGGTAACAATATCTGCCTTCAGGTACCAGAAGAGACCATAAGTGGCATTTGCCAGATGGTCCCCATGCACACGGAAGGGGAAATGACACTTAATACACAGTCAGGAAGATATTTCATTTAGGTAGAAGGAAGACTTGTCTGTTTAGAGGTAATGGTTTAACAAGAAAGCAGTTTCACTTAATCAGAGATATTGGGCATCGGAGTCTGCTGGCGCTGAGCCTCAAATATAAACAAGATACGAACCCTGAGCTCCAGGAGTTTCCCCTGGAAGGTGGGGAAAGGATAGGCTGCCTTACATGCAAGCACCAAATGCTGGGAGCTGTACATTCCAGCCACCAGGAAAAAACTACGCACACCATTATTAACAGACGGGGAAGCAAATGGAATCACCTAACACCTTGTGCTCAGATAATCGCAGATTTGGGAAAGTTAGTCCCTTGCCCTGAATGTTGGATGGCAGGGTCCATGGGACAGAGCATCCCTAACTTGTCCTCTCAGGTGCAGGGACCCAGGCAGGACCGAAAGATGAGGCAAGGCCCATGCAGGTAAGTTTGCCACCTGGAAACAGGACGCACAGAGTGTGGTACTCGCAAGGGGTCCTGCTGCTAGTGGGTCCTGAAGGGAGTGACACAGGGTGGCTGAGCTGATTACTCAGGGCTCCCCCGGGAAAACGGGCCATAGGGTCACCTCCGTCCTAAGGCACCGTACTCGTACTAACTAAACATTCCCTTTGCCCAGTCAAGGCTGAGACTCCACCCAATCAGAACAGCATCTCCCTTCTTGGGGAGAAAGAGTGAAGGCTCCTGCTGCCACTATTGTAATTACATCGCAGATACAATCGAGCACTAATGAGAAATCAGAGAAGGCGTGTATAATAAAAGGGCAATTGCATATTATGCAACATTAAATTAACTTGGAAGTTCATGTTATAAAGATATTAATAAAGTCCCAACTTATGCACAACATTTGAAATTATGCCATTTCCAAACTGCTGTTTAATTCATCAGGAATTGTTTATTTTCAGTGTTGTTATGCCAGTGAACTGTCGGCAGGGCTGACACTATTACCACGTGAGCTGGTAAAGAGCCATACCTGCCATCAGAAATAGTTCCGTCACATCCGTGAGAAAATTCACCTTTGATTTTGTGAGTTTTGAATCATGTAAACTCTTCAAAAATCTATCCCTCCTATAAAACATCACCTCTGTGTATGAGAGCAGGGGAAAGCATTTCAGGAAGAGATAAAAAGTATTTGCAAACACACAGAGGCAAGAACAAATTAAAAAGGAAGAGGGGGAGAAAGGGAAGGCAAACACCAAAAGCAAGGAAGAGAGTTGGGGACATTGGAGAAACAGCAGGACATGCAGGAGAGAGAAGTGAGGCTGGAAAAGATTCATTGTGAGCCTGTGATTTCCAAAAGCCCGTCTTTGTTTCCGTATCAGGAGTTTTCTATAAAGCTAAATACATAAAGTCGTTACTCAGGTTTTTCAAATCACCCTTTATTATGTTCTCCTTAATCTGTTAGCATTAAAATATCCTATTTCTTATGAATGGTGGCAATGGGAGGTGACAGACGACAAGTTGGGTTGTTGCTTTTTTAACGTTCTTATTTAACAAAATAATATTTGACAACCTTGTATAGGTCCACAGTTTACTTTTCAGGAATATTACTGTTTCATAAAATGCAACAGACCGGCACCACAGCCACATGGTAACAAGTTTAGAGCATTGAGTACAGTGGCAGCTAAAGCACATTCAGAATATGTCTAGGTGCTGATTTTCATACATGTTGAAATGTATACCAGTAGTTAAAAGGACTGACTAGAAGAATATAAATGTCATGCTTGTATTCCAAAGATATAGGAAAGATGTAGTAAGAATATTTTAAATTCAATAAAGGAAAGAAAAAGGAAACTAAGAGAACATAAAATAAGACAGTGAGAATAAGCTGAATCACACAACAGATATATTTGGGTTATATTCATCACATAGAAACCCCCAGAATGGTCGTGAAAACCAAACCAAATCAAACAAACAATGAAACCTACCTGTATGCATTTTATAGGAATCACATTAAAATAAGACCTTGGAAGTTTAAGAACAAAGTGTTGGAGAGAAATAAATCAGACAAATGCTAGGTACTATTCCCCAATCAGTCCTCCTCAAAAGAAAACAACATCACAATGTTAATTTCAGGTGTAATAAAATTCAATGGGGTAGAACATTAAGTGAGACACAGAAATTTTTATGTTGATTAAAATCATAATCCAGCAAATACCTACAACAGCACTTAACATAATTTCAAATATATATAAAGTAAAATTGTTAGACAAGCAAGCAGGAACTGATGAATCCTTAGAAGTAGTAGCATGGATTAATAGATAATCTCTTATAAAAACATGTTTCTATCTGGAAGTGGAGGTTTGAATTTCACAATTGGCAAGCTTCATCAAATCACTCTATAAGAAGTTGTACACAACAGAAAATACACAGTCTTAAACACTCTTTAAAAATAAAGGTGACACACAAAATCTGAGTAAATCTAAAAACTAGAGATTATTCTGCAATTCAATGGCAATAAAAATTTGCAACAAAAGATAACCAGCAGCATCCAACCCCTAAATAACTATTTGGAAAGTTTAAAGAGCTCTGTTAAATAATGTCTGAGTAAAAGTAGATATCAAAACCAAAATTAGAGATAATTTGAACATTAACACCAATGACAACGCTGTTACAATAAAATCTTTGAGATGCTGCCTCCATGGTAATCAGAGGCCTTTGATGTGTTTATTAGGTTAAATTATCTAAGTATCCAATTAAAGAAATGAAGTGTGAAAAATAAATATGCCCTGGCTGGGTGGCTCAGTTGATTGGAGCATCATCCCATACATCAAAGGACCGTGGGTTCAATTCCTGGTCAGGGCACATCCCTAGGTTGCAGGTTTAATGCCTAAACGGGGTGTGTACAGGAGGCAACCGAATAATGTTTCTCTCTCTCTCAAATCAATAAAAAAACATACTGGGTGAAGATTCAAAACATGAAAAATAAATATAGAGGAAGAGAAAGAAAGGCATAATACAGGGTGGGCAAAAGTAGGTTCACAGTTGTGAGTACACGAAACACAGAGTTTATTCTTGTATTATTATTTATTAATTATTGTACTATTTCCCATAAGAACAACTGTAAACCCTACGTTTTCCCTCACCCTATATAAAATACACACCAATGGAATATAACATAAATTGTAAATGAAAAATTAATTTTAAAAAGTTGATCAGTACAATAAAAGTTGGTATTTTTGAATGGAAAAATAACAGCAGCAATAATAAAACGGGAGCACTTTAATCCCTCCAAATCCAGTTTCCTTGTCCATAAAAGACAGATATCAAAACTTACCTGCCAGGTGTGGTTCAGTGGGGCAGCATCCCGCAAAGCGAAAGGTCACTTGTTTGATTCCTGGTCCCCAGGTCGGGGTGCTTACAAGAAGCAACCAATCAATGTTTTTCTCTCACAGCGATGTTTCTCCATTGCCTTTATCCCTCCCTTCCCCTCTCTCTAAAAATAAAATAAATAAAATCTTTTAAAAAATTAGAAAACCCACTGCCAGATTTTGTGTGACTCTCAACTGACATATTCAACAGGAAAATTAATTCTTGGCTGTTAAACACACACGCACACACACACGGATTTAAAAAGCCCTCAATGCTGTATGAGAGAATTCAGCCTCATGTTGACAAAGTCTTTCAATGATATCAATCCTTCCTGCACTTCGTTAACATTTGGTCTTCCTGGATGAGAGTCAGCAGTTACAGCACAGTCACGAAAAATCCAAATGGCTTTATAGATTTACGTTTTTAATAAGAGCTATATTTTCATAGTTTTTAAAAATTGGCTTAGACTGTCTTTCTGAAATCAATATGCTGCATTCACAGAGACACTTTAAGAAAAGAGAACAGTGGCTTTTTTAGGATCGATAATAAATGACTTGATCCTTACCCAGGTGATGGGCCCACCCAGGTGACCTCCTGGGAGCTGGGAGAGGTCATCCTCTAAGTCCACATGTGCCCAGGTCTTGCTCATCCTTGAGGCCCAGCTTCCTCGCCACCTTTTTTGGGTGTCAGGCAGAAACGGATCCATGTTTTAACTCTCTGCTCTGGAGCAAGTTACTCAACCTCTTTAAGCCTTAATTTCCTAATTTGTAAAACATATCCGAAAACATAGGTTGTGGCTGGGATTTTTTTCACATGGGGCTTAGGTTAGGTTTCACATCTGAGGCTCTAGGGCGGAGATTTTGCGCAGGAAGTTTTTAGAGTGCTACCCAAAGCCACACCTGCAGGACAGTGAGGGGTGGGGGACTGATTGATGGGGGACTTAATGCAGTCACATCAGAGCTCTCTGCTGACCCCACAGGGAGCTCTGGAGCTGAGAGAGCTCTTCAGAGTTGTCTGGAATTGAGACGAAGCGTTGGTCCTTGTACCCTTCACGCACTAATCATTGGATGCAGGCTGCCCCCAGGAAGGGGAACAACCCTACGTGATGCAGGGAGGCAGGGGTCTTTAGCCAAGGACAATTCCTGGGAACCAGCAACGGTCAACACCGGCCAACAGCGGGAGGAATGAGTGCCTCAGTCCTGCAGGGGGGGCCTGAGAGGCCCAAGGCAGCCCCCACTCTCACATGCAAAAGAAGTTAGGCCGCCAGACTGCAGACACCACGAAAGTAACCACCTTCTCGTCTACTCCTGCATCTTTTCAATGTCTCGGAAAGTTCCCATCGTATCTTACGTGCTTAATAAACATGGTTGAATGCAGAGAAGACGCACAATGAGCGCTAGCTGCTATTATGATTGATAAGCCTTCCCCAAGTCTTCTTATTAAAAGGTTTCCTGTACCCTAATTACTTCGGTCCTATTGTGCCTATTCCCTTACTTTATCCTTCCTTGCTACCCTACCTATTTTTATTTAATTATTGATATCCCACACCATCTGCAAGACATATCTCCTTAATTTTATCTTCTCAGGTATTCTCTGTCCCTCTTCAGCTGAAAGATAGAAGAAGTAAGAATCTTAAGGGCACTATGGGCAGGAAGACACCAGATTATCATCTTGTCCCTCTGGGGAGAAGGGCAGCTAATACCTGTGTCTGTGTCGGAGGCCTTGGGGATGAAAACATTGGCCAAGAGAGGATGTGGTTTTTCAGGGAATGGATCCCTACTCGGCCCCTCATAAACACGCAAGAGGTGAAGTCCCCCATGTCCCTCCATAGCAGCCTGGCACATTCCTTCCAACGCTCCGCACTCTCAGAAGCAGTCCTCCGTTGTTAGGTCTCCCACTAGACCACACGTGGAATGGGTCCTGGGACCCTCTGAATACTGTGTCTGGGGCCCAGACCAAGCTGTGCACACAAATACGTGTCCCCAAACCACACACACCAGGCATGCTTCCTGTCAGGAGTGATCAGTCCTTGTCAGTATCCATTTCATAGCATTTGTCAAGAATTTTAAACATCATCCTTTGCTTTGCCTGGGGGGCTTAGCACTGATCCTGACAAACAGTGGGTGCTTGTTATAAGCTGAATTGTGTTCCCCCAACATCTGTATGTAAAAGTGCTAAATGCCCCCGCCCCAGGACCTCCGAATGTGACTGTATTTTGAGACGGGGCCTTTACAGAGCTGATTACATCACAATGAGGCCATTACGGTGGGCCCTGATCCAACCTGGGTGGGCCCCTCATAAGAAGAGAAAATCTGGACACAAAAGTCAGACCAGGGGCGACCATGTGAGGATGCAGAGGGAAGGCAGTTATTTCCAAGCCAGGGAGAAAAGCCCCAGAAGACACCAAGCCTGGGAACACTCTGGTCTCAGAGGCTATAGCTCCAGAACTGAAAGGAACTAAATTTCTGTCGTTCAAGTCACCCAGTCTGCGTTGTTTTGTTATGGCAGCCTGAGCAAACTACCACAGTGCTTAATAATACTTGCTGACTGATCTATTGGTTAGTTAGG
This sequence comes from Furipterus horrens, assembly GCF_987537825.1. Classification (NCBI taxonomy): domain Eukaryota; kingdom Metazoa; phylum Chordata; class Mammalia; order Chiroptera; family Furipteridae; genus Furipterus; species Furipterus horrens. The sequence continues at coordinate 209,303,152 of NW_028327172.1, read as the reverse complement.
TCTCAGGAAGGTAAAGGGAAGAATTGATTATGCCACATACAATTCAACAAATATTAGCATATGTTACCATATGCCAGGGCCTGGACGAGGTGCTCAGTAGCAAAGGGTGGTGGCCCCATAACTTTGGGAGATGACAGCAGTTACCTCAAAAGAGGGGACAGGGACGTAAACTTGCTGGGACCCAGAGCAAGGGCAAGATGGTCGTGTAAAGGGTCCCAAGTGCCAGGGCTGCCCGGCAGGAGCACAGTGCGTGACAGGCACAGCCCATTATCCCGAAGACCAGGAGCATGGACCCCAGACCACAAGGGACAAATAGAACTTGGCCTTGCTCCAATCTGTCTTTTTAGAGCGCTCAGTTCCTGGGCTCCCAGTGACCCACTATCCTGGGGATAATGAGAAGATTTGTAGTGTTCTGGGTTATTTAAAGCTTTGAAAAGGTCACGCAGCATGGAAACAACCCTCCACAAATGATCGAGCAAACTGAGCAGAGCGTCCATTTGACACTGAAAAAGCACAGGCAACAAACCCAGTTACCTTGGTAACAAGGCAAAGGAAGGAAACCGGACATAAAAGCAACATTTGGCTTCATTAGTTTAGGAGATGAGGCTTGGAAGACGTCCGGGAGTGGGGGCGCAGGGGCAAAGGATGGGATTATAAGGAAATAAACTCAACTGTAAACTTCCGTCGTCGCACCTGAGTCCAGGAGTCTAAGAACGTCTTCAGACCTGCAATGCCTCTTCCATCGACAGGGTCGCCGTGAGTGTAAATAATTTCAATGGCCGTGAGCCCAGAGCTCCCCGTGGCTTGACTCCACCACCACCACCACTGAACTCTGGGGCCAGAGACCGGGGAATTCCTGCCCGCACGGGCTGTTTGCATGCGGCTTGAGTTACTAGCTTGCTGCATTGATTGAACCCTCACCCCCGTGCCCTTGTCCCGGAATGCTGAACCCACTAAAAAATTTAGGGTACGTCAAAGGAGAACCCCAAAGTTTTCTCAACTTAGAAAACACATTCCGAAAATTTCACTAGAACCAACAGATCCTGGCCAGCTGACATTCCAGTTTCAATTTTAAATAATTCTCCCTGATGAAATGATTCTCATATTTAAGACTCAACCCTTTGGGAGCATAGTATTCCCCTATAATTTCTTAAGATAAAAACTAAAGCTAAAGAAAATGACAGTTCATACGTTTCCCCTAAACCTTTTTCTGATCAAAGCTCCCCTTCTCTTTTTGACCTGTCCCCAGAATGACTTTGTCCTTATACCTCAATCCAATGTTTCTATTACAAAGCGAAGAAGCGGACCCAGGCCGAGCTCCTGAGCACGTCAAGGAACAATGATAGAGTTCCGCAGAAAATAGCTCCTAGGTAAATTTGAGCCACAAATGTTAGAAAGTCTTATGAGCTAAAAATCTCCCCAACCTCTTCCTTCCCTGAAGTCAAGAAAATGAATCAACAGTCATGCATGAGAATGCTCCATTAGGAGGAAGGAAAACTTGGTGCAAACATATAGTCTGGAGAGTTGCAAAGAGCCACAGTGACATAAGACCAAACCACAGTGTCAAGCTCTAAGACATTTGTATTTCACCAACTGCAGTGAAAACAAGATGCACCCTAATTAACGTGATCACTAAGCAGGGCATTGTTTCTGCTCAGCGTGCCACTTTAAGGAAGTTTTTTGTTTAATCCGGCTTTGCTCATCCCCCTGATGTGGGTCATGACAAAAGCTCTATTTAGAAAAATGGTTAACTAGGTCTCTAAACGAGGCAACACGGTATGATTTTGAGGATCTAGGCTTTGAAGTCATGCAGATCTGTGTTCAAGTCTCCTGGCCTGTCACTCACTTTGTGACTCAGTATAAGACGCTGAACCATGCTGAGATGCAGGTGCCTCACTGCCGGTGGGAACGATGATACCCGACTTGCGGTGTTGTTGCGAGAGTTCAATCAGATTACACTTGTAAAGCACCTAACACAACTCACTGTTGGTGAGTGTTAGGAACAACAATCATAACCATGGCAATAACAACCACCACTACGATGCTGATGGTGATGGTGGAGATGAGGATGAGGAAGGTGTTGCTGACAGAAGAAGACCAAGACCAGGTCTAAACCATCTGCACACTCCCACTGAATAAGTCCCTCAACTCATAGCATTTAAAAGAAATGAGTAAGCAAATGAACAACAGCCACCAATTTTGAGCCCGACTCAGGACAGGCAGAAGATCAGACAGGGACATTTCATGCACACACACACAGACATGCCAATGAGAACGTCACCCCCAATAAGCCCAGCTTCTCAGGGCAATGCCCCCCAGCATGACGCATTCATGAATCAAAGCTTCTAATCATGGGGTCACCCCATGGACCTGTCTACACCGCAAGGCGGGCATCACATGCCGGGGCTCCCACCTTGGTTCAGCCTGGACGCTTACTTGGAGCAGAAACTGTCAGCGAGACCCCAGCTGCCTGAGATATGGAAATCTACCTCAGTAACTGTAAAAGTGAATCTTCGTCCCCCGGTTCATAGTTTAGTGTTAACAATGGAAAACAAGACTAGGGGATCTATTTAAATATGAGGTGCAATGGAGGTTGAGGGATGGCAGATGAAGGGGAGCTTTGCTAGGAAGGGGTGTTGGGAATAAACATCACCAAGGGGGTTATATTCTAGCACTATTCCCAGAAACCGGAGGCAACAGCCGAAGGCAGAAAAATGACAATAATTGCATTGCTGAGAACGGTCAGCACGCACACAGTGGTGCGCTGAGTCCTGCCCGTGGATTCGCTTTCCAATCACATTTTAGCAGCATCCTTGGGTGAGCTGGAACCCCTCCTTATGCCTAGAGACGTCAGGTAAATTCTGCCTCTGCGAAAGGTAATTAGTATCAGACTTTCACTTGCTTTGTTTGTTTGGTTTTTGTTTAGGCAAGACAAAGGCCCACAGTCTTTTGTGTCTGTCTGGCTCAGTCTCGGCTTCAAGTGGTTATTGTGTGTGTATGAGTTTCCCCTGGGCTTACATCATAAATCTCTGAAAACCACTGCTCAAGCATTCCACGTGACTAAGCGGGCCCCCTCAGTCAAGCTGGCTGGAAGACTTCATTGGCATATCATGCTAGTGCACGTGGGTATCTAGAAAAATGCATTCAAAATCTGTCACACTGAAGGAGGGGACCAGGCCGTGCCCAGGGAAAGCTCAGCTTCGTAGTGCAAACGCTAGAGAGACAGAAAGGAATTTTAAAGTCACGTGTTTTTGAAACACAAATTATAAACATTCCTTTTAGTGGCAAATTTTACACTTTGGGGTGAATTTTAAACTTCTGGATTTGGCAGCAATCCAAGCATTAGAATATAATATTCTGGATTTGAAGAGTCTTGGTGTTCCCAAGTTTTAAGTCTTAGCAACAGAAGGGGAAAAAGAAGTGTTCAGGGCCACCTTCTCTGCTCAGAGAGACCCTTTGAACATTATCATCCTTTGAACTTCCACACTGGGGCTCACTCACCAGGCAGAGGCGGGTGGTGGGGAAGGCCCCATGGGGGTCAGACAGCAGGCCCATCTCTCCCTTATGACCTGCCCCTCTCAGAGTCCCAGCCCAACTCCAGGAGTCTGATAGCACTCAGAACCTTGAGAGAACATGGAATCGAGTAAAAAGATCCAGATGAGCAGCTTGTGCACTAGGTCCCAATTCCATTTATCCTGATGTGGTGTCAAGATCATGATTTGTTCAAGATGAAGACCAAAAATAAACATAAGCCACGAGCACCACCTCATGGAGATCGGTCTTCATCAGAGTGGCACCTAACGCAGCTGTCACAAGGCATTTATTTTCAAGGACATCTCTGCCAAGCACAACCCACAGCTGAAGGGACATGTGAGGCACACACATTCATTCTCCACTCCTTAAGCCTCTGTCCTGGGGAGAGATATCCACTGTCCCCTGCTGTCGTAGGTACGGTTCTCCAGAGAAACAGAAGCAGTGGGATAAATATAGATATGCAGGAAGTTTGATTTACGGAACTGGCTCACGTGATTACAGAGGGCTGCGTCCTACACTCTGCCGCCTGCAAGGTAGAGACACAGGAAAGCCAGTGGCGTCGTCCGAAGGCCTGAAACCCAAAGAACCAACAGTATAGATTCCGAGTCTGAAGGCCGAGGGCCCGAGTGCCAAGGGCAGGACATCCGTCTTGTAGAACAGAGTCCTTATCCTGTGGGGTCTGACACTAACTACCTCCAGGTAGACAGTGTCAGAACTGAGTTGAAATGTAGGTCACCCAGCTGGTGTCAGAGAATGGGTTGCTGGTGTGGGGGGAAAAACCCACACATCGGAATTGGCGTCCGAATCCTATTCCTGAAGGTGCCCTGGCTGCCTCTCTGCCCATAGGACGCATGGCCTTCCATGTTTCTAACACACATCTGCATTCCAGTCATATCTGTTCCCAAACGCCCTTGCCCTTTGCTGCGGGGTCCCTTGGGAAGACTTCTATTTCTTCCTACCTCTCTCGGTCCCAGTTCCTTCCAAGGATCTTCAGGGTCATCTATGCAGAGACAAATGAAACCACACTTTCTCAGACAGGCTCTTCCCCTCCTAACTGAAGTCACCCATCCAGCCAGCAATCTGTCTTTGAGAAAAATGCTGAACTCTTCCAAACCACGTGAAACCGAGGGCTGAAATCCCAACAGTAGGGACTACAACATTCCACAGTAATCATTATCACTTAATACCTCTTTAAATATCAAAAGTACCCCTGTCTTGTGCAGCTGGAAGTCCCTTACAGATGCCAACACATGCACCGGACATCAAAGGCAGCAAACATTGTGACTGATCAACGTTTTCCAGCAGGGAAGCCAGGAGCTCCCACAGCTCTAGTCAACTTAGCGACTTTGCCAGGATTACGAAGCACCTCAAAAGAATTACATACAAAACATGAAGATTAAGAACAGGCAAAAAATAGTTTTATCCCACGGGGACAAGGCAGTGTATCATTGTTTTATTGTTGCTATAATAAATTAACACACACTTAATGGATTAAACAATACAAATTTATTATCTCACTGTTCTGGAGGTCAGAAGTCCAACACGGGCCTCACTGGGTTGAAGTCAAGGTGTCGACAGGGTTGTATCACTCTCTGGAGGGTCCGGATGAGAATCTGTTTTTCTTGCCTTTTCCAGCTGCTAGAGGCTGCCCGCACGACTTGGCTCATGGCCCCCTCCTCCATCAATGTTGCATCTCTTCCTCCGCTCTTCCATAACCAGGCTGCCCTCTGTCTTATCTCCCCCACCCATAAGATCTCTTGTGACGACATTGGCCCACCCGGACAATCCAGGATAATCTTCCTGTTTTAAGGTCAAGTAAATAGTAACATTTATTCCACCTACGGCCTTAATTTCCCTTTGCCAGGTAAGCTAACACATTCACAGTGACTGTCGATATGAGTTCCTTTGAGGTGTTGAGAGTGATATGGTTCTGTGCCCCTACTGCCTCCTTCAGTGACTCCAAAGGACCACTCAGGAGTGAGGTTTGACCTAATTCAAGCAATAGAGTAGTGACACACAGATTCTATCAAATGAAAATTATCACTTCAAAGCACCCAAAAAATGCATAATAGATTGGGCATTACACACAGGAGACTCCAGTCATGCAAAATAGAAATCTTGAAAGGAAATCTGATTTCCTGAGAGGCTTTCCACACACTTTGAATTTCAGACTTGAACAACTGCTACAGAAGCCTGACTTCCCAGCAGCCCTGCTGCCCCTGCCCCAGCCTGGAGCAACCCTGGGTGTCACCTGGAGACCGCCGCACCTGTAGCAGGTGCACCTCATCAATCTCGGAATCACACAATGCGCAGTATGATGGAAACTGTGGGACGATACTGTATGGTCAAGCACAAGCAGTCATGCATGACCCCCGCCTCCCCAGACAAACACAGCTGGGTCCAGATGTCACACTTCATGCATTCAGAGTGTGGAACTAAAACAAAGGTCGGTTCCCCAGATGTCTCTGGGATGCTAGCCCCAATCCTGAAGACGAATGGGAAGAAAGAAAAGAGGGAGGGAGGGAGAGGAAAGAAAGGAGGAAAGGAAGGAAGAAAGGAAGGGAGGGAGGAGGGATGATAAAAGGAAGGAAGGCTCTTACTCCAGAAATACAATGGAGCTCCAGTGTGTCTCCCATAGAAGTTTCTTCTTCTAAGCGTAGAAGGATCACACTTTCTTATTGTCTTTGTAGGTAAGCGGGATCATGTGACAAGTCTGCTTTGAAGCACAGGTGTTTAATGGCTGGTGCAGCCTCTCTGTGTTCTCTCTCCCTGCTGGGGTGACTGTAGGGAAATCAGAGGCCATGTGATGAGATGGAGGTGTCATCACACTGATGCTTTGACTTGGAGAGTTGTCCAGATGCTCAATGCACTTGACTGAGCAAGAAATAAACTTTGGTTTCTTACACCAGAGATTTGGGGAATGTTTTAGTTCCACACTATTTAAAACTTAATCTGGGCTCAATAAATACTCGTTAAATATTGTACCAATGGTTTTCTCAACTACGAATCAGTGATACCTCCTCTCTTATGCAAAATATGCTTCCTACTGCTCTCCTGTTATCTTCCATCTTCCTGGGCTTTAATGGCTGTCTCAGAGAGTTGTGAGGATTAAGTGAGAAGATACACAGAAAGAGCTTTCAACAGTATTAGCGCCTAGTGAGTACTCAGCAAGTGTTAGCCATTGGTGTGGTAAGGGCTTTCCTCCCAAACTTCATCCTCACTTACTCTTTTCATTCCATCCATGCCTCTTCCTTCCCCCAAAGCGCTGTGCTCATGGGGACAGCCGTCCATCTGAGCACAGCTGTCCATCCTGTGCACTGGGCCAAGGACATTTCATCTCTGTCCTGGCTCCAACTCACTTAAGACTTAGTGTTGCAGCCACCAGGCTAAGCATTTTATCTACTTTAATCAAGTTCACAGTTCTAGAAAATAGATATTGCTATACCCATTTTATAGAAAAGGAAACTAAGATCCAGAGGTGGAAAGTCACCCAGAGGAGTCGCATAGTCCCAAAATGTCAGAGTTAAGACTCCAACCCAGGCCGATGACTTTGAGGCCACTGTTCCCTCGGGGCACATGGTATTTCCTGTGGAACTCGAGCCAGACACACCTCCCCTCTCTAGAAATCAGGAAATGCATCTCCAGCTCTCTTTTAAAATCTTCTGCTGAACTCTTCAGGAATTAACATCTCAAATTTCTGAGTATCAGCCCCCCTGGGGATATGCAATCTTTATTAAATTAGTAAATGGCCAACCAAATAAAAGCTACATTAAAGTGGTTCATAATGGGTCTTCTGCTTTCCATAATGATGTTTCACGTGTCCTTCCTGAAGAAAGCTTGTGTCAGGGTAAGAAGTGGACAGATTCACTCACTTATTTTCCCGGGAAGACCCACTTAATACAATAATCTCAGACCTGTCAGAGAGTTTGTCTGAGCCCTGCTTCCAGGAAGGCCCTTTTCTAAAGTTGTATATACACTAAAGTAACCTCCACCTCAACTCTCCAGGCCACTGCCTACTGCAGCTGACCAGGGGGCTGGAGATATATTCTAATAGAAAGAAATCAGAATGAATTTGGCTGATGCTAAACCTGCCACCTGTACACCTTCCCCCAAGGGAGAAAAAATGAAAGCTGCTCTTTTAATTCCACCATTGTCAAGTTTGAATATGTGCTCTGTCATCTTACTTAGCCTCATACATATTAACAAAAAATCCTGGAAGGGACGTATCAGACCCTCTATTCCCACCACCTTCCCGGAATTCAGTTAAATCCTCTTATACTGAATATTAATGGCGGAGACTAGAACCATCTCACACATCAGAAAAGTGAAATCCCCATCATCTTAACCACTGTTCACTCCTCATGCCTTTCCCTCATTTCACTGCTGTTCTTACTCCTTAGAGTTGAATAAAGGCAAATGTCATTTTTTTAGCTCTGTGCTGACCCATGCACCTCCATTTGTCAAGATCCTTCTTCACCCTCAACTCTGCACCTTGTCATCTCTCCATTACCAGGGGAGGCTGATGGAACGGAGGGTGGATGCAGGAGCTTTGCGTAAACGAGGGTTCAGGCAGTGGGGTCCTTGCTGCCTGCTTGTACCTGATCCTAAGTGTACCAGCTACACGCCTTGTTCCTCATGCTTTGCCCTGTGTGTTCTACATGTCTATGCTACACCACGTGATTTGAGCATCTTAATTGTTCTTTGAACCTTTCTGTTCCAAGAGCTTTGTGATAGCCTTCCTTAGAGTTAGCACCGTAACAAGATAGTTTCCCATGGGACACCTCTGGGCAATTATCTTCCCCTCAAAGGATGCCTTGGACACAGTGGCATAAAAAAGCAAGAGACTGATTTGGAGTCAAGCTCCAGGACTTCAGCATGGCCTCAACCACTGTCCACCTCTTTCATTTTCCTTCTCTCCAACGCTGTCCAAAGAGCATGGTAACCCTTCTCTCACAGGGCTGTTCTTAAGATTAAAGGATGGTATTTGTAAAAATATTTTTGCACAACCATGTAACCTGCACGACTTTTCTTGGACATCAGATAAAATATGTTTCTCATTTTGTATCTCACATTGATGGAAATCTCAACCCCAGTCTCTAGGAGTCAGGCTCACCTGGATGTGTGGGAGTCCCAGGGCTTTGGCAGGAAACTAACAAACCCTTGAGGTGCTCACTGTTCAATCCAGCAGGGCGTGATGGGTGGTGGACATCTCTATTGCCCACAGCACTCACATCCGTGGTACCAGACTCAATTCTTAGACCTTTGCTGAGATGGGGTCAAGGTTGCGTGCTGAGTATCCAATACCCAGGCGTCTGTGCAACCCGGCTGTTGAAAGTCCTGCAACCTGTACGCTGTGTGCAGGATCTCCCCACCTCTTCAGTCCCCAGTTTCAGCTCCCGCTGGGGTGGAGTTCTCCTCTCCTGTCAATATTCTGAACATCGCCTTCCCTCCAACCAGCCCCAGCTCCACTATCTGGTGTTGGAAGTCAAGGTGCTGCTAACTCTCCTCTGGGATGTTGAGTCAACAGTGCACATAACCTGGGTTAAGAGAATCACAGGACAGGATGGAGACAGTGCCTGTCCTGGTCCTGTCACTGGATGACCTTAGACAAGTTGTTATTTAACCTCACTGTGCCTTGATGTCACTACAATGGGTTTAGTAATAGAACCCAGCTCATAGAATTGTCATTAGGATTAGACAGATTAGAAATGCTTACAGTCGGGAAAGGGAAATGAATGGGAAGAGAACAGAGGATTTTTAGAGCAGTAAAAATGTCTGACGCCATAATGACAGACACAGGTCACTCCACAGTTACCCAAACCCATAGAATGTACAACACCAAGAGATAATTCCACCATGAACTTGGACGTGGATGATTATGGTGTATCAAATTCCAGTGGGGGATATTGGTAATGGGGGAGAGACTTTGTGTGGGAGGGACAGTGAATAAATGGGAATTCTCTGCATCCTCCCCTCAATTTTGCTATAAATCTCTTATAATAAAAAATTAATTTAAAAACTGCTTGGGATAATGCCCAGCATAAAGTATTGCATTCAGAACTAGTCATTATTTGTTATTATTATTATTAACCTTTCTATACTCAAATAAAATAAAACACAATCCACTTCTTTCTTCTTTAAAGGGTAATTTACACACAATAAAAAGCATAGACCTGAACGGTAGCAGGAGACCTTCTGGCTGAAGGCAGGCATTTCTGAGTTCCCGCCCTCTTCCCGGCTAACACTCCACCCACCCAGATAACACCGTCTGACTTCACCGGCATAGATTAGTTTTGACGTTTTTTGAATTTAATGCATCGTCTCTAAACTAGGCTATCCTGTCAAGTGACAAGGAGCTTCTCAGAGGCTCCATTTCCTGCGATCACGTTTCCGCTGGATGTACTCGGAGAAGCACCGTGGGAGGACAGGGTAGAGGGTCGTCAGCCTGACTTGAAGTGCCCTCAGGCCCCCTCTCCAGACCCCGTGCTCCTGGCTCCGCCCAACAAGGGCAAGAACTGGGGCGAAAGCCACAGCAGAGCGGCGCCTTGAGAGCCAAGAAAGAAAGGACTGCACCCACCTGGGTGTGACCAATAACTGATTCAGGGAGCGGGACTGTAAGGCGGATGAAGCCCCGCGCGTGGCTGTGAATCGGAGCGTCCTGCATCAGGACGCACAGCCTCGGGCAGGAGACTCGGTGCCAGCCTGTTAAATCATCTGAACTCATTTCACCTGCAGTTTGTTTCGCCTCCGAAATAAATTAATTATGGACACTTGAAGGGGTTTGCAGAGGGAATCTCATTACTGACTGCACATTCTGCCCTGCCAATCAATAGTCCTTTCATTTCTCCATCGCAATTGGGAGAGAAAGTGGGCTTTAAAAAAGAAAAACTTCTTCCAATTTCTCGTTCTCTCACCTCCAGCCTCGGCATTTCATGAGCACGCCGAAGCAGGCTCAAACTTTCAACCTCCCCTCTGTGACCTTGGGCACATTCATCAACCTCTTGGGGCCTCAGCCTTAAAATCCCTTTGCTTTTCACTCCATCTTAAACGCTCGTCCCTCTTCTTGGCCCTATTGGCCACGTGAGAAACTCCTGTTTGTTCTGCAAAACCCAACTGCATTCACAGGGGCAGGAGTTTGGCACGGTGATGAGAAAACCAAGCTTTAGAGTGAGACAGATGGCCCTGGGTTCAAATGCTGCTCCAGCACTTACTAGCTAGGGTGACTGTGGGCAAGGGACTTCAGCCTCAGTCTCCTCATCTGTACAGTGGTGCCAATACCCATACCTCGCAGGTGGTTATGTGGACTAAGGGAGGCGATGCACAGGGCTGACCACGTAACAGGTGCTCAGGGCCCTCTGGCTATCATTATCATGCAGACATTCAACCCACAGCTACCGGCAGAAAGTCTATTATGTGGCAGTCTCTGTGTTCAGACAGAAGCCTTCCATGAGCTGCTGCCCCTACCTAAGCAACCTCTCTGGATTCCCCACACGACTTTCCTGCTTCATGATCATGTGGGTCACATTCTAGATTATATCATCTCTTAGAGGGGAGGGGCCAGTCTCATTGGCTTGGCATCCTCAGCGTACAGTATAGTGTGTGGCACACAGGAGGTATCCACCCTGGTTGAACTGTTGGTCTTTAAAGCCCCGTAATACAGACTGGTCCAAGATGCTACAGGAGTACCCAGGAGAAGGAGACAATGTGCCTTGAGAGTTGGAAAAATGTCCTCGAGAAGGTGCCATCTGAGCCAAGTCTTGGAGGATGAGCTGGAGTCATCAAGATAAAGCAGAGGAACTGCGTGGCTGGTGAGGTCCCTGGAGATGCTGCCACAACCCCCACCTCTGGGGTGAGGTCACAGCTGCAGATGCTCAGTGTCTGGGAGAGCAAATCTGCAGAACAGGCGCCCAGCGGGGCCCCTGGCAGCAGACAGGACACAGCGCGAACCGCTGGGCTAGAGATGGCCGAGGGCTGGAGGTAGAGGCAGGAGCCAGATCTTGGAGGACTATGGTGCATGCTAAGGAGCAATGAAGTTATTCGTGGATGCGGGGAAGTGGGGGGTCACTCCTAGAGGGCTCCAAGAAGAGAAACGCTCTCAGGCTCAGATTCTAGAAGAGATCCCTCGGGAAGCCAGCAGCAATGGCCTGCAGGAGAGCTGCTGAGGCTGGAGGGGCTGAGAGGCCCACACCTGACTGCTCTTTGCTGTGTCCCCAACGCCTGGCACCTGGGAGACGCCGGGTAAATATGGGCAAGTGGACAAGGAAGGCACAGCTCTGAACCTGGAAACCACCTCCTGATGGCAGTGTCGGTGGGAAGCTAGAAGAACCGAGACCAGTGCTCTCCAAGGGAACGTCCTGTGGTAATGGGAGCGTCCTGTATCTGAGCTGTCATGTGGTAGCCGCCAGCTGATGGCGCTCCTGAGGCGTAACCAGTGCCCTTGAGGGACTAGATTTAACTTGAATGGATGTAAATAGCCACCTACGCCTCTCACAGTGCAGATCTGCACTCAGGTGAGAACCCACAGCACAATGGGGAGGAGTGATCCCCTGCGGTTCTCGTGTTTGGAAATATCTAAACGTCCAAGCTGTATGCAAGCAGTATTTCTTTTTAAACATTTTTATTCCTCGCAATGCCATTTGGGGTTTCTGATCAGCACGATGTAATTCCAGATAAAAATCAGATACTCCAGGCAGCGAATGGTAAGTGTGATTTCTGGAGTAACCGCTGTGTGCCAGCCGAGGCGGGAGGAGAGGGTGGGGACAGAGAACATAGGAGCCGGAGCCCCGCAGCCTGGGCTGGAAAGCTGGCCCCGATGATGCCAATTCTCCGTTTCCTTCTCTGTCATGAGACTGTTACAAAAATTAAGTTGGTTCATACCTATTTTTAGAAGCCTAACACACGGGAACTGTTTTGTGTGTTGTGCATACATCGTCTCATCAGCTCCACGAGGTATCGCCATCCCTCCCGTTCTGCCAGTGAAGAAACGTGCTTAGCCATGCTCCGCATCACTCTGATAGTAAGTGCTAGGGCCAGGAATCAAACCCAGGTCTGTCCACCGCCAAAGCCATCATTCATCAAGATGGATACACGCATGACACGAAATGACAGTTTTCCTGGACACCGGGAAAGGCGGGGCAGTGACCCAGGAGAAAGGGGAAACAGATATGGTGAGCCCTCTAGTTGCCTAGCTTCCCCTTGGGGAACATTTCCAGGCTGCCGTGCAGGAAGCGGAGAGACAGGAGAAGGCTGGCAGCATCAGAGGTGACTTAACAAAGCCGAGCATCCTGGGGGGGGGGGGGGGGGGCGGTGCCGAGGGAGCTTGAGTTTGCAGGACAGAAAGGAGAGGGCTTCCCACCCAGAGAAAGAGACAGAGAGGAGAGAGAGATAGAAAGACCAACAGAGACAGAGATGGGGAGGGAGGGAGAGAGAACCAGATGGAGAGGGGGAGACACAGAGAAAGGGACAGAGAGACAGAGACGCACAGAGAGCCCTGAAGACCCGCGCGAGCGTCCCACGAACTCTTTGGCTGAGTACTGATGCTTCTGTGCTACCACCTGACATGGGGGCAGGAGAGGGGGAACTGCAGTAAAGGAGCAGAGGGGTTGGCCCAGGGCTCAGAAAGGGCCAAGAATAGTTCATGTTTTCACTGCTTTACAATTCATGGATGTCGGAAGGATACTGGCTCAGTGGGAAGGCCTAAGCCTCCTCTAGGCCCCCCTAAGAGCGCTTCAAAGTCATCTTCGAAAGGATCAAACTGTTTCCGCAGAAACGTATCCCAGAACCACGACCACTACATCGCCACAGCCGTCCGGGTGAGACGCACTGTACCATTCCACGGATCGTGGGGTCTGTCCCAGTTCTGGAGTCGTTGGAACCTGACAAAGTGCGCTGCGAACCAATGACGTACCGTTTGTTCCAGGCACTTTCACTCGCCACTCAATATTTATGACGCTCCTCCCAGGTAACAGACACGAAGTGAGGCACCAAGTCACAGCAAAAGGAAATCAGGAAATGTCTCCGGAGTCAAGAAATTACAGTTTCTTATCCACAACCTTGCGACGTTGGCCTATGTTCATTTCACTGGTGAAGAAACTAATGGAGCTTGGGCAGCACCCTAGGTCTTTCTTACTCCTCAATCGCCACATGCATTCCACTAAAAATAATAGTACGAACAACATAAGCCAGAGCTGACCTGAGCAGAGATGAGATTTAGCCATTTTTACATAAAGGCTTTCACCAATTCTTTTAAACGTGGATTGAAAACAAACAGCAGAAGCCCACGGTTTCATACTTATTCTGGCTATATTTGGTTCTTGTTGCAGACTGTGGGGATAGACATTCTCAACGAGACCATTTTATAGTCACAAAGGACATCTCAGATGTGACTAGAGATATAAAATATATTTTTATAGCTACGGCACAGAGGAGCCGTTAAGGGCACGGACTCTAAAGCTGGGTTGCCTGGGTCCAAACCTTGCCTGCACCACTTACTGGGTGTGTGCCCATGGGTGGTTTTTCTTCATTTCCTCATCTGGAAAGTGGGGGTGATGATAACCACATTTGCCTCATAAGCTGCAGTGAAGGTTAAATGAGTTAATATGGACAAAGCATTCAGAACAACATATTGCATATAGTCAGCGTTATGTAAGCTTTAACCCACGGTATTATTATACCCAGATCAGTATATTATTATACCCAGATCAGCAGAACATCGTATGAGATTGGTGTCCTACCAAGATCCTGGGGCTCAGAAAGGCTGATTGAATAAATCGGTGAGTGAATGGGTGGGTGTGCTCTCACTCACAGGGACATTTCTGTCCTCATCCCAAGAGATACACTGTGACCACGCCTGGCTTGCACATCAGCGAGTTCTTGAACCCCGAGATCTAAAGAGCACTCAGAAATCATTCTGTCACTCACATGAAATCTAGTTCAGATTTTAAAATACCTTGTTTATAGAAGCTCAACTCTCCGTTCCCTTAACCGTGAATGAATATTTTAAATATTATTTTCTATAAGGCCTCAGAAGATTTCTTTGAAGTGGTATCAGAGGAATAACTTTCAATTAATACTGAACAAGTAGAATGGAACTGCTTAAGATCGATATCCATTTTTTTTCCCCTTCTTCTATAATTAATGGAGTGACTACTTTGCTTTGGCAACTACAACTTACCACGGGGCAGAAACCCCCACAGGGTGGGAGTGAAATATACTAGTTATATATTAAGTATTTGAGTCTCTTCTCGTTTTTTCCTGAGGCTTTGTTTGAGAGCTTCTGCCTCTGCTCCGCTTTGGCGGCTCCTGTTACCAAGAACAATGATTTCAGCACTAGGCATCTGTTTTGCAGTGAACGGAGACGTGTGCTTGCTGAGGCTTTTAGAAATAGTTTAAAGAAGAAACAAGCCACTCAGCCGCTGTCAGGGCCCCGCAGGAAGCTGTGCCCTTCAGTGCTGCCCTGAGGGCCGCGCCCACAGAGGGCCCCGGGGAAGAAAGGCTGTAACCTCAGGGAGTGGGGACGAATAAAAATTGAGATTTGGTGCTGGAGCATGAGGTCAGAAAACAGAGTCCTGACCTAGAACTCCGACAGCGCCCATTCCTACTCCCCTTTGGGGCAACTGGCCCTCGTTGCTCATTTCCTCTGTGGATTCCCGGGGGTACTGATCACTCCCACCCCTGGAATAACCACAGAACTTATCCTTTAACCTATGACATTTTGGAGAGTCAAAAACTTTTTAAACTAAAACTACACAATTTTTGAAATATGTATTTACTAAACAACAAATTGGTTTTATTAATTTGGTGGACCTATAAAATAGTTCTATTCAAAAACTGCTTTCAAAAGAAAAGCTTTTTTTTTTCTTTAAAAAGATATTGATGACCATTAAAACAACATGGGAGGAAATTTTCTTTATATTGATTTTTCTGAACATTAAAATAACAAAGAGAATAATTATTCTTCATACATCGGATACTTCAATTTATCTGTCTTCAGCGCAATTTCAAAAATATTTTCTAAATAATTAATGGTTTTATCATTTTTAATGTTTTCATAAAATCGCCTGCACTATTTTTCCAAATTGCATCTTATGTTTCATAAATTTGAAATTGTTGAAAGCTTCAACTGACTCTTGCTATAAATTCAAGCATTTTTTATAAATTCAAACATATTTAATATCTGATTATTAGTACGCAGCCTAAAGAAAAAGGCATATGTGGCCATGCTGGAGGGTTTTTTAATCCAACATTAGACTAATCACAAAAATTTTATAGTTCAATTACTCAAACTTCATATGTATAAAAGATGTATAAAATTTGACAGGGAAAGTTCTCTTTCAGTTAGAATATCACAACTTACGTGGATACAACTGTGAATTATATGTACCATATAGCCAATTCCAAGTACAACCTTATTCCATAGGTTTCATAATTTAGTAAAAATACTATTTTATCTTGCTACTTTATGGCACCCAAAACTGTATTTGTATTATTATGTTAAGACTAATTTTATCTTCAGTGTTGAACTTTCTGACTTAATTGACAACATTCACCATAATGTCTGATGTTGTCCCTTCAAAAGAAGGAATTTCCAAATTTATTTTGTTTCTAATACTTGGGTGCAAAATTCAAACCGTTATAGACATTAACTATTTTCTGTCTGAAGCATCTCAGGACAGGGCTATACGCCAGCACCACTTAACTATTTGCGAAGTTCTTCATGGAGACGACGCTCTGACAGCGATCATGTGACTTTTCCAAGGCCCCTCCTTTAACCCCCATGTTTACTCGTATGTGAGGCTACCCTGGAAGGAGGGTAATTGGGGGACGTTCTCTGTTTCTCTGTCTGCCATTGCTCGTAGGCCTCACCATCTGCATTTCTCAGCTGCAGCTACTATTACTCCTAACGATACCACACAGGCTCTGCAGGGATGGGAATTAAGGAAGCTCTTACCTGTCCAATTATATTCTGCAGCAACCTCCTTCTCCCAGCTCTGTGGTCAAAGATTGCATCAATAATGGTTTGGGTATTAATTATTCATTAATTCAGAATTCTAAATTGTTCTCAAAAACCTTCCATCATTTTGGACGGAAAAATTCAAATCTATTATTACTGACTGGGTTATGCCACCAAATATTACCTCCTATGTGCGAGTGCCAGAGTTTTGTCTCATAAGAATTTATTGTCCACTTAATAGGGTGATATGGGCATTTCCAACAGTAAGTGCCACTAAAATGGCAGGAAAGTCTACAGACAAGAAATCTTACTTCCAGGGTAGCCTACCATTCTTTTACTCATGTCTTCATAAGGGGACAATTAATTGATAACCCGTCACAGGTAAAAGACATTATAAGGACAACATTGTTCAAAGGATTTTCATTTCAGATTCCACATTGCAATGAATCTCTTGAAAATGACCACCTGTTGAATTTTGGTGTTGCATCAAAGAATATCCACAATTATCTAGGAGGCTATTTCAATAATCCTTCCTTCTCAACCATATATCTGTGAGAGGCCAGATTTTCTTCATAAATTACAAGAAAAACAACATATCGCAACAGATTAGAGGAGCAGATACGAGAATCCAGCTGTCTTCATTAAGCCAGACAAGAAAGATAATTGCAGAAATATAAAAAAATACTACTTGTCTCACTTATGCTTTTTGTTTTGAAAAATAGAATTTTAATTATCTCTAGCATAAATGGTTTATCATGTTAAAGGAGTTAATAAATGTGTTTCAAAGGTCTCAGTTTTACTTTCTAACATGGTAAATACCAATAGATATAACCTGCATGAACAGGAGCTCTTAGGCATCTTCCATAATTTGAAGCATATACAGGGGCCCTGGGATAGACATTTGAGAACCATTCCTGTAACATCAGTCAGAATCCAGTGAGGAGACTTCTGGCCAAGATGGAAGCCTAGACAGACACACTCCCTCCACAACTAAGAAGGAATATAACTACCTAAAAACTAGAAACAACCAGAAGTTCCAGAAAATCAAGCTGCATGGAATTCCAACAAAGATATAAAGAAGAAATACTCATCCAGACAGGTAGGAGGGGCGGAACCGGGGTGGAGGGAACCTGGTATGGTGGCAGCAGCAGCAGTGGCAGCGGCAGGCCAGTGGAAAGCACAGTCACATGTTTTAAAAATCAGAAGCGACACCTGGGGAGCGCTCGCAGCACCAGACAAGACCGCACAACTCACAGTCCCAGTGCCGGGGAAAATCAAGCCTCATTGCTTCTGACTGTGCAGACCAGTGGGGGTTGGGGTGGAGGCAGAAACTGGCAGTCTCTCAGCAGAGTCCAATTGTTTAACGGGTCCCCAAGGTCCTAGAACATCTGCAGACCCACCCACTCTGGGATCAACGGCCGGGACAGCAGCTAGAGAGGCGTCAGTCCCATACGAAAGTGGGAGAAGTGCCTGGAAAAGGGGCAAGTGTTAAACAAGTGGCATTGTTCCCTCTCAGACCCCTCCCCAACACACAGCGCCACAACGTGGTGAAACAGGTCACCCTGTACTGGCGAATCCCTAAGGCTCTGCCCCTTACAACGTAACAGGAGCAGCAACTCTACCTGGGATGCAGAGACAAACACACACAGAAGCCTGTCAAGATGAGGAGACAGAGAAGTATGGCCCGAAAGGGGGAACAGATCAAGGTTCCAGTGGGATAACTAAGCGACAAGGAGACAGCAACCTAACAGATGAGGAGATAGCCAACCTAAGAGACATAGAGTTCAAAACACTAGTGATAAAGATGCTCACAGGCTTGACAGATATTCTTAAGTATGGCAAACACATAAGGGAAGAAGTGAAGGCTATGCTAAGTGAAACGAAGGAAAATCCACACAAAACCAGTGGTTAAGGGAAGGAAACCAGGGTTCAAATCAATGATTTGGAACATAAGGAAGAAAAAAGCAGTCAACCAGTGCAGAATGAGGAAGGAAGAATTGAAAAAAATGAGGAGAGGCTTAGAAATCTCTGGGACAACTCTAAACATGCCAACATCCGAACCATAGGGGAGCCAGAACAAGAGGAAGAGCAAGAAATTGAAAACTTATGTGAGAAAATAATGAAGGAAAACCCCCAAATTTGGTGAAGGAAATAGACATACAAGTCCTGGAAGCACAGAGAATCCCAAACAAACTAGACCCAAAAAGGACCACACCAAGACACATCATAATTAAAATGCCAAAGTTTCAAGATAAAGAGAGAATCCTAAAAGCAGCAAGGGAAAAGCAGAGAGTTACCTACAAAGAGGTGCCTATAAGACTATCAGCTGATTTCTCAAAAGAAACTTTGCAGGCAAGAAGGGACTGGCAAGAAGTATTCAATGTGATGAAAAGCAAGGACCTACAACCAAGATTAATCTATCCAGCAACACTATCATTTAGAATGGAAGGGCATATAAAGTGCTTCCCAGACAAGGTGAAGCTAAAGGAGTTCTCACCACCAAGCCATTATTATATGAAATGTCAAAGGGACTTAAGAAAAAGAAGATCAAAATTACAAACACTAAAATGACAACAAACTCACAACTATCAACAACTGAATCTAAAAAATAAAAACAAAGTCCAACTAAGCAAACCAGAATAGGAACAGAATCATAGGTACAGGGACCATTTGGAGGGTTATCAGCTGGGAGGGGGAAGGAGGAGAAATGGGGAAATGGTGCAGGGACTAAGAAGCATAATTGGTTGGTACAAAATAGACAGGGGGAAGTTAAGAATAATATAGGAAAGGGTCAAGCCAAAGAACTTATATGCACAAGCCATGGACATGAACTAAGGGGGGTGGGATTGCTGGAGGGAAGGAGGATACTGGGCAGAGGGGAGCAAAGGGAAACAAAATTGGGACTACTGTAACAACATAATCAATAAAATATCCTTTAAAAGAAAAAGAAAGAAAAATCCTAGCTATGGCTTTTATAGTTCATTTGTTAATACATATGTATGTTTTATTCATTTAAAAATATAAGTAAAATGTCTTTAAAAAAAAAAAAATCCAATGAGGAGGCAGAGGCTGTGCAGAAACTTAAACCTGGAGTGTTTAATATAAAGAACTATTAACTCTAAAGGATTTTTCAACATAACAATGGAGTAACTATCAAGATGCAAAGAGAACTCTCAATAATGCCAAGGAAGACGACCCAAGTAAGGACAAAATAAGGGCCCCGCCCCCCGAGGGCTAGACTCCCAGGCAATGCTGTGGCTGTGGCTATGGCTGTGAGTACCTGAGAAGTTTGCTGGGCTGCCCCGGCTTAAGCCGGTCCACAATCCCCAGAGAAGCAGGAACCACCCTCCCGAGCAGAGGGGTGAGCGATGAGGCTGTCCGGGCAGCGCACAGCCTGGGGGCCCGGTGTCTGTGGGAGGGGGCCGGGGCCGAGACTGTCAGCTCGCTAAGGAAATGCGTGCTCTGGACTTACACTGGGACTGAGTGTTGTTGACACAGATGCATCCTCAGAAACGAGAAGAAAAAAACACAGCAATCTGGACGCAGGAAGAGCATCCTGGGTCCCTGGGCCCAGGAAGAGCATCCTGTCCTCCTGCCACGGCCCTCCAGCGCCCTCTCCTGGCAAGAGCTTAGTATGTTCGCTCTGAAAGTTGACAGCTCCCTGATGGAGCCAGCCGGCCTGCCGACTGAAAGAAAACACAGCACATAAACCTGTTCAAAAATATCTCATCCTGTTTATATTTCCTAAACTGTTCGGGGGGCCCAGTTTAGGAGACACTGATCTTTGTACACCATGGACGATTTGCTCCGAGGCTTTTATCCCCCTTATGTGCATTTGTTGTTGTTGAATTCCACGATTTGTTATGTCAACAACGACATCTGGAAAACACATTCCACTCAGGAAGGCTGCCATGGGCCAGAACTGGGTGTCTATGTGTGTGGGTTAAATTCTGCAGCAAGATTTTTCTTAATGCAGGAAGCCAAAAAGATTTGATGAATCATTAATAAGGATAATTTAGCAAAACACCTCAACAAGTTCTTGCATTTGGTGACAATTTCATGATTATCTTCCCATTAGCCCAGATCTCTGGTTACATGGGCTTTGAAAACGCCCAGCCCTGACTGGTGTGGCTCAGCTGGTTAGACGTCATCCGGCAAAACGGAAGGTCCCTGGTTCGGTCCCCAGTCAGAGTACTTACAAGAGGCAACCAAACAATGTTTCTCTCTCACGTTGATGTTTCTCTCCTTCTCTTTGTCCCTCCCTTCCCCTGTCTGTAATAAATTAATAATATATTTTTTTTAATAAAAGAAAGAGCCCTGGCTGGTGTGGCTCGGTGGATTGAGCACCAGCCTGCAAAACAGAGTCACCAGTTCGATTCCCAGTCAGAGCACATGCCTTGGGTGGCAGGCCAGGTCCCCAGTTGGGGGCACACAAAAGGCAATCACACTGTGATGTTTCTCTCCCTCTCTTTTTCCGTCCCTTCCCCTTTCTCTAAAAACAAATAAAATCTTTTAAAAAGAAAAGAAAGAAAATGCCCAAATTACACACCTTCTGAACTAGTGCTCAGCAGAAGTAAAAACCCAAAAGCCTAGAGGTACAGCAGGAACTGCTTCTCACATCTCCCAGAAAATCATCCAGGTCTTTCTTGTCTTTCAAGCACTAGCTCAAACAGCTTGTCTTCCCAACAACCCCTGAGTCAGAATGAACCTCTCCCTCCTGTGTACCCGGAATTTTCGTCTGTGCTCTTCCCCAGGCTGAGTTGTGTTGCTGGTTGTGATGGCTCTTCCTTGCTGAGCATCTAAGTGTACGACGCAGGGCAAAGCTCAGGCAGTACCAAAAAAGACCAGATAATGTCTGGATGCACACACTCCGATCTGTGCTTCTCACGAGCCATCCCACATTTGTGCGAATGTTCTTACAGAAGCACAGCCTGTACACAGAAAAGCTCCTCAGTCCACAGCCTAACCAATTTGCACCAGGTGAGCACATCTACGTAACCGTGACCAGAATCAAGAAAGCAGCTGTTACCAAAATTCACTCCTGCTTATGCCTTCAGGCAGCTGTTGTCATTTTTCCAACTTGTATATTTTTGTCGTTGGAGAGGTTAGTGTCTTCCCAGCTACCCCTCCCCATCCTTAAGCCGAAGTTTATTATATTCTACTGAATTCTCACAAAGGCTGGGAGAAGACATTATCATCCTAATCTTCAATTTGAGGATGTTGAGTCTCGGAGGTATGTACATACTTTGCTCAAGAATCCCAGCTGGTAAGTAGTAGAAGTAAGATTCGAACTCCCAGGTTGACACCAAGCTCTTACACTTAACCAGGATGCCACATCGCTTCTTTAGTAGATACGGCCCTGTGCATCAGGGGCTTACCATCATTACGATATATTATAATATTTTATGTAAATTTGGCTGCCAGCCCCTTTATATATTACATATACATGTGTGTTGTATACAGATGAATTATATAACCGATATTATCCCATTTAACCAGTACAATATATCACCTCATCTCAGCCCTATAACCATCCCACCAGGTAGGAATTAGTCTTCATATATTACAGGTGTTAAGCATGTAGCCAATAAGCAAGTTGACTGCAGAGCACAAGCCCTGCCATTCCTCCGGCAGTCACCCGTCCCTCACCCACACCACCCATGCAGCTGGTGGGTGTCTGTGGAATAAAAGAATGAATAAAGCCAACACTCCCTGTGAGTTAAACTTGATCGTTGAAGAGGACAATGTTCTGGGATCATTCCGTGGATCTCACGGGATGATATCTAACCAGACATGCTTAACGTCAAGCCGGCGAGAAGAGACAGAATCCCTGATCAAGTGGCCTCCTCATTCTTTCTCACTGTCTAGGATGGGTCTGACCTGTGTCTCTTGATGTCACCCTCTCCTCGCTGGTCCAGTCAAAGTCATTCTTACATCTAAGAAGGGCGGCATTAGGAGAAGGGAAACCAGCAGGTTGCTTAGGGCGGACTGTGTCTACGCAGGGAACTACACTGGACCCAGTCACACAGTTCATGCCAGCCTCACAAGGAGCCTGTGGGCTGGCTGTCACTGCTTTCATTTTACTGACAACGAACCTCAGAATCACAGGGTGAAGTCACATGTCCAAGGTCACACAGACAGAAATGGAAAGATCTGGGATCTGGAGTCTCTGTCCACTTCACAGTCAGACTCAGTTGTAGATCTTCCCCCAGCCTTCTGCCATCCAAGAGCCTCAAAGGCAGCCATCGTCCTGTATGGCCAGGGCACTCCACAGCATGGGCACACCTGAGGACCCCACCAGACCAGAGAACACACCTCTGATGGTCAAGGTCACCATCACGCCACCTTCCCGGCAGCTTCTCTATTCGTGTTTACTTCCCATCCTGAGATGACGCTTGATTTCTTTGTCCTCTTGGTAAGTCCAGGCTTGCGTAAAATGCAAAGTTCCCTCACATTTTATCCTTCTGCCTGCCAGGAAAGGCCACTCATTTCCTTGCTGAGACAGCCGATTTAGGAAACTGTATACAGGAAAAGGGAACAACTTGTCCATTGAACTGTCAACTGCGACCACGAGTTCTATCGGGGATTCAACGCACAGGAAAATGTCCAGCCTGCTTACAAGGCACCGAGGGGCTCAGAGAAAACCAAATGCAACCTAATCCTTTTCTTGTGCTGAATGAGGCCCTCATTGGCATTCTCACCATATTAATTCTCTTTGTTTCATCCTTAATTGAAGTCGAGACAGGCTTCTCGGGCTGTGTTCGTCACAAGGATTAGACAGCCCCCAAACGACAAAATGCTCACAATTCCATCTGCTGGTAAGTCAGTTTGACACCAACGCTAAGCTGGTAATTTTCAAGTGACAATGCCAACATTTATTTAGAATTTAACCTGGTTGCTTGCTTTCCCTTAGCAACGTACAGAGTCAGATTGCTTATGGGCTACATGATTAGAGGAAAAACTGGCATGCAGTGTGGATGTTGCATTTTAAACACGCTGCCCACTACTGGTGTCTAACTGTGCCCAGCACTCTGCCATTGCTTGTTTGCATTTCAAGCGACTTAAAGAGTTAGCTGGTCTTTAGTTCTTCCAAGTATGAAGGCAGATTAGGTTAAGTCTTTGTAGGACTATCACAATTGCTTTGTAAAGATTCCTTGTATAGAGAAAGGCTCCAAAAGCCCTCCCAGAATGACTGATTACATCTCTCAATCCCATTTTAACTAAAAAGAGAATATAAGAAAACCTCTAGCCCTGGCTGGTGTGGCTCAGTGGATTGAGTGCCAGCCTGCAAACCAGGGGTCGCTGGTTCGATTCCCAGTCAGGGCACATGCCTGGGTTGCGGGTTAGGTCCCCAGCTGAGGGGCGCATGAGAGGCAACCACACAGTGATGTTTCGCTCCCTCTCTTTCTCCCTCCCTTCCCTTCTCTCTAAAAAATAAATAAAATATTTAATAAATAAATAAATAAAAGCATCCAGCATCGTGCCTGACACACAGTAGGAACTTTGTAAATGGTGACTATCAGCATAGTAAATGCTTCCTAAACATCTCTCCTTTCAGTCATGACCAGAGTCCTAGCGGCATATTGATCAGGGAAGTTCTCTTTTCCCTCTCTGAATTCCTGCAGTACATGGTCGATAACATTTACTCATTCATTCATTTAGGCCACACCCTCACAGAATGCCCACTCGGTGCCGGTCATGCTTTTTCTCTGCACATTACATACTCTTGGAGAGTCCCCATGCACACGGTAGAGGCTCTGAGAAGTTCTGCAAAGAATACATAGATGAATAGAAAAACGAGGGACAGGTGAAGGATGGCTGGATGATGGACGGATGCCCAGACAGGTGTATATTCAATATTTTCCTTACTTATAGAACCTTTTCATGGACACCTGTTATCATCCGAGACAATGGTGTTCTCAGGAACACACTTTCGGAAACAGTGCAGGTCCACATCCAATATAATGTGACATCCCCCAACCTACAAGCATAGTTCTCCACACATTGTAAGTGTTCAGAGAATACCCTTTAAAGTCGTTACTGAAGGCTCTGGTTGATGCCACCATGACTTCCAGGCAAGACGTGAACTCTAGCATCAAGACCATCCCGTCTCCAAAATGCAGTAACCAGGCATGTTGGTTCAGGACCACAAATTCCAGACCTGGTCACAGAAGTGACTAAAATCCCAGCTGGTCTACCTAAGGTCACTGCATAACCCCTCTGGGTCTCAGAGGCTCCGGTGAGGATTCGCTGAGAAAATGCAGCCGCCTCTGCCCAGGCCTAGCCACTCGGTCAGAGCAAAGTCTCGCTGCCCTGCCCTGCGTTCTGTCACCAGTGGGTCCCTTAAGACCTGGATGTGGAAATCAGCGTTTTCCTCAGCTCAGAGGGGGGAGAGGGCAGGGATAAAAAATGTTGGCCAGTGAGTACCAATGATTTTTCTCAAGCACATGAGCGCGCGCACACACACACACAAACTTTATGACAAGCACGAAAACTCCAGATTAACCCATTTTTACGTGTCCTGAGCCACACGTCCCCTCAGCAAGGATGTGCATTACCCGCCCCCTCTAAAACCCCTTATGCTTTCATGTGGGACAAGTCAGCTCTCTCCGGCCCCGACTCCTGGATGTCACCCCGGCTCCACCAGCTCTACAGCTCCACCGTCCTGTGACACGACCGGCCCTCGGGAACAGGCCATCCCACCCCCAGAGGGCAAAGCTGCCTCTACCTCTCTCTTCAAGTACACAGAGGCCTCAGGCAGCCGGCACCAGGGCCTCCAATGTCCTTTCAGGAGGCAGCTGGGGTGTAAGACAGAATTTCTCGATCTTTAGTCACTCACGGACGACCTTCATGAATTCTCACAGCATGTCGCAGGTGTCAGTCAGTAGGTGGCACTGCCTCTGGTGGCGGTAGGGGACAGCCTCCTCTGGAAGCCCAGGCCATTTCTTTCACAGGCTGTGTCTTTGGTGTCGTGTCTAAACAGGTATCACCATGCCCAAGGCCATTAGTTTTCTCCTGTGTGATCTTCCAGTGTTATAGTTCTGTGTTTTACAATGAGGTGTGTGCTGCATTTTATGTTCGCTTTTGTGCAGGGTGTAAAGACTAGGCTCTTTTTTTTTTTTTTTTTGCATGTGGACGTCCACTGTTCCTGCACAGTTTGATGAAGACTGCCTCTGCTTTTGCTCCCTCATCCAAGATCAACTGGCCGTGTTCTGGGGCTCCATTGGGGGCTCTATTCTGTTCCACTGATCTGTGAGTCTCTTCTTTCCCCAGCGCCACAGTCTTCGTTACGACAGCGTTACAGTACGTCCTGACGTCCAGCAGTGTCGGTCCCCCTACTTTGTTTTCTCTTCATCACTGTGTTGGCTATTCTGGTGTATTCTGTGTGTCATGTTTAAACCTATCCACTTTTTACTTACTTTCTTCAGCCTCATCCTGACAATAATATTCACGGAATCAGTGGTTTTGGAGTACTTGTTATGTATTTTCCTAATATATATTAAAATACATGATCGTTGAATAAAAAGCATTCACCTGTGCCCCACCCCACCCACACCTCCTTGTCCAGCTCCCACAAGGCATCAGCTCACATGCTCTTGGAAGCTGGTGTGAGGGAACACACAGCGCCCCCAGGAAGAGAGACCAGAGTTCCACACTTGGCTCTCCCACTCATTGGCTTTAGACTGGTCATTTTAATTCCTCTGGTCCTTAGTCAACCCTTCTGTACAAGGAGAACAAATACTCACTGGACGTTAGCCTATCCTGGCCACCAGGACCATCCAGGACAGTCTCTGGCTGAGCAGGGGATCACAGACCACTGGGTTGGCCAAGGTTCCCATCCTCTGCTCCCTAAATCTGCTCCTCTTGCCTGAGCCCTCCAGCCTCTACTTAGAAAGCTGACATTGAGAGCAATGACATCCCCTGCCCCCCATTCCTCTTATTTCCCCTCGGGAGCACCTGTGCCCTGAGCTTAGCTGATGTCAAACAGAAAAGCTTCCAATCTCCCCTCCCCCACCCTGGTGACCCTCAACCATATTCACATAGGCAGATGACAATAAGTCAAGAAATCCAATGTGGTCCAAGGGTGGGAATGCTGGGGTTCAAGCCCAAACTCTGCCTTAAATTATGGCTGTGGCCTGCTACTATCAGGATCTTAACCCCCCTGAGACGCAAGTGCCTTATTTGTAAATAGGGAAAACCCTACCTACTTCCAAGTGTTAGTGTGAAGATTCAGTGAAGAAACACGCGCCACATCCCAGCCCCAAGCCTGACAGACAGTAGGAATCCAGTCAATGTCAGCGAGGCCTCAATCGCAGTCAGTAACCATGACCTTGTGTGTAGGGCTGATGGAAGCTCTGCAGGGACTCCTGACATAGTGACAGGGGATGGCCTGATCCCCACAGCTCGTGTGCATTCATGGCCTAAACCATCATAGTGGTTGTGTGTGTGTGTGTGTGTGTGTGTGTGTGTGTGTGTGTGTGTCTGTGTGCTGTCATCTGTCTGTATGTGGGTTGGGCTTTAAAGACGTTGCAAGCTTCTTAATGTTTAGGAGGCAACTACTGCTTCTTTGAACCTGACTTTCCACGTCAGTGCAGAAGGCAGACAAGAGGAATGCAGGGGAGAAGGGTGAGAGGGAAGGAGGTAGGGAGGAAGGAATCAGAACGAACAGCAGCAAGTCTCCAAAGCTGGAGGTTAGTTATCGATCTCAGATCTACTCAGAGAGGTGAGCAGAGGCCCCACGAGGGACAGAAAATGAAACCGAGTTTCTGCACGCTGGTTTTCCAACACGTTTTCTCACCAACTGCCAACGCCTGCCGCCTTGTGGACATTCCTCAAACTGCCTGTAATTTCTAAAAGACTAGGAAACTGGGAACAGTTAACAAGGAGAAAATGTTCTAGGCTTTCAGAGGTTCCCCGTAGCCTGCAAGACAAAAATCCCTAGACAGAGATCCTTCAGGGCCCGTCACCCACCATCCGAGACCACCTCCCCTTGGAGCGCTCTCCTCCGGTAGGAGCCAGCTTCCACGATCCCCCAACAGCAGCGCTGGTAAGAGACCAACCAGGAAACCAGTCCGGGGCTCAAGACGCTGGCTGTGTGACTCTGGATAAGCTACCTAACCTCTCTGTTTGCACCTCATTTGTAAATTGGGGATAATAATGACTCCTAACTCCTAAAGTTGTTGTGGAGTTGAATGAGATCAAACCTGAGAAGCGTCTTACAAATGCAATACACCCCAATACCCTTTAGGCTCTATTTGTAAACTCATCATGTTCTTCCTGCCTCTGAGCCATTTTAGGGGCATTTATTATGAACTATGGGATGACAAGGCACAGTCTTTAAAGACCTTGGAGTCAGGTGAAAGAAAAAGAAATACAGACATGTAATTATTCTATTTTTAATTTTGGCAAAGGCAGTGGTGAAGTTCGAGACCATTTGAGATCCCCCTGAAAGCAGACCTGCGATAAGGGATCACAGACTTGACTTTATTTCGGGAAGTGGTCCTGGGGAGCAGAGTGACCCTGGGTGGAAGGAAAGCCAATACCTGGTGTTTTATGAAGCCGGATCCCATGTGCAGTCGGGCCTTGATCCCATGGGACTCTCCAAGGAGCCATGAGGAATGTGCCTCACACTGATGGTCTGAAGAAGAGAGGACAGTAATCCTATGCCCCCAAGGCCAAGGCTCGCCCCTTGGAGTGCGCCCTCCCTCGCCCTTCCAGGTTTATGCCTGGTCCTCTTCTGCAGGCGGCCCGCGCCTCTACATCAGGCAAGCGCAGGGCAGAGGGCGAGAGGCAGGACAACTGAGGAAGCGTGGCAGCGTGCACCCGCTCCGAGCTGGCGACCCCAGCAATGGCCGGAATAACCGGAAGGCACAGACGCATGGTTGGCACAAGGGGTGTCCCGCGGTGGCACGGAAAATCACAGGACCAGAGGAGGGACACCTAACCCAGCCCAGCCTTGGGTCAGGATGGGATTTCACCACCTAAAGTTTCCTGGAGCGGAAGCAGCTCATGCTCTGGGACACACGCGGCACATCAGGGATGGAGAGTGCGCTGACAGAGGGCCAAGCAGGGACGACAGCGGGAGCGAGGCACGCAGAAGCAGAGGAAGGGCACAGACGGGCAATGCTCAGAAGGCAACACCAGCAGGGTCTGGTGAATGATCGAGCAGACGGAGGAGGCAGGGAGAGCAAGAGGGTCTAGGGTGGCACAGGGTTGCTAACCTGTGCGGCCCTCCAAGACAGAGGCCTGCTTCCCAAGGATTGAAATGGTTTGAGTGTTTGTGTCCTCCCCAAGCGGATCCGACAAAACCCTCATGTCCAACAGGACCGTTATTAGGAGATGGGGCCTTCAGGAGCCCTGAACGATTCCTGACAGTGGACGCCCTGCCCGGCCTTCAGAGGAATGCAACCCCGGCTGACAACAGACAGCAAGCTCCTGGGAGACCCTGAGCCAGAACCCCCAATTCCTGACCCACAGAAAGAGTGAAAAGTGACAAGTACTGTTCTTTTAAGCCGCCACGTTTGGGGCGATTTGTTAGGCAGTAAAGGACAATGAATATGTGTCCCTGGATGACCCTTTGAAGGACTGAAGTTAGAGGAAAGGACCGAAGCAGCGTCTCGGGGAGCCCTGACATTCACCGCCTCCAGGGAGCCTACGGTCCTATGGGTGAAACAGCAACCAGCACCCCAGAGATGGCGTCTGTTTTATCGTTTTGCTTCTACTGAGATGTAACTGACGTCTAACACTGGGTAAGTTAAAGGTATACAACACATTGAATGTGCTACATTTGCAAATCGCAACGATTACCACTGGAGGGTCAGCTGACTCCTCCACTACATCACACAGTGACCATTTCTCTCTCGTGGGAGAACACTGACGATCTGACCCGTCGGCGACTCTGCAGTATGTAATAGTGCTGCTGACGATGATCACTGCGCGGTGCATCAGACCTCCAAAGCTTACTCATCTCCTAGCTGCCCCCGGTTTAGCTCTCATTGCGGGGTCTGTCTTTGAAGGAACTAGGGAATGGTCCTGGGCATCCATCTCTAAGGGACACCAAAACCCACTGGCATAACGGTAGCCAGGAAAGCCAGTCACACTTCCCCCTAAGCTGATGGCGCCACGGAGTGACAGGCAGCTGAGAGCCCACCGCCACCTGGCGCCGAGATTCGGAGAGATTCGGACAGACGGACGCAGGCCACGTTTGCCTCCCTGCTGCTTCCCAGCTACTGACACCCGACCTGCAGTCCCTCTCCTGGGCCTGGGAAGTTGGGCTAGGAAGCTCAGAGAGAAAACGCGTGAACAGAAAACAGACACTACAAACAAGTGATGTCGCTGAGGCATTTTCAAAATGTTAGCTCTGCATCTACCCGTAGAAATAAGTTTAAAAAAAGAAAGAAAGAAAAGAAAAGCATTCTGCATGAAATTTTTATTAACCAAAAATCTATTTCTCCACAACAGGTATTTTTCATATCCATTCAAAGCAGCATCAAGCTCTCCTGGGCGGACCACACGTCCCCGTGAGGCTTACAGAAAACTGTTTAGACTGTCGCAGAAAGAGGCGGAAGTGTGTTAGGCTGGAGCACAGCGAGGGATAAAGAGAATTCCGTGCCAAGTTTACCGATTCTGATGTTCATGCTGTCTCCCAAAGGGCAGAGGCATGGGGCCCACCCCTAAGTCTTGCCTCACCAGAAATGGACAAGACCACAAGACGGACAGAGCTAGAGCCTGCAGTCCAGGCATCCTCGCTCGGCCCAAAGCACCCATCCGCCTGCGTCACCTTGGAGGCTGTCTTAGCATCCCTGTGGCACAAAACTAAGGAAGAGGGATGGCAAAGGAGCTTGGCAGGGACGGATTCTGGCACCAGTTACAACATGCGGCTGTTTTCCCCACACCAAGCAATTCTCTGACCCGCACTCAACTCTGACAGTCTACCTGGGGAGAGCATCCCACCCCACAGGTTAAGGGCTCAGTCCCATAAGCCGCACCCCGCCCTCCACTTCAGATGCCAAATACAAGTCAAGGCTGTCACCTTGCTCCTGACCAACCTCCCAGACACTGAAGGTTCCAAAGACCCCCTCCGTGGGCCCATTCATTCGCTAGAGCAGCTCACAGCCCTCAGAGAGCCGTTTCACTTACTGGAGCACCGGTTTATTATAAGAGGATGTAACTCAGGAAGAGCCAGATGGAAAGCTGCACAGGACAGGGCATGGGGGAAGGGCACCGAGCATCCTTGCCCCTCCCACCCCAGAGCGTGCCACCCTCCCAGCGCCTCCACGTGTTCACCAACCCAGAGGCTCCCTGACCATCCTCATGACTGGGTAAACCTTGGGCCGCTGGCAGTGGATTCAACCTCCAGCCTCTCTCCCCTCCCCAGAGGTCAGGGATGGGGCTCGCCTCCTAAAGGTCCCCCCTCCTGTACCATCACATTGGGCATTAGGATTTCCACATATGAATTCAGGGGGACACAAACATTCAGACCACAGCACTGGGTGACGGAACCGATCAGCCCTACCTTTCTGAGCCTCCATCCTATTTCATGTAAGATTTGGGTATGACCTTGAAGGATAAAGGTCAAGAATCAAGAAAGACGCCTCAAATAGTTAAACAAAATTACCAGATGACAGAGAACCCCCACTCTGAGGAATGTATGCAAAAGAACTGAACACAGGAACTTAAATACTGGTACATACATGGTCACAGCAGCACTATTCACAACAGCCGATGGCGGAAACAAGCCAACACCTGTCAGCGGATGGATGCGTAAGCAGCTGTAGCACACACAAACAACAGAGTATTATTCAGCCACAAAAAAGAGGTGAAGTCAGCCCTGGCTGCTGTCACTCAGTGGATTGAGCGTCGGCCTGAAAGCCAAGTGTCGCTGGTTCGATTCCCAGTCAGGGCACATGACTAGGTTGCACACCAGGTCCCCAGTTGGGGGCACGAGTGAGAAGAAACTGCACAGTGATGTTTCTCTCCCTCTCTTTCTCCTTTGTCCTCTCTCTAAAAATAAATAAATTATTTTTAAAAATTAAAATTAAAAATTAAAAAAAAGGGGGTGAAGTCGTAATCGCTGCTCCCACGTGGACGAACCTCAAAAACATGCCAAGGAAAAGAAGCCAGACATAGGTCACATAATGCATGACTGCATTTACCTAAAATATCCATGTTCATAGAGACAGAAAGCGGATTGGTGGTTGCCAGGGGCTGGGGACAGGGCGGGGCGGGGGGTACCTGCTCAGTGGGCACAGGGTTTTACTTTGGGGCGCTGGCCATGTTTTGGAACTAGACAGAGCTGGTGGTGACAGAACATCACAAACATACTAAATGCCACTGAATTGTCACTTTATGAGGGTTAATTGTATGTTATGTGAATTTTATCTCAGCAATGGTTTAAAGATTTTATTTATTTTTAGAGAGAGGGAAAGGGGGGGAGAAAAAATGGGAGAGAAACATCAATGTTGTGGTTGCCTCTCACGCGCCCCAACCAGGGACCTGGCCCGCAGCCCAGGCGTGTGCCCTGACTGGGAACAGAACCGGCGACTCCTTGGTTTGCAGGCTGCCACTCAATCCACTGAGCCACACCAGCCGGGGCTCAATACAAGTCGTTTTAAAAAGGAATCAAAAAAGAAAACACATGGAAAGGGCTTTATAAACAGCTGCCCTCTGGTGACTGGGGTTCTGGGCTTGGTTCTGCCACATATCGGCAATGAGGATGATAAGTCGAGTTTCCTCATCTGTAAACGAAGGGTCGGACCGCAAGTTCTCAGTCAGAACAGCCTGTATCAACCACGTGCACACGGCCCGCCCGCCACCCTGATCCTGACGCACCCACGGGAGAGCTGTGCCCGTCACTGTGCTGAAAACCCCTATTTCAGGGCTAGGGTCCACCCCGCTTCAAATACCCCAGATTAAAGTCGCTGGCAGCCCATGATCCCAGCACATTCCCCTGGAACTGTGCATAAGATGCGCTTTGATCACAGAAGACAACACGATCTGGGAAGTGCATTTATTAGGAAGATAAACTCCAAATAACAACGAGCCGTTCTCTCGCACGTGGGGCAACTGCACAGAAAAAAAGACACTTTGACAGAGGGCACGGGATTCTGCATACGCCACAGAGGAGTTTAAGGCAGTTTAATTAGAGGCCACGAAGACTATGTCGATGAGAGAAACATAATTCAAATGTCCCCGATGCCAACGAATCTCTGAACCCGCCAGGCACTCAGCAACACATAAACAGTCTCAAAAGCAATTCCACACGACGCCGAACAGAAGGGCTGTTGGGAGACCTCCAAACGTAGGGGGTCAACACGGATGGATGGTGGTGCTATCTGTGGGCCTCCCCCCCGCAAGATTTTATTTCACATGAACGTTTTACACTTAGGAAAGCAAATGCACATTAGGTGAGAGGAAAATAGGTCTCAGGATCTCAGACCACAATCAGGATCACCGAAAACACAGGGACAGACGCAGCGACACTGAGATACACGGACTTCCCTGGCTGACCCCCTGCAGGCCCTGGCACGAAGGTTAAAAATACGCCGGGGTAAGTTCCGTCCTCCCCTCCGTCGTT
This sequence comes from Furipterus horrens, assembly GCF_987537825.1. Taxonomy (NCBI): domain Eukaryota; kingdom Metazoa; phylum Chordata; class Mammalia; order Chiroptera; family Furipteridae; genus Furipterus; species Furipterus horrens. The sequence continues at coordinate 209,270,090 of NW_028327172.1, read as the reverse complement.
ATCACCTGGATCAGGCTTCCAGAGCTTGGTCGGTTTTTCTGTGTGATCCAGTCATGGAAGGTTCTAGAACAAACAAGCAAAGCTTTATATTTTAAAGAAGCAAAAACCTGGTACCTGCTTGTGGTCCTATCCACGGCTTGGGAAGATGGAGCCACTGGGAAAAAGCCACCATGTCGTCATGGACAGGGAGCCAGGGCCCAGGGATCTCAGTACTTGACTCCCAATTTCTGAGGGGCAGAATCTGGCGAGATTTTAAACTTCCATATTTGTAGTTTTCTGCATTGTTGGAATACTTTATAACATAGTGGTATGAGCTTAAATAATTTTTAAAACTTTAATTAGTTCATTCTAAGAGACAGATATGTGCAAAATACTTCCGACTTTGCTATATTACCTACCCGGATATTTGAAAGAAAGAAGAAACTCATTGCCCACCCCCCCCCTTTTATTTTTAAATGGAACACTGACAGCTGTGTCAAACAATGGGAAATAAAATACAAAAAACAAGACTATTACACTAAAATACATTAAAAGCTAGAACAGAGGCATTTAATAACTAGCTCTGTGTGGGGAGGGTCAACTAAGCCTACTTGAAGGGGTCCAAGACCGTCTCCAAGAGGACAGGAATAAGAAAAGGCACGAGAAATTCGCGAGGTTGAACAAGCAGCTGGAAATTTTAGAACGTTTCCTTTGGGGGTTAGCAGACCATCCCTTTGACAACCCCCTAGCTGGGACTGCGGACTCTCTTTAATTGGGAAGCACTCAGGAGTTCCTGAAACATTCTCCGTGCCTGTCTGTAGCTTCTGCACCAGGACGAACGGTGAACTGCCAAGGCTCTCAGGAGCAGCCAAAGGGCTCGAGAAGCAAAGCTCTGCTGAAACTCCCTCGCGTACTGTCCCACGTCACGACCCCGCCTCAGGGGGCCGGGCAGGGATGGGGCATGGCTCTATCGGCCCGCCGACGCCCCGCGCTGGGAGAGTCACGCAGGGGGACAGGTACACGCAGAGGCCGGTGAGCGCCTGAGACCACCGCGTTGATGAGCCAGGAGAACACGGGCACGTCCTCTAGCCCATCGGGGGCCGGGAAGGGGGGCTGGGCGCTGCGTGGCCACTGACGCCGTGACGGTGATACTCACTCGACGAGGAACTCCAAGGGAGTCCAGGAGCTGAAGTCGGCCTCGGGCATCGACTTCCTGTTCATCGGGGTGTCCAGGGTGACCCTGCAGGACGGAGAGAAGCTGGTCACGGCGCCTCCGTTGTCGCAACAGCCGCCCAGCCGGGGCGGCCGGGGAAACGCTCCGTGAGCCTCTGGCACCACGGGCAGCGGCACCTTCCGCGGAGCAATCCCACACGACAACCGAGAGAGGCCAGGGAGCCGCCGCAGGCCAGCGGCGCTCAGAGAGGCGCCTGGTGACTCACCGGGAGGCAGACAGCAACAGAGGGAAAAGCCACATCTTACTTCCTTTAAAAAAAACGCGCCCCCGCTGCCGTGGCTCAGTGGATTGAGCGCCGGCCCGCAAACCAAAGGGTCGCCGGTTCGATTCCCAGTCAGGGCACAGGCCTGGGTTGTGGCCAGGTCCCTGGTTGGGGGTGCATGAGAGGCAGCCACACAGCGATGTTTCCCTCTCTTTCTCCCTCCCTTCTCCTCTCTCTAAAAATAAGTAAATAAAAAGAATGCAATCTTTAATGAAGGAAACGGCTTTGCCGCTTAAAGTCTTCATTCACCCCGACACGTGGCACTCATTTCCGGGGATTTTTGAAGTGTAAGAATAACAGGCCTTCAACTGTGGGGAAAAAGATGGCCCCGCCTTCGTTTTGCGGCTATTTTCCATCAAATCTCAGGGTTTTCGGTGAGAATGCAGAATTCAGCTACGTCTGCCTTTCCCAAAACGTTCAGGCCTTGGGACGTGTTCAGCACAGCCGCGGGCCCAGCGCACAGGTGAAGGGAGCCGGACCGTCCAGCCCCGAGCAGTCCCGACAGCTTCCTCGCAGGATGACAGGCGAGTGACGAGCCAGAGGGGTCTCTGCCCCCAAGCTGCTGCCTCACCTGGTTCAGCTGAGGGGACCCTCGTCCTGGTGCCAAAGAGGCCATCTCCCACAGCGGCCCACAGTCTCCCCCAGACTCCCCGCCACCATCCCCACACAAGGACTACACACAGTCTCCCTGCCACCGTGACCTTACAGTGGCAGGAAAGACAGAACGGCAAATATGAGAGGAAAATGTGTGCACTATCTTTACTTAGGAGGGAGGAAGACAGACAGCCCCATCCACAGCTGGTCCACCGCGCTGGCCTGCCGAGGCTCACCCAGCACCTGCAGAAGGCTATGCGGGGCCTGGAGAACTTAGGGCACAGCCGAGTCCCCAGGGGAGAGCGGGTGCAGGCAGACGGGCAGCACTTACGGCAGCACGGCGATGGCCGCAGACCCGGGCGGCATGCCGCTGTTCTTTCCCGCGAGGCTCTGGCAGAGCTGATGGACGGCGCCCTTGGCCATGCCGTAGCCGACCATCCCTGGGAAAAGGGGAGAAAACCGTTCAGTGACCACTGGCCACGACTGGTGTGTCTGAAGACCACCACGCCAGGGTCCAGGGGAGGCCGGGAAGAAGAGAAGGATGGACATTCATGGAGAGAGTGGAAGGGACGTAACATGTCAAGTGCACCTACTATCGCCTCACACTTAACCTTTATTGCAAAAGCCACGAAGGATCCATTTTTATTTATATTGTTGAGGGAACCAAGGCTCAGACAGGGTGAATCAGATGCCCAAACTCACACACACACTTGCACAGAGGCCAACCCAGAAGCAGAAGGCCAGGCAAGAACTGGGTTCTGAGCCCCCGGATCATTAACTGCTTGGGAGCAAAATTGAGCAGTCTTTTGGAGTCAAGATGCACAGGTTCAAATCCCAGCTCTTCCACTGAACCACCAAAGAAATCCTGAGCAAGTTATCTCTCTTCTAAACCTCAGTCACCCCATCTGTAAAATGGGGATGAAGTACTTCGGCCCAGGCTCAGCACAGGGCAGGCACTCAATGAATGTTTCCCATCACATTCACAGACGTAATGCGTCCTGGACTCCAACTCCCTGGGCAAAGAGCAGTCCTGACATGTGTACACAATGCTGCCTCCTGGTCATCCTCTGCTCCTGCTCATGAGTGAACGTTTGCTGCCTGAAGCAAGGCGTGCCTTTCACCAGGACAGGTGTCCGTCTGCTCTGCACACAGCTGGCAGCCACAGGGTCTCTCCTTCCTAGCGTCCTCGCAGCACCCAGTGGCAGATGCTCACGAACCGCCGTGACCACAGCAACAGAGAACAGCTCGTTGTTGTAAGCACCTCTCCTCCTTCCTGAAGCCCCTTCTGGAAGTCAGCAGCCTCTCTGGAAACACCCAGCACGCATGTCCTTCCAACAGCTGATCAGGCATCAGAGGCCCAGAGAGAGGTGGGGGTCACAGCCCAGTCACGGAACCAATCCCTAGTCTGCCTCCGCTGCCGCCCTGGACGGCAAAGGCGGGTCAAGGTCGCACACAGTGACTTAGAAGCACAAGAGGAGCATTGCACCATCCCCGGCTTCTCTGTTTAATCAGGGGCAGGGGGCCAATGGTGGCGGAGAAATGAGCAAACTCTGCAGGGTGAACAGGCACCAGCACATGAGTCCCATTCACCCAGCCCCGTCCCCAACAAGCTGCCGGGCTCACTCACCATTTGATCCGCACAGCACGCATGCGGGGATCCGACGAAGACGCAACCAGCAACCCTAAGGGCTTAATTCTAGAGAATTCAACCCAGGGCAGGCAAGGAGATCCTTTGCAAGAAATTTCTGTTAAAAGTACAGGAATACCTCAGCTAACAAGTGATCCTGCTCACCAATTTTTTGGCTAACGAAGAATTTTTTCTCTGTTTTCGGACCCGGCTAACGAATCCTTAGTGGCTGCGTGCGCTGACATACATAAAGCAGCAAACATGAATGGCTGGGCCATTCCAGGAGCTTACCTTTTCCATCTTAGGGGTGTGACAGACAAAGAAGTGTGCTGACCACACACACAGGGGAGCCCCACGAACCCAGCTGGGCTGTTTACATTTGGATTTGAGGACAAGCGAGGTTCTGTAATTCTGTAAAGATCGTCAGTTTTTCATTCAACTTTCCTTTCTCCTTCATCTCAGCCTTTGGTGAGTGTTTGCCCTTGTATAGTGTGCTTTTTACTATTTTATAAAACTTATCTCTGAAGAGTGGGCAGCATCCAGAACGAAGTAAGTGATTTTCTATAGAAACCTACGGGAAATCACATTTTGGCTAATGAAGATTTCGGCTAACGAATGTGATTCCAGAACAAATTATCTTCGTTAGCTGAGGTATCACTGTATTTCCTAAGAAGATAGATTTTCTTCCCAATTATAAAATGATCAAGGTAGTTCCTCAAGACTGATTTCCAAACACAGCAAAACAAAAGGGATCACTACCAGTTTAATACAGCTTATCCTCCATGAGACAATCTACAAACACAACCTTGGAAATAAGAAGGTGAGGGGTTTTCTCACTATCTTTCCAAATAAAAAAAAAATCTTCCAATTTTTGAACAACTTTTCTTGGGCTTGAAAGGCTACTAAGCCTCTTCATTATTTACTTTTAAATTATTCATAGATTTTCCCAGATTCTTCTGGGGTCTGAATCAAAGTCAAAGATTCCATGACATCAGGAAGTTTAACAATATCTAACTAAGAATTTAAAGATGAACAACAGTTTAGTAACATCTGAAGCAAGAGTAGCCGGGCAAAAGTAAGCGTGGAGTAAGTAAAAATACTGGTTCACATCTATAATTCACTCGGTCGTACCTTTCTAAACCACTTACATCCATTAAAATGTTTGCAAGTCACAACCACCATATAAAGGATTTTATTATTTATCCCCATTTCACATATGACAAAACTGAGGCTCAGAGAGTTTAAGCAACTTGCCAAATACCACACAGGAAGTGGCAAAATCACAATAGAAACCCAACCTGTGTAGTCCCAGAGACTGCAGCTTTAACCAGTATCCAAAACCATAAACAAAGAAAGATATGTACAAACCAAAGGAAAGCAGAAATCTGTTTTGTCCTGAAAAATTAAGTCTTTCAGTCCTAGGTCTTTGTTTTTTGTTAAATGTCAAGCTATTTATTCATTTCTCTATTTCCTTTCTAGTGCCTCCGCTCTCTGGAACTTTGAATAAAAATCAGAACGCAACCAAACGAACATCTGACATTCACACAGCTTCAATGACTGCAATGGCCATGGACTTGTAGGATCATGTGCTCTGAGAAACATAGTAAGAAAATGAGAGGCAAGGGACTGTTGATTAGTAAGAGCCTCACAGTTCAAGGAGTTACACGGAAACTGGAAAAGGTGCTCAAAGTCTCCAGCGTGCCAGAGGCCAAAAACAACCCCCCACCTTTTACTAAAGAAGAGTTGACCTTAGGTCGTGGAGATGGACTCCTCCTGTCTTTGTGCTATAACCTCTCACCCCATCTGAAAGCGAGTATTATGGACTGAATTGTGTCCCTACCCCCCAAATTCATATGTTGAAGTCCCAACACCCCGTACCTCAGAATATGCCTGTATTTAGAGATGGGGGTCTTTAAAGAGGTAATTAGGTTAACATGAGGTTATCAGCGTGGGTCCTAATGCAGCATGACTGGTGTCATTAAGGGAGCAGGACTGGGACACAGACAGGCCCAGAGGGAAGGCTGTGTAAGGACACAGGAGAAGGCAGCCATCGGCAAGCCAAGAACAGAGGCGCCAGAAGAATCAAGACATCAGGCCTGCTGACACCTTGACCTTGAACATCCAGCCTCTAGAATTATGAGACCCATTTCTGCTGCTTAAGCCACCCAGGGGTCCTTTGTTATGGGCAGCCCTAGGAAACTAACACGGAGAGTAAAAAAATGCAAAGGAAACCTGGATCTACATGATACAGTGGAAAAGCACATAATTTAGAAATGATCAGGGTTCTGGTTCTGAGGGAGATCACAACGTACTGATGGCATGAACCCAGACAAGTGAGCTGACCACTTTAAGTTTTAGTTTCCTTACCCATCAATTGAAAAGGATTAACAATGGCATCAACCCTGGGATTAAGTGAGAATACATGTGAAATGAAATGACTAGTTAAAATGAAAGAAACTAACTGTACAGCAGAAATTCGGTCAAATAGGTACAGAGGTCATTCGAGGCCGCTCAGCTAGGATGAAGAATCCACCCCCAACCTGGCTGCTGTGGCTCAGTGGATTGAGCGTCGGCCTGTGAACCAAGTGTCACTGGTTCAATTCCCAGTCAGGGCACATGACTAGGTTGCACGTCAGGTCCCCAGTTGGGGGCACATGAGAGGCAACCGCACAGTGATGTTTCTCTCCCTCTCCTTCTCCTTTCCCCTCTCTCTAAAAACAGATAAATAAAATAAAAAATAAAAAAAAAAGAAAGAAAAAAAAAAGACTCCACCCCCAGCCTCTCTCATGTCTATAACTGCTGCTAAGCTGCTTCTCCAGGACACGTGAACATGGTGCGATGATGGAAATACACGTTTACTAAATAATTCTTATCTACACAACACCAGTCACTCCCTGAGTGGGTCATGGATAAACTAACCAGACGGAGGGAGGAGTGCCAGATTTCAGCATTCCTTAGCAGAAGGATGATGCAAACAGAAGGTCAGGAGTCGATCTCCTAAGAAGGTTCAGGCCTAAAGGAAGCAAAGTCCGCCTCCACAAAGCACATCACAGGGTGAAGACGCTCCTCGTCTCATGGAAGCGCCCGGCAGCCCCAGTATGAGCACTCCCACGTCATAGACGGGACAATGAAGGCTTACCGGGAGTCCCGTCCAGGGCGGCCTTGGCCCCGGCCAAGGTCAGGAGGCCTCCTTCCTTGAGGTGCTTGGCAGCCAAGTGGCTGGAGATGGTCGACGTCCACATGCTCTGCTTCCACATCAGGTCACAGTTTTTAAAGAGAGCTGAGTGAAAACACAACAGATCGGCTCAGCACGTGCAGGGAAGACACTGAACGGTAAGTTCAACTCGTGGCGCTGACATTCACCGGAGCACCGGCCGTCCCCCGGCCCCCGGCCCCCGACCACGACTACAAGGTCACAACAAGGCACAGGGCTTTGTGGTCAGAGATGCAGCTTCGAATCCAGGCCGCCTGATCGCTGGAATCGCAGCTTCCTCACTATACACTGGTAACATTTCAGCCAATAAATGAGGACTGTTAACAGATATCTGGGGACTGGCTTTAATTCAGAGTTTGTTCTACTTTATGAAGGGCATTAGATTTGTAATAAGAACGTGTATGTCTATGTCAGGTTTTACCCTTGATAAAAGCTGAGGGACCACGACCACATGGCCGCAAAGAGAGCTTTTACAGAGCTCCGTTTTTTACAGCTGGAAGTTTAATGCCGGCTTTAAAGACCCTTTAAAAGAAAGCCGAAAGGACAGCCATTTCACTTTTTTAAATTCTCTGGCCCCGCTAAAAATGAAAGAAGAAACGTGGTAACACCTGTAACTTTGGCAGCTGGACGGCTGCCCCTCCCCCCCTTACAAGGCACAAAGAACCCAATGACACTGTACCCAGATCCAGAAAGAAAGCCCTCCTCACCTACCAGGAGGGGCTTCACTCAGTGATAAGCAAAGCAATGCGTTTCCCTGCTAAAAAGGACTAGAAAAAAAATTGATGGACCCCCCCCCCCCCACTGATCACACCTTATTCTCAAAATACACAAAAGGCTAGGCCATCAGGGTGTTTTGCCAACCTGATCACCCCACAAAATACTGCTTTCACGTTCAAGAGTGGTTCACAGAAAATCAATTCCCTTTTCAATGGCTTTGACTAGTAAATGTAGAAGAAATGACAGAATTAAAAAACTACCATTTTCCAACCCCCACTGGAATAACTGATGCAGGCCAGGGTTATTAATGGATGCTTAAAACCCTTAGGTTTTGGAAATTTGGGACTCTCACGGTGCTGGGGAAGGAGATATTCACAAACAAAGCCAAAAAGTACCTTCCCCAGCATCACTTGCTAATTGCAGACAGAAAAATGCCCCTTCCCAATGGAAGCCTCAGCTGAGCACCACATCTAGGTAGGGAGGGCCGCCTGACGTGGTCAGAGTCCTGCTATGATCAGCATGAAGCGCACATTACTCAGGAAGAAGTCTCCCCTCCAAAACATTTAACCTGAATCTAGGCAAGTCCCTGGACCTAAATTCTAGGGCACAGGAAAACACTAGGGACAGCGGGACACGGTAAATTATACCTTAAAGGAACAGGGAGACACATCATATGTAGGACATTCTATATGAAAACTGCCCAGACTCACCAAGTCTCTCAGAGGAAAAACAAATTGTGGCTTAAGACTAAGAACAACAAAATGAGGCACAAACCGTGACTGGAATCATGTGTAAGGGGAGAAAAAAAAAAACTCCTATAAAAGACATGGACTTAGATTGGGGAATTTCAATCAGTTGGGCATTATTAATCTTACAGAATTTGTTAGTTTTGATTTGATAATGGTACTTTGATAATGTAGGAAAATGAGCTTATCCCTTGGGATGCCTGCTGAGATCGGTCGGTGTCAACTTACTTGCAAATGGTTAAAAAATACACAGAGCACACACGTGCAAGAAAGCCAGAGCACACAGGCACAGCAGCTGTTAGCGGTCACTGCGTCTGTTACAGACGGAGGTGACGCGTGTTAGCTGAACTCTTCCTTCGGCTTTTCTGTGTGTTTGGAAATGTTCAAAATGAAAACTTGGACAAGGTACCCAGCATTAATAAAAACTCAATATTGAATCCTGACCTGCAGAACGATCTCTCAATTTCATACACATCCCCCAAGTCCCAGTAACAAACCCTGTAAGATGGGGGCGGAAATAATGCTGATTTCATTCTGCCTCTAAACTTCAAACTCAATATCCCCCGCCCCTAATTCCCTTTATGGGGAGTGTTTTCTCCATCTGTAAAAGGGGGTGTTCATTTCTACCTCACAGAGCTACTGTAAAAGCTGGGAGACACACAGGAAAATGTCTGGCCCGGCACACGTTACAGGTCCATCCCTGCCTGCCGGACAAAGAGCAGAGCGGAATGAATGATTAACTCAGAAAGGGACTCACACTTGGACTTGGCATTGCCCCCAGCCCATCCTCCAGCCACACAAAGGATTGCATCCACCTTCTCTTCACCCAAGAGTTTTCCGACCTCAGCAGTCACCTTAAACAAAAAAGGACAAAAAGATGCATAAATCGCTGGGTAAGCCTAAACAGACTGACGTCTTTACAGATAATTTCAGTTTATTTTCCACTTTCTTTTAAGACAACCAACAGTCCTTGGCAACGAACACTTGGAAAAATTGAGATAGGACCAATCTACGATAACCATTTTGGATAGTGAGGCTCACCTACATTTCTATGTGATTTTTATAACGCAATCTAGAATCGTCTTTTGAACATTCGAAAGGGTGAGGCTGTAAGCATCCTTGGAAGGACAATTAATATAAAAAGTAAAGTAGAAAAAGGTTTAAAAAGTCACCTAGAGTTTCAATGCCTACAGCTAACATAGCATATATCTTCCCAGACTTTCCTTGGCAAATCACAGATGGATAATCTGAGATAATGCTACTACTCTTCCCCAAGATGTCGATTCAACACGGGAGGAGACAGATACCGTGTCACTCCCGAGTCGGACTGCACAGCCATTCTCGGCGGTGCAGATAGACTCTTAAGAAGCTACACCATCGTCTCTCGAGACGGACGGCTGCCGACGATATATATTTAAAAATCCCTTTAATTGGAACTCTATAAAAGAAAATGCCAAAGAGAAATTATTTTTTAAAGAAAAAAAAATACAGTCAATGGCAAATGTTGGTCAATTCTGAGTATATGAGGAATGATTTTTATTTACCTATTTGCTTGACTGAAATTTTTAAAGTGTTGAAAATATTTAAACAGAAGTCTGGCGAGAGGCAATTCTGGCCACAGACCACAACCCCTTTTCCCCGTTTCCCTGGAAAGGCTGAGATGACGCCTCCCAATTGCTTCCTTACATCAAGTTTCTGAAGACTTATCCCAAGACGCTGTATCTGTCTCAGCAGCAACCCTTCGTCCTGCCCTCTTTCCCGGGCAATGTCTGAGGCCTCTGATTACTCTTTTAAAAAAAAAAAAAAGAATGTGCCCCGGCTGGTGCGGTTCAGTGGACTGAGCACCGGCCTGCAAACCAAAGGGTCACCAGTTCAACTCCCAGTCAGGGCACACGCCTGGGTTGCGGGCCAGGTCCCCAGTTGGGGGCACATGAGAGGCAGCCACACTTTGATGTTTCTCTTCCTCTCTTTCTCCCTCCCTTCCTCTTTTTTTTTTTTAAAAAGAGCATGCTTTGGCAATGGAAACCAATCTTTCCTCTCCCTACACCCTAACTCTTCCCTTTTCAGAGATTCCTCAAGCTCCCTTGGTCTCTATTCAGGAGCATCTCCCCTAACTCTGCCTTATCTCCTGGTGACCTTGCTCCTGTTACCCTGGCTCCCTGGCTGGTCCCTCCCTTCATTCTTAAGCCAGCAGCTCAGCCCCAGCCGCCAGAAGTTGGATCGGCACCGCAGACATCAGCACATTCCACTTTCCAGGAGAAAGCATGGTGCCCGCAGCAGCAACGCACCTGTTGGGACATGTTTTGTTTTGTTTTTTTCTTACACTGATGCATTTTAAAATTCCTCCCCCTTAAATTTTGCCTTCTGCCCAACAGTTTTCCATAGATTCCACGCCTTCCTCACTTCTGCATCTGTTCCCTGCCACTAGTGAATTTCCTGCCCAGGGGGCCAATTTTACATGTATTAGGGTTCAATTTCCTCTTCTAGAGCCTTAAAAACAAACACTGGCTGGCCCGCTGTTGTTCAGAAATTCTTAACCGGGGGTGGGGCAGGAGGCAGGCATTTGTATAGTCAAGTCTCAGAAAGGGACAACTTCACAGTCAGAAAAGCACACAGACATCAGCACCTGCAGCTAACAAGAGCAGAAGAGACACCGACCGCAGGGAACCAGCCCTGCCGCTCTCGGGGCCCAGGGCTCCCCGTGCGTTTCATTTTAGCTTTTGTGACTTTATTCACAGGCAGCTGTTGTGCACGAGGCAGCTTAGCACGCGGTTAGGAGAGCAGATGTCCACCCCCCACTGCCTGGCTGTGCCGTCCACCACGCGTTCGACCTTGAGCACATGCCAGGGCCTTTGTGTGCCTCCGACACCCCGTTTCTAAAAGGGAGATAAATTAGAAACGTTGTTCTGGGCAAGTTAATGCGACTAAAGCTCTCAGAGCAGTGCCAGCCACAGAACGAAGCCAGGTCGGGTTTGACTCTTACGCACATCGAGTCCCCCAGCATAGAAAACACGAGGGCCGTATTATGAAAAGAACAAAAACCCACCTTCTGGAATAAGGTAGCTGGCTTTTCACAGTCTAAGCCATGTCAAACGGATGCTTTAGAAAAGAGGAAGTGAGCGGGACAGAATGCTCACCATTTGGGGTTATTTTTTCTTTTAATTTTTAAATTTATATACATGCATGTTTGGAGAAATGGATTGCAAGGAAATCTCACAACACTTCAACTGCCTAGTGGGACCAGACACGATTGCCCCTTCTTGTGACCGTACTATATTTCCTACAGCATACATGCACCACTTTTTAAATTCTTTAAAATGTTATAAAAAGCTAGCTGAGGACCACAGAACATCAGACCTGTCACCGCGTTCAGGTCCCCAGGGAGAGCACAGCTAAATGAAAAACAGACCCTGGACTCATGACCATTGTGAGTAAGTTGTTAACAAGTCTCTTGTTAGGGAGTCCTCTCGAGAGTCAACCACTAGCTACCTTGCTGGGTGTGTCACTTCGTGTCCCCTCGGCCATAAACATGCCACCCCCTGCTCTCCCGCCTGCCTGCCTGCCTGCCTCACTGAGTGCTGTGTAAACAAGGACCATCACACAAAGGTGGCATTTCCTAGGGAACGTGGGCCGGTCCGCTGGACGCAGAACCACATAAGTCACCTCCTCAGGCAGCCCCAAGGAAGCACTGAGCATCTCAGCTACTGACACCAAGACATCCATCCATCCATCCACCAACTGTTCACAGTACTGCCGTCTGGGAGTGGGGGGGCACGATCTCGGGGTCAACAGGGGTACTGCAACCGCGGACTGATAGATTTATAGAATTTTGTTCAACTTCTTGTATTACGATAAGCGTGGCACAGTATAATCCAAAATAACCTGTTTTGCTAGTATTCTTGCTTTGAACTAGGGAGCTCCGCTTTTTAGAATGAATCCTAAATAAAGAATCAGAGATGGAGACAGAGATGTTCGCCACAGTATTCCTGGTAACGGTAACAATAAAAAACTGCAAAAAACAAGTTAAATGTACAACATGTGGAAACTAAGAAAACTGTGACCAATTCACAAAATTAAAAATTACATGTTGACACAGAGGGTTTTTGTTTTTTTTTAAGTGATCTGGAGAAGTACTAAAATTAAATTTTATTTAAGTTTTTAAAAATCTGATCATAAAATATAAAATACAAGATTACCGCAACACGTAACGCTAATAACATATAGTATCTATAAGAAAGATTTTTTTAAATGGGCCAAAATGTGAAGAGTCAGCTAACTAGAAACAGATTATGGGAAATTTATCTTCACTGTATTTTTTCCCACTTTCTCCCAATTTCCCTCAATGGTCCACTCGGCTTTCACAATTAGAGAAACAAGAACTTCTAAAAAGGAAGACCACATCGCTCGTGAATAGCTCTCCCCGGGGTTCCCCTCCCACAGGCTTGGGGGGGCTTCTTCTGAACTACCTGGTCAGCCTGCTCGGGGAACGAGTCTGTCATTTTAACAACGACACTGGCGCTGGCCTCTTCGTTCTCCACCACGTCGATGCTGGCCACCCACTGCAGCAGAGAAGAAAACAGATTTGGTCAAGAGATGATATGTTGTTATTCCTTTAACCAGGGTCCGCAAACTTTTTCCATAAAGGGCCAGAAAGGAAATGTTTTAGGCTTTGCTGGCCCCACGGTCTCCCCTACAACTGCGCAATTCTGCTGTTAAAACGGGAGAGCAGCCACAGACCACAGGTGAACGAAGGAGCGTGGCCATGTTCCAATAAAACTCCACGTGCCGAAATATGCACTTCAGACAATGTTCACGTGTCACAAGGCATTATTCCACTTCTGATTTCTTTTCAACCATTTAACAACATGGAACCAGTCTTAGCTCTTGGGTTGTACAGAAACAGACGGCAGGCTGGGTTTGGCCCACGGAGGACTAGAGTCTCGCATGTCTATCCCCCCCACCCCCCCACCCAGAGCACAGAGGGATGGCTTGGGGGTCGGGAAACCAGGCAGGACAGGGTTTGAATCCTGGCTCTGCCAGAGAGAGGGTTTCTCACACTCCAGTTCTGCAGTCTCCTGATCCATGACGTGGAGGTCAACAATTAAGAGGGTCAGTGCGAGAACTAAAGGAAACAGAGGCGGCTACGCAAGTGACATATGGTTCTTTACTCAGAAAGCTCCAGGGCCCTGCGGTTGGACGGCCCCCGTGATGAAGCTCTCTACAAGCTGTAAGGAACACAGCACCACCCATTCAAGAACACTCACCACTTCTGCCACCAGCCATGGCAGACACTGAGCCAAAGAAAAGTTTCCCTCCCAGAGCTCCCAGGAATAAAGGGGGTAGGGACAGAGTCAAAGGTACATCAGTCACCAGATTCCACCACCAAATCAAAGGTAAAGCAAAGCACCCCCACCCCAGGGAAAGCATAGCCCTCGCACCTGTAACATGCGGCTACCTGCAGGAATCCTGGATTAAAATTACTGCACAGAGTAAAAGAAATTAAGAGTATGCAAGGGATCTGGGTTTCAGGGACGCAGTGCCCGGGCCTTGGCTGGAACTCCTTACATGTCACAACTGTCACCACCTTCCATCTTTGCAGACTTCCTAGGTTCCAGAGCAGGTATAAGGCAGGAAGCAGGTGATGTGTTGGGAATCCCTTAGAAGCATAATTCCTATACCAGATTCTGAGCCAGAAGAAAGACTGGGACCCCCTCTCTCGGGTCCCAAGGCACCCTCACCCGGGCTGCCCTGCTGCTAACTGAACCTACAGAAAACGCCCCAGAGCTCCAACATGGACATTGAGCAGGGGACAGCTGCAGCTGGAAGGAAGACACAGGGAGAGTCTCCACTGGGAACGTGCTGATCCCTGCTGGGAGGCCAGGGTCAGGGTTCCTGACCCGGGACCAGCTCGGTTCCCTGTGGCTGCCTTCAGGGAGTGAACACCTGATTGTGCAAAGTAGTTGAAAGTCTACAAAACAAAGAGGCTGCCAATGTCAGGTCCAGTGGAGGCTAACGGAACAAGGGCGTAGACCAATACGTTTATAAATAATAGGAGAGGAAACACTCCTCTACCCTCCTAGGTTCTTTCGGCTAGTCTAGTAATTGAATTAACACAAGACAGATAAACAAGAGGAAATAACCCAGTTTAATTACATACGTAAATGAGAACCCCACATACATGAGAGGTCAGAGACCGGAAGTTAAAATGAAGTATATATATATGGCCCTGATGGGAGTGGCTCAGTTGGCTGGGCGTCGTACTGCAAAGTGGAAGGTAGCCGGTTTGATTCCCTGTCGGGGCATGTGCGTGGATTGCGAATGAGGGGCGACCGATCAATGTTTCTCTCACACATCGATGGTCCTCTCCCTCTTCTTCCCTCCCTTCCCTTCCCTCTAAAAATAAGTAAGTAAAATATTGTTTTTAAATGAAGTATATATATGACCTTCTGAGCTAAGGATGAGTTAAGGCATCTCGGGGCGTCATAGGGGAGGAAGGTCATCTGAAGGCCGTAAGAAAATCAGATGTTCCGTAATTATAAGTTTGTACTGCCCTACCGATAGTTCCTAAAGAAAATATTTCTGGTAATAACTCTTATTATGGGCAACGCCCCTAATTTAAATCTTTAAAGGGAGGGGTAAAAGTATCTCTTGAACCCACAGGGACTCTATTGCCTTTGGATCAAAATAATTCACATGTCAAAGAGGCACATCTTGGGGACGCCTCTTTGAACCCCTTCAATATGTAAAATAACCAAAAGCTAATATTTAAACATCCTTTGCCTGGAGCCAGGTAATTACACACGAGGACACCAACGATCTAATTTAATCCTCACAACTCCCCTAAGGGGGCACATCCTACCTTTATCCCCGTTTTAGAGACGTGGAAACAGATTTGCGCAAGTTGAGCAATCAGTTCACGGTAACAGAACTAGTAGCCAGAGGTCAGGCAGTATAATTTCCAGATCCTTCCTTCTCAGTCCCGCCCCTTTCCCCCGCTGCCCCCGGCTCCTCACCTGCGCTCCTCTTCCTCCTTCCCTGGAATACTTTCCAGAGTCATGCCAGAA
The DNA here is from genome assembly GCF_987537825.1 of Furipterus horrens. NCBI lineage: Eukaryota > Metazoa > Chordata > Mammalia > Chiroptera > Furipteridae > Furipterus > Furipterus horrens. Next base: position 209,254,653 of record NW_028327172.1, on the reverse strand, counting down.
TTCCCGGGCCCAGCGGAGTCGGAGGGGCAGCCCCCACCTCCCTCCCTGCAGAGCAAAGACCCCTATGGCCGGCGTGGGCACGCACTCCGAGGCAGCAATAGCCGTGCAGACTTGTGCGCGCACTTGCGAGCACCCACGAGTGGGGGTGCACTGAAGCCCCCAGCTTCCTCCGAACTGCTCTCCAAGGATGCACCGGAAGGTCCCCCGGCACCCCAATCAGCAGCGCGCCCGCCCGCGGGCCCCCACCCCAAGCCGAGCCCCAGCGCCCACAGGCCGCGGGGTTGCCCCCAGCCCGCGGAGTTACCCAGTTGCGGGCCCGGAACGCCTGCACACATCGGGAACCCAGCGCGCCCCTGCCGCCATACACCAGCACCCGGCGCGCATCGCCTGCCGCCGCCATCCTGCTTCTGCCGCAGCTCGGAACGCCCGGAGCCCGAACGCCGCGCCCGTGCGCGCTCCGCCCCCGCCCCGCCAGCCAACCAGGCCAAGAGGGACCGCGCAGCGGCCGCGCCCCGCGTCACGCCCGCTGCTGCCACCTAGCGCGTGGGGCGCTCGGCGGGAAAGCCACGCAGAGGGGTGGGCGCTTTCGGCTGCCCCCTCCCCCCACTCCCCCGCCAACCCGGGTGGCCCGTCCCGGGGGCGGGTGCACGAGCCGAGCCCGGCCGCCTACCAGGAGGTACCGGGTACCCTGGACGCAGGGCGCGGGGCTAAGAGGGGAACAGTGGAGAGCAGGCGGGCAAGAGTGTGGATGGCCCCGGCCGTCATCTCGGCCATCAGAGCATGAGGCCACTGGGGAGATAAGACAAACAACGTATAATACATTTTTCCTCTCCGAGTGAAGGCTACTGCCCGGCCGCCGTGTGGAATAGCTGTGTGGCCCTAAGCAACTTCCTTAACTGCTCTGTGCCTCAGTCTCCTCGCCAGTAAGATGCGAATACTAATGGCCTATCTTCCTAGGGTTTCGGAAAGGGTTTCAAAGGCTAACACTAGAGTACTTAGAGCAGGTGTGGCTAGGATTAGGAGCGCAATAAACGCCGATTAAGCATTATTAATATTGTTATTTTTGCCACTACTCCTGTTACAGTTTATTGGGTCTCCTAGAGATTGTGAGTTTCAAGTTTCTTGCATTTGGGATGGGCGGGGGAGAGGCAGTGTTTAAATATCTACTTGGAGCATATTTAAGCATTAAAAATGGCCAAACAAGCAATGCAAAAATTGTAGTCTACTATATTTTAAGTGTTTCTACTTCACAAATTAATGCTTTTACTACAAAAATATCGGGGAGAAATTATTACAAGCTTGTTTAAAAATATGAGTATATAACAGGCCTTTGGTCTGGTAGGGACACAAGTTTAATGATGTAAAGTCCAATAATACTGTCCTTGAACCTCTGGGACTATATGTGAGCCCCCATTTGACAAGAATATTAGAGGTCGCGGGTTCACATCTGAGCCCCACCAAATGGCCCCACCTGCCCCACCAACAAAGCCTGGCACTGTCTCTCCTGCAAATCAGTTCCCTTCTGCCCATGGCCGGTGCCCCTGATACGGCACTGCTCAGTCGCAGCTCTGTCGTCTGTGCAGGCATGCGTGGGGGGCTGTCCTGGGCCTTGCAGGATGTTTACAGCCTCTCTGGTCTCTACCTCCTAGGTGCCAGCAGCCGCGCCCCACCCCTCAAAACTGTCACCAGATATTTCCAAATGTCCCCTGAGGTGGGGGGAGAGGCAAAATCACCCTTCACTGAGAACGTCTGTCCTAACACTGTTGTAACTTTCACAGCAGGACCCCATATTAGACATCTCTGTGTCGCCGTCACCCCAGCACATGGCCCTGTACCCAGCAGACACACAGATGGTTGTTTGCTCAATAACCTGGTGCCAGATAAGACATGCAGAAATACGTCATTAGAGAACAGGATGCCTCCTGCACCTCATTTCATTATTAGAAGCTTCATTGCCAGGAAACAGCTGCTAGAAGCCTGGATGGGGAAAACACCGCTTATTTAGGGCCTTCTATATGCCATGCCCTGTGCTAAGTGACCTGCATGTGCTGTTAGGAAACACTTCATTAGGAAACTGAGTCCTGAGAGTCCTAGGCGCTTGCGCAGGACAGTAGGAATTTGAACCCAGGTCTTTGGTAGTTCTGCTCATCCACTTCTCATGCAAAGGCTTATTGAGAATTCATTGTTTCCTATAGCATTTTTCTAAAAATAATTGCATAGCCCTGGCTGGTGTGGCTCAGTGGATTGAGCACCAGCCTGTGAACCAAGAGGGTGCCGGTTCGATTCCCTCTCAGGGCATATGCCTGGGTTGTGGGCCAGGCCCCCAGTTGGGAGCTTGTGAGTGGCAACCGACTGATGTTTCTCTCGCTCTCTTTCTCCCTTCCTTCCCCTCTCTCTGAAAATACGTAAAATATTTTTAAAATAAAATAAAAATTATTGCATAACCTCTAAAACACCAAAAGTTGACAAAAGTCCATCATGTGGGCCAAAAATGTGATGCAAAAGTATTACACATGTCCTGCCTCCCAAAGCATGCTTAATGTTAAAATAAGAATATCGTTATTCATCACTAATTAATATGCCAAGCCCTCTTTTATATCTAGTGGGCTATTTATTACCAGAAACACATTTGCTATTTACTACCAGAAACACATTTGCTATTTTAAGGTCATTGTAATGAAAATGAACTACTGCCTGTCAAAGACCTGAACTCCAGCCGCAGCCCTGGCCTTCAGGTTTCTCAGGAGAGGAATGGCTGGAATTGCACATCCCTGCTCAGCACAAAGGGTTTCTGAGTGTCAGGGTGAGCAAGCAGACAGAAAAGCCCTTTGTAGGTGGCAGAGCTCTGCGGAAGCTTCGGAGATGCTCTTGTTTGCGCTCATTGTGGCAAGGCCGCAGACGTGAACCCCAGTTACAGGAAAGGAACCTAGCGTTTCCATTCCCATGTCCCCCTTCCCGTGGGCCCTCTCCAGGTGAGGTTCCTGAAACTTCTGTTGGTTAGCAAGGAAACCTCCTGAACCCCACTCCAGACTCTGTGACCAAAAAAGGAATTGACCAGGACCCTTCTGCCCAATTTTACTCCCCAAAGCTACTGATGGTGGCTGTTGCCCGTCTCACAAGACATTAAACTGACATGTAAGCAAATAGACTAAAAGTCAAAATTTTAAAAGCCACTGTATAAAAATCAAAATGAGAGAATATTTCATTCCTCGTGCCTACAGATCAAAAGAACCAGAGACCTCTTCACTATGAGAAGAGATAAAGACCCCAGCAGGGTGATCAGTATTTGCAACCACATTAGGAAATTCCTTTCCCGTTTCAGTGACAGGACAGGCAGGCAGCGGGCAGGCGGGAGGACCGTCAGTGCTGGGGTCCAGGCTACTCCAGCAGTCACCAATGGACCCGGGCTGCTGTGTGACCCACAGCAGACTCACCCAGTGATAAACCCAGGAATCAGGAAGCCTTCTGTACACATTGCAATTAAAAGCCTTGAGCACAGAGGTCATTTCACGGTATTAATAACAGTTCTGGGGATTCTGACAGCGGTGACATTTTAGAGAAACAAATGCCCGGGCACACATGGGAGTGATCAACATTTGATACCATGCATTGTTGGAATAGGTAAATGCTAATGATTCCATTTGTTTCCTTGCACTGAATACAGTTTTTGAGAATTGTTAGTGTCTCTTTACAGTCAGATCTACCTGGTTTTGCCTGCTAATAACGTCCTGGGCATGAAGAGGTGCACACCAGGGTTATGTAAATTCTTGAAACGAGGAACAATTAAACCCTCCGCTGAAACATTAGTCTAGTGGGAGGTATAGGGTTACTTCCTTCAGTAACACACTCCTCTACCCTGTCAGGTGAAGGCTGTCTCTGCAGAGACTTCCGGATGCGCGTGTAGTAAACACAGGCTGCAGACGCAGGCACCGAGGGAGGACCAGGGGATGGACTCGGGGACTTGAAATGGTGTGTGTCGAAGAGCCGATCTTGGACCCAAGGCTTGCCGAGTGTCCAGGAGATGTCGAGGGCCCCCACGGAGGCTTGGACACCTGGGGGATGAGCGGCACCCACTAGAATGCCTGGATGGTTCAAAAAGCTGTGGTACGGGCTGGCCTCTTTACTCAGCTTCTCTTCCTTCATCCTGATCATCGTTGCCCTGGCTCTGCCCCACTGGCTGAGTGGGAAAATCCTTTGTCAGACCGGAGTGGACCTGGTCAACGCCACCGATCCAGAGCTCATCATGTTCATCGGGGACATTTACTACGGGCTCTTCCGAGGCTGTAAGGTGCGGCAGTGCGGGCTCGGGGGCCGGGAGTCCCAGTTCACCAGTGAGTATGTGTTGGGGGCATGAGAGATGCTTATGAACACTTATTTTTTTTCTAATCTGGATGGGTGTTTATGTCTAAGGGTGGAATTGGACTTCTGCCTCTCTCTAAGGCATAGTGACAGTCCACACTAACGCAGGGGTCCTCGTTCAGCACCAAGAAGAGACGTATTTTTTTTCTCCCATGTAGAGGTTCATGGACACATTAGAAATAGGGTTTGTATTCCTTTTAGGTTACCAATATTAATCAATAACTACTGAAATATTGAGTGCTTACGTGCATCAGACTTCCTGCCAGTGCTTTACACAGCTTGCCTCTCAAGCCTTATAACAAATGTATAAGGAAGGAATTATTCAGACTCCCATTTGGCAGAGGACTACACCGAGGCTTGGAGAGGTTGCGTAACTTGCCTGAGGTCACCCAGCCAGGAAACAGCCGAGCCAGACTTCAGAGCCAATGGCACATGACTTGGGTGTGCTCGACCAGTCCTGCACGCAGGTGCAGCAGACTGCATGCAGAAGTGAGCCTTCAGGGAGCGGGACAACTACTCCCACTTCTATTTCTATGAAAGCTTCAGAGTCTGAGAAGAAGCGAAGGGGCGCTGTGCCTGGGCTCTGGAATCGTCCTACCATGGTTCCAAGCCCAGCGTGGATGTTTGCTGGCAGGGAGACCTCGGGCACGGCACCAGGCCGCTGGCCGTGAGCGTGGGCGGCACAGAGGCCGGCTGATTGGCACGGATGTCCGCTGGCATCCAGTGTCTCGTCAGCGCTGCTCTGGATGTAAACAGAGCGTGACCGGCTTAGGCAGGGTCTTCTGGGAAGAAAAACATCAAAACAAAACAAACGAACAAAAAAAAAAGGCAACACCCTACAAGCCTTTAGACTCAAACAGTTCACTGGTGAGAACAGTGTCCTACAAAATCATAATTAATTGACATATCGCTGATGCAAGGGGCTAAAGAATTTTATCCCTTATTTGATTTCTATATTTCAGGATTGTAGTTCTTAGGAACCTGGCCAGGGTTAGTATCTTATTAAATGTATAAAGACAAAAGCTGGGCCATTGACAAATACAGATACAAATTGACATCATTTTATATACATGACAGATATACATATTGGTTATATATATTCAAGAACAAGTCTCTAGGAACAGTTGCATTTATCCAGCATTTAAATTGCAATGGGGGTATTGATGATATTGGAAAAAATAGTTCTATTAAAAACATAACACAAAAGGCTGAAAAACACATACACACACAGAAATAAAAATAAAGGACATGTTAAAAGGAAACTCATCCCAGAGAATCAATTTTCAAACTAATCATAGAGAAAAACAAAGAACTATACAATTAACATTTAAACAACATGGGGATTAGAGGCACCAACACCCCGACAAAGTCGAAAATCTGTGTATAACTTTTGACTCCCCAAAAACATAATTACTAAAGCCTTCTGTGACCAGAAGCCCTACCAATAACATAAACAGTCGATTAACACATATTTTGTATGTTACATGTATGATATATGGTATTCTTATAATAAAGTAAACTAAAGAAAATCCTGTCATAAGGAAGAGAAAATACATTTACAGTATTGTACTGCATTGATCGATACCATCAGTTTATGCCATCTGTTTACAAGGTGAAAAAGATGAGTTTGTAAGTGGACCCGTGAAGTTCAGGCCCGTGTCCACAAATCAACTGCATGTCACAACCAGCTAAGGTCCTTTTTTATACCTGAGAACATATGACTAGCAATTTCATGTTTTGGTTTTTCTCCAATTTTTTGCTACCGAAATGAATATCAGGTATCAACACCTTTGAGCACACGTGGGTGTGCCTTGGTGAAATGGTTTAGGCAGACCTTACCGCCTTGCCCTCTAGGGAGGCTGCATGAATTAATGTTCCTACAAAGTCTGGCAGTGCCTTCTTCCCTGCACCTTTATCAACCCTGTGTAGCAGCAAACTTTTTGATCTTTGCCAATCACATAGGTGATTATTTTCCATTTGAAGTGTTTGGCGAGGATTACTATGCTAATCCGGCCTTCTGAGGATTGCATTGGAGGAAGGGGATAATGCAATGATTAGGTAACCAGGCGTAAGCTACCATGTTTGGAACAAAAAGGGGCTGAGAGTGTTAAAAAATAAAATTAAGGGGCCCTGAGGTGGAAGGGAAGGAAAAGGAAGAGAGAAAGCTTACCCAGAAAGATCCCTTGGAAAGAAGTGTGTTTTCCAGGGTACAGTTTCCAATGCTGATATGATAACCTGGGGGCGGAATTATAAGTGGAAACACAGACTGGAAACTTAGAGCAAAACTAAGGACGTGGACGCGGAGTGTCTGGAAAGTTCTGAGTGGAAAGGACACTTTAAAGCGAGAAGGACCAACATGCCAGTTCTCCGGTTCGGGAGACACCAACCTTCCATGAATAACGGGGGACAGTGAGCCAGCAAAGGCACAGGGGGGAAGGGGTGGCGGGGCTCAGGGAGAGGAACCCGGAAAGCTCTGAGGCTCCTGAGGGGGCATAAGAGGTGCTGGCCAGTGGTATCAAAGGCTGAATGAAACAGGGAGTTTGGGGTCACAGATGGACCCTAGTTTGACCGGGAGGTGTTCAGTAGAAACTTCGGAATAGTTGCAGAAGAATGAGCATGCCCAGAAGTTCCTTGGTTTCCATCATTTCAGTCTTCATTTACAACAGCAGCAATGTAAACGCTGTATACCACGTGCTAGACAGGGCTATAATCCTATAGAGAGAGTTCAGGCTCACCTTGCCCGAAGATAAGGGATCGAAGGGCTCCAAGCCTGTGGGGGAAGGGGGGTTAATAAAATCGACCTCATATCTTCGTCACAAGGATTGAAGGAGATGACAAATGGAAAATGCTCAGCCCATGACTATGTTCAGGAAACACTGATTGCCCTCCAGTCATGCACTATGCAGGTATTATTATACCCATTGCACTGAGGAGGAAACTGAGGCTCTGAGAAGTCACATGATTTCCCCCAAGTCAGAGAGTAGAAATAATAACAGCAAAATCACGGCCCCCCTTTTGGAAAACTGACACTTCCCCAGGTAATATTTAAAATACTCTATCACAGCTCGGACGTGATGGCAATCAGAGAAAATTAATACAAATGACTGTGTCACTACATTATCTTGCCACATGCCTATGAACATTCTACAGTAGAAGAATATTGTGCAACGTAAGGAGTGAGTGTCCATCAGACACAGGAAATAATGTCTGCCTCGCTGAGTCATCATGAGGGACCCAGGATGACTCCTTGCTTCCCATAGTGCGAGAGAGTGGGCGCTGTTATCATCTCTCTGCACGTCACTGGTTCCCCTCAACAATCTTACAAGAGAAGCCTGGAGGGCAGGGTTCAGAGGGTCCTATTTTACAGTTGTGGCAAGTGAGCAAAGCTGGGGTTTGAACCCAGAGCTTTGGATACCAGATCTAGGCTTCACTTAGCTACACCCCACTACCCTCTGCCCAGATATGCCTGAGATCAATTCTGATTTAACGAAGGCAACCCTCTGCACCAGGTTCAAGCTTTGCAATCAGCTCTCTTTTGCTGACTCTCTTGCCAGCCTCCTTTGCTAAAGAGACACTTTCTGGGCTTATGTGCTCCAGCTCACACCAGGTCCCAGAGCTGCGAGGTCAGGCAACTTACATTGCCAACCAGGACATATTTTGATTTTGCATTCTCCCCAAGGAAGAGAGGATGGCTGATCAACTGACAAGTGGCCAATCTGGCGGCCCTGACTTCCTCTTGGGAAGGCTCCAGGTCTTTGGAAACCCAGCCCTTGCAGCCTGGCCCTCAGACCCCTCTAGTAAAGCCTCCATAGTAGGCAAGCCTGGGCTTTCTGAACTTGAGCTGAGCTCTGACATTGAAATGATGGCCGTGTCTTCTCTGCCCAGTCTTCCCACAGCTGGTCAAGGAGCTCAACACAGGCCTCCATGTGCTGATTCTGCTGCTCCTCTTCCTGGCCTTGCCCCTGGCTCTGGTCAGCATGGGCTTTGCCATCCTCAACATGATCCAGGTCCCCTACAAGGCGGTCAATGGCCCTGGGGGCATCTGCCTCTGGAACGTCCTTGCAGGTAAGGAAGGCCCTGGGGGAGAGATTAGTATACACGGCAACACCAGTCAGTTTCAAGAAACTGGGCAGAAGGAAGGAGGGAATTAACATGCCCGCCTCAGCCTTCATTTCGCTGGGTCTATAACCTTCGGGTGGGCACGGATGGCCTCTTTCCTAAACGTGGCTTGAGTGGCTGCTGCTGCTGCAGGGAGGCTGGGAGGAACCCTCACAACTGACAGAGGAGAAGAAACCTGGGGATTTTACTTGCCTGTTTTGTTTAAACCTCACAACCTCCATATAAGGTGGTATTAAGTATTATTAGACCCGTATTTACAGATGAGGAGCCTGCAGCTCAGAGAATTCGAAAGATGTGCCTAAGGTCACACAGCGATGAGTAGCAGAGGTGAGATTCCAACCCAGGTCCAACAGAGTCTAAGCGCTTTGCTTTTTCATTAATCCATGGTCTCATTTATGACTATCATGACCTGATTTCCAAGCCAAACACCAATGCAAAAGGGGTGTGTATGTCTGTGTGTTGATTTGGGAATATATCGATACCTAGAAGTTAATTCACATTTAATGATAAACTGTTAAAAATCATCTGTGATGAAAATAACCAAGTCCCAAGACATGAGTGCCATTTTAGAAAAGCCATGGCCAGTGGTCAAGGCATTAGGGCAATAATCTTCCCTGACCTTTACCTTACATGGGCGAGCAGGAAGTACTAAAACAGGGCTGCTGTCTGATCCCAGATTAGAATGCAGTGTCAGTAAGTCAGTGATCACGTGTGTGCCTGTGTGTGCCGGCTGCAGCCACCCTACAGAATCCCTTCTGTGCACCCTCGCCCACACCTGGGCCACAGGCGTCCCGTCCGCTTGAGGCCTCACAGCGCTGGCCAGGGAAAGTGCCCGGTCCCGCTTCTTAAGGAAATGCTCACTTCTGTCAACATCCTCCCTCAGAGAGACAACACTCTCCAGCTGCACTGGCCAGAGTATTAAAAAAAAGGCATTCTGACAAAACTTTAGCATCAAAAAATATGAATATCCTTTCATTAAACAACTCCAGTAGGGATTTTTGCTAAGGAAATAACTGGAAATGAACACAAAGATATGCATAAAACGGGGGTTCACTGCTGTGCTTTCTAATGTCAAAAATTAGAAGCAATCTAAATATCCATTAAAAAGATCACACTTAATTAAACTTAATTAATTAGGTGCGTCGCTAGGATAAAATACTACGTCCCAGTTTAAAGTGGCGCTGTAACAGAATATTTGACAACATGGGAAAAGGTTCACGTAGGGGGGAGAAGCCAGTGTAAAATGGTAGCAGCGCCCTAACACTCATTTTGCTCAAGAGAAAGAAATGCAAGGAAACCAAATGTTTAAAGCGTTCATGCCTGGCTTTTAGGATAAAAATAAACTTGCATTTTTATCTTTATGATTTCCTCTGGTGTCCAGATGATCTTCAGGGAAGCTATCATAATCCAAACAAAAAGCCTAGTAAATGTATTTTTTAACATAGTACTTACGATCAAAGCAGTAGAAAAGGAGAGAGAGAGAGAGCAAAATTGGAAGCCACGCGTGACGTCCGGAGCCCTTCCAGTTTTCCCTCCCTTTTCCTTTCCTCCTCTTATCTCTTCTCAATCTCAAGCATGGGAAGAGGAACATTAAAAAGTGGAGAACAGCCTGTCCTCTGTGGGAACCCCAGTCTGCACAGTAAGATGTCCTTCTACCTTCCCACATCGCGCTCAGGGTCTACACCCAATTCCCAGAATACTTAGAGACTGAGCTCAGGTAAAGGCGGGTGCCCTAGAAAGAATGGCACTGGACAGGGGGATACATTAGGTGGGTCAAGGGCGAAAGTCCATCTCTCCAACACCTCTTGCCTCCCACACTGGGTGGGTTATGCTTTGAGAAGCAATTAAATATTTGTGTCTCCCTAACGATTTTTTTTTTTAATTTTAAAGATTTTTTTTTTAAACCCAAAGTGAGTTTGTTGCCTGTCCCACAAAAAAGCCACCCCCCATAAAGTCGTGACAACTGCCCAAAGCAGCTGTGAATAAGGGTCCCCTTGTTGGGTTTCAGGTGGAGTCGTGGCGTTGGCCATTGCCAGCTTCATAGCCGCGGTGAAGTTTCACGACCTGACAGAACGAATCGCCAACTTTCAGGAGAGGCTCTTCCGCTTTGTCGTGGTGGAAGAACAGTATGAAGAGTCATTTTGGATCTGCGTGGCCAGCGCCTCGGCCCACGCTGCCAACTTGGTTGTGGTGGCCATCAGTCAAATTCCCGTCCCAGAGATTAAGACCAAAATAGAAGAGGCCACGGTCACGGCCGAGGATATCTTGTATTAATAGCTTTCTCCTGGTCACACCCTTTCCAGATTGGTTCTGTAGTAGGAACGGGAACCTTGTCTATTTTGCGGGCTTCACAGTCCACAGTGGCCATGATTTTGGCAATAAGGAGGAGATGGAGGGAGGAAGGGTGGTACCCGGGCCAGAAAAGAAACACTGTCCTGAATTACCGGCATCTCTGTCCTTCCCTCTCGCTGACCTTGGACTTGGAGATGGAATTAGAGACTTTGCACTTGCCAGTTGTGGGTGACATTGGACAATTCACTTAATGTCTACCTCTCAGTTCCCTCACTGTAAAATGGAGGTACAAATGACCTACAAAATTATAATGAGGTTTTAATGGGCTATAATGTCGCCAGCCTTTGGATATTGTAGAGCATTCCACAAATACACGACACTGAACACTCCAATAAATGCCTATACGCTTGTGGTCTATTCCACACATTATTAGGGGGGACACGTTGATATCCCTGCCCTCCAGAAACACCACATCTTTCCACATGACACAGGAATCAGAGAGCAGCAGTAACATGCAGGATGAAAATAACGACCTCTTTTGTTTTTAAGTGGTTACTACATGCTGAAAACTGTTCTTAGAGTTTTTCACACCTTAGGTCCTCACTACAACCACAGATTGTCAGTGGGACTTTGTTTCCATTTTATAGATGAAGAAACTAAGGCACAGAAAGGTCGGATAACTTGCTGAGGTCAGGAATTGAATCGTGGATGCTGGAGCCACTTTGAGGATCGTTGTTTGATGTACAAGCAGTTGCTACGCAGTGTGAGCAGTGCTGTAATGTACAGACTTACGGGGCCAGGGAAGGAATGGATTCTTCAGGATGGGTCATGGAATTAAAGAACGTGTCACGGAGGTGACATCTGATCTGAACTTTGAAAGATGAGTAGATTTTTCCAGTGGTGAAGGAAGCAGAGTGGGAGAAGGGCATTCCAGGATATGCCAGTGATGAGCGGAGGCACAAGATATAAGATTATGAGGAGGGCTTGGAAGTATGTGATATCCAGTGGGATTAGAACTAATCCACCTGTTGGATGAGCCCAGCTGTTTTGTGTTTGTTAGGTTTCGGGGGTTGGTGGAGGTAGAGAAGGCCAGCAGCCAAATGCTGAACAAGATGGTTTACTGAGTATGTGACGCAGCGGGCTGGGGTCAGGTAGACACCAGCAGCGAGGGTTAGGGCGGAGTGAGTTTTTAACGAGTTCTGAGGCTTGGAATATGTAAGCAGCACAGAATAGGCTAGCTGCCACCTTGTACAGCCAGCAGGTTGGCAGTTGGACAGTTGCCATGTCCTGATGGTCACCTGAGTCTAAGGCAGCTGGGGGTAGGGGGAGGTGAGCTGCCTTAGGGCAGGCTTTTGTTTGGAATGGCAGGCTTCGGAAATGGTGGGCTTCAACCTCACAGTGTTAGGTCTGGGTTTTCCTAAGTGCTACTGTGATGGTTAATTTTATGTGTTGGCGTGGTGAGGCCATGGTACCCAGATATTTGGTCAAACACTATTCTGGAGACAGACTCATAGTTAGGGAATAGATTTTTTAAAATTGATTTGTGAGAGAGGAGTAGAGAGGGAGAGAGAGGACAGAGAGAGAGAGAGGTTTGTGGTTCCACTTATTTATGCATCATTGGTTGATTCTTGTACATGCCCTGACAGGGAATCAAATCTGCAACTCTGTTGTATCGGGATGACACTCTAACCAACTGAGTTACCTGGCCAGGGCATATTCTAGATGTTTTTGTGAAGGTATTTTTTGGATGGGATTGACATTGAAATTAGTAGACTTTGAATAAAGCAGACTGATTTCCATATATGGGTGGGCCTCATCCTCTCAGTTGACGACCTTAAGAAAAAGACTTTCTAGTCTCAAGGGAGAGGGGATCCTGCCAATGATTGCCATTGGACTTAAAATGTGGATCTTTCCTGAATCTCCTGACCACCAGCAGCATACCCTGCAGATTTTGGACTTGCCAGTCTCCACAATCATGTGAGCCAATTCCTTGAAATCTCTCTCTCTCTCTCTCTCTCTCTCTATATATATATATATACACACACACACACACAATATTCCCTCACTTATGATGGGTATTATGTTCTAGACCACCCCATGACAGGTGAAAATCCATGAAGTAGGAACCTTACATTTATTTTACTATTTACATACATTTTAAGGCTTTATAAACCCTTCCCACACACTTATAAAGCATTCCCAGTCCCTTATTAACCTTTTCCACACTTTTATAAACACTACTTATGTTCTTAAACATATTCTACACTCTTAAACCTACGTAACTTTAACAACACACATACAGTACTGCAAAATCCCGCGATATAGAGAAAAATCCGCGATAAATAGTTAAATATAATACTTTTAAAAATCCCGCGATACAGTGAGGCCGCAATAAGTGAACCGCGATATAGAGAGGGGCTACTGTATAGTACACATACACACACACACACACACACACACACACACACACACATATACCTATACACATACTATTGGTTCTATTTCTTTGGAGAACTCTCACTCATACAGGTATACAACCCTATTAATTCATTTTTCCATGATGCCAGCTGGGGCGAATCCTTTCCCAGGTCTCCTGACTTCATGCCAAGTAAAAGTTATCTAATCCCCCAAATTAGCTCCATCTTAAGTGACACCTGATTTGGACTCCCTCTCCCTTTGCTTAATGCTGAGCTTCAAGAAGTTTCTATGGCATCTCTTCTTTTCTAATTGCTTATGACCCCCTACAGGGTCCACCTGTCTCTTCCAGCCCTCTACCCCCATCTTAGTCACAGCTGCAGTACTAGTTAGTGGACTGATGTCACTCATCAAATATGCAGATGGTACATGGAAGGGATACTTAACTCAGGAGATGGATCTGAAAGATAGTGACAGACTGCAGTAATGTCTCAAAACAAGTGGACATGTCACTATCCTACCAAGTTTAATACAAAGTCCTGCTGATGGTTAAAAACAATCAAAACACAAATACAGAAGACTGGGGCAACAGTGTGTACGATTAACATCTGAGGATCTGGGTACATTCATTCATTCAACAAGTACTAAAACCAAGAGTAGCACAGTGAACAAACAGACGAGAAAATTCCTGCCCTGCAGGGATTTCATTCTCCAAGCAACTGGGGATGAAAGACTGAGACAAGCTGATAGACGGGAAAAACCCTTCATTGTGGTGACTCAGGGAGGTGGCGTCTGACCAGAACCTCCTGTACTGAGGGCTTAATGCCTAAGGGAGTGTCTTGGGATGGAGGAGTTGGCAGGTGGGTCAGGGTGTTGGATGCGGCCAGTTTGAATCAGAAGGAAAGAAAGGAGAAAAGGTCATGTTAAAGAAATGAAGTTTCTGCACGGTTTCATTGTGTCCCGCATCCCAAACAGTGTACATCACATGCCCCTTTCTTCACATAAAAATGTCAAACCTATTTTTTATATCCATGTCATTTTCTTCTTTATAACCTTTAATGACTCTTCTCGTATGGAATCTCATGACACCCCCAGCAGTGGAGATTTCCACCTGCTCCTAAAAGCCCTCACTCGTGTCTTCATTAAAGACAAATCTATTTACAAAGTCTGAGCCAAAGGATAGCGTGTAACAAGAATCACTGTGTTACTCATCTGTTCCCTCCCCTCTTGCTGAAGAAAAGGTGAGCATGTGACGCCCAGCCACTGGAGTGACTTTCTCATCTGAGCTGATTCCCAGAAGAGGAGGAAATGTCATTGTTCCTCAACTGAGGGCCATTGTGACAAAAATGCAAAAAAATAAATAAAAGCTTCCCAGGACAAACTGGCTCATTATAAATACTAATGCTTCTTTCTCTTGCCCATTTATAAACAAGTTGGGGCTTTTAAAATAAACTTTTTATTAAGAAAATTTTAATGCACTTAAAAGCAGAGAGACTATGACAATGAAGTCCCGTTACCCAGCTTCAGTGATGACAGCTCATGGCCAATCTTGTTACACCTGTACCTTTATCAACACTCGCCCACCTCAGTTAACAAAAGCTGCTCACTGGAAATATTTCCAGATATTCACTCGGATGCCCCTGCCCTGTGCTCCCATAGCTCGGATCATTTTAACTTCATTTTTCAATACATACTTTGGAAGCATTACTGTGTGCCCAGCACTGGGTCCTGAGGAGACAACAATGACTAGGACATTGTGTGGGCTGTTTACAAACCAGGACCGAGAAACACAGACATTCCCTTTCATGACAGCAGAAGGCTGGGGGCGGGCCCAGTGGGTTCCTGACACAGCTTCCCGCTGGCGGGGGGGTGGGGGGGTTGTAAATAAAATGATTAACAGGAATCACATGCTAAAGGGAGAGCTGAAGTTGCAGTGTGGAAGTGCCCTGACCCCCCTGCACCTCAGAATGTGGCCCTGTGTGGAGATGGGTCTTTAAAGAGGCGATTAAGTGAAAACAGGATTATTAGGGGGGAACCTAATCCGGTATGCCTGACACCCTTGTAAAAAGAGATTAGGACCTAAATACGCAGGGGAAAACCCAGGCCATCTGCAAGGCAAGGGAGAGGCCTCAGAAGAAATCCACCCTGCTGATACCTTGACCTCAGACTTCCAGCCTCTATAACTGAGACAAAAAAATTTCTGATGTTTGTAAACTATGTTTCTGAGGTTGAAAACTTGAAAGAAAAAAATACTCAAGTGATATGACCACTTTTCACCACTAGGTGGAAGCAATCCACTGGCTAGAGTCGCATCAGGTCCTGGGTGAGACTGTTGGCGGGACAAGGGACCTCGAATGGTCAGTCCAACTCAGATTCAGTCCGATCTGAATATGCCAGATTCCAATTTCAAATTTCAATCAAATAATGAAAGCCCTTTTTATATTTTATATAATATTACGGGGCGTTATTTCTCAGGGAGGGGTGGCAGGACCCTTGAGGACAGACACAGCTAGAGCTTCAGAGGTCTTGTAACAGAGCCATGAAGGATTCCATCTTCTCTACACTGAGGTCATGGAGGCAGAAGAATACAAGGAAAGTCTTTACAAGGCACGTGGGCAGACGTCCAAGTTATAAAAGCCGTGACGTTCGGTTCTGAGCAGGACCGGATTCCCTGCTGAGGCCGGTCACCCCAGGTGAGACTCCTGCCAGGAAAGGTGATTAAGAGCAGAGGTGTATGAGGAACACAAAGCTCAAATGGGCCTGAAAGCTAAGACAACAATCAGAAAATAAAGAGCGAGACAACCACCCTGGGAGGCAGAGGCCTCTGAGCCAGGGACGGCTGAGGACACGTTTAAGGCCGGTCACGGTCACGGTCACGGTCACGGTCACGGTCATCGTCAGCAGTTCAGGAGGCATGTGAGGGCAGACAGACCAAAATGCCAGTCTTTTGTCCCCAGAGAGAGAACTAGCCCGTCAGAGAGGTTCACAGCTGAGACCTGAGTCGGGTGTGGAAGGGAGAGGAGGGTTCCGACTCACCGGCAGCCCACATGGCACTCACGTCGGGGCTGAGACGGCGCTTCTTCAGCAAGAGGGCGGCTGCCCCCCCCCCCCTGGCCCGGCCCTGCCCCCCTGCGGTGGCACAAGGCTTGTGCCCAGGGGAAAGGAAGTGTAGGAGCTGCCTTTGGGTGCCCCAGGCGCGCTCCCTTCTGAACTCCGTCTCCAGCAGCTGCTGCAGATAGACGATGATTCTGGAAGGTGAAAGCTTGTTTCCAGAACCCGAAGTCCCAGGGGCCAACGAGGCCTGTGGCCCGAGCGCTGCCCTTGTTTCCAGTCCAGGGCCTGGCGCGGGCCTTCTGTGTCTCCCCCAGGCTTGGGCGCGGGGCCTGCCTTCCTCCCTCGCTAGCATAGCCGTCAGTCTCGAACCCGTGGGGAAGGAGATCCCCCTGCCGCAGAAAAGGGCAGGTAACTGATTACCGTTCTTTTGACTTTTAAAATTCTTTCTTAAAGAAAAAAGAAGGCTTACTCATTGTGGTTCATGGACCAGCGTCCTCAGCATCACCAGACAACTTGATAGAAATGCAGAATCGCAGACCCTAAGCCAGACCCATTGAATCAGAAACCGGATTTTCTACAAGGCCTTTGGTCAGTTCTATGTACTTACGGTTAGGTGTCCTAGCGGTGAGTGAATGGCACCGGAATGACCACGACAGACTTGTTAATTCATTACCTTAGGACAGTGTTTGCAACCAGTGTGCTGCAAGAATTTTTACGACATGCAACACCTGACTACTTAGTCAGGGGTGCTGACTTCTTTTCCCTTAGATTGTCAAGTACAAAAATGACAACAGTCAGCACAAGAGCCATCTGGTGTGGATGAATCAAAATTATACCTATTTGTGGTCGGATGGGCAAAAAAGTACATTGTTTAGTGCGCTGCAGAATGTTAGTAAGTAGTTGATGTGTGTCATGAGATGAAAAAGGTTGAAAATCTCTGGCTTAGGAGGACCTTCAGCCTGAGGGTTCCGATGTAAGTACAGAATTACCCGAATCGATTAGTTGATTGATACACTCCCTGCAGATAAGAAGAGAACCCAGATCTTAATCAGAGTGCTCAAGATATAGAAGTTTAGAGCTATATCTGTATTCATTTGGTTGAATCGATAAAAATGAAATGACCTCTTGTTTTGTGAATTTCACTTCGCATAGGCAAGGCGAGAGAGTCCCTTGGCTTCAGGAAAATCATGACTGCCTTCGCTGCGTGCTCACGGTGTTTCAGGCCTTCTTTTTCACACTCCACAAACCTCCTTTTCCTCGAATTTAATTCGAGCATAGATTCAACTGGCCTCCGCTTCCACAAACTATATTTTACTCAATTTGTTGGGCGCTGATTTCCTAACTCCTAGAACTAGATTCTGTGGGACTCAGAAACATACATTTCTAGAGTTCTCAAATTTCGGACTCACCTGGAAAGCGTTTGAGGAATGCCAACGTTTAGCTCACGCTCCCAGAGATTCTGCGTCAGAGGGTCTGGGCGGAGACCTGGAGCTCGGAGTCTTTACAAGTACCCCAGGGAAATCTTGTGCACGGGGGTCACACCCACACTCTGAGAAGCGTGACTCCAGTGATTAATGATCGCTTCCTACCTGTAGGCAGGCCACCTTCTCAGAAGTGAAGAGGGATTGGGTAGAACAGCCCCAGAGGTGCACTGGCTTTATAAGAGCTTCTGTTACACCAGTGATGCCAATGAAATCCAGTTGAAACAGGGCAGCACCTGGAGGAAATTGCCAGGTGATGCTTCCCTGGCAGGGCGGGGTACCTACAACTTGAGCCTCTGCCACGCAGAGGGGAGAATAGTGATTCACGGATTAGGCCTAAAATGTTAGGGATTCCGTGTTCTCCAGGAATTCTGACAGAAAACTGTCTAACTATAAAGCTGGCAGAGGCAGGGAACGGCACACTTATGCAATTGATGCTGTGGATCTACGTCAGGGTGTTATTAAGGTGTCAGAATGACTGGGTGAGGGAGACTGCAGCCAAGATCCTTGCAGGTCTATTAAACAAGAATGCCTCCCAGCTACATTGGGCGGGGTGGGACATGTGCAGTGGTGTGGCACCTCACACTCGTGCACGTGGCTTTTGTGCATAGGAAAGGCAATGTCAGGTACATCGACGCCATTCACACTGATGATGAAAGTCTATTAGATTCTCTGCATTCACTCTGGAAAACATAGAGGACATAGAAGAACCGCGAACCTTGGTAGGACCCCCTTTTGTGTACAACGCTCTACTCAGTGTATTGATTAATTCCCACAACAGCCCTCGGAGGTGGCTGTACTATTATTGTCCTTTTATGATGAGAAAATGGAGGCAGAGAAGCACTGAATAACGTGCCCAAAGTCACACTGTGAGGTCGCTGTGAGGTGAGCAGTCTGGCTCACAATCCCAGTTCCCTGCTATGGTGTCTGTCAGCAACTAATTTGTGGAATTTCTTCATTTATTCTGAACACAAATCCTATGCTGATTCCATGGATTGCAAATATCTTTTCCCGTGGTCTGGTTTGCCTTTTTACTCTTTTGATGTCTTTCTCTTTAACAGAAGTTCTTAATTGTAATGTAATTAAATTTTTAATCTTTTCCTTTATTGTAGTGTTTTTTTGTGCCCTACTTAAGACATCTTTGCCTGCCTCAGCTTCACCAAAATTGTCTCCTATGTTATCTCCTAAAAGTTTGATTATTTTACCTTTCACACTGAGTTGGAAATGATTTTCGTGTTTCATGTGAGGTAAGGGTCAAAACTCAATTTTTCCCTTATGGATATCTTGCCACGGGGCCTTTGCACTTGCTGTTTGCTCTGCCAGAAACAATGCTCCCATTTATTGAGACCAAAGGGCTTCATTTATTTAAAAAGACTGTTATTTGTCCACAGCTCTGCAGTACCACCTTTATAATATCTCAAATGTTCAGATAAGAACGCTAACTCATTTTTCAAAATCAGTTTGGCACTACTAGTGCTTAAAATAAATTATATTGGAATACTTTTTCAGTATTAGGAGACTTAAAAAAATCTGATCACGGTACTCTAATCCCACACATATTTAAATTGATATGTATGCCTCCAATGGTGAAATTCTATGACTGTTTTATTGTAGCTATATGCTATCCCAGAGCTTTCCAAAGTTGTATGAAGAGAAAATTATTCTCTGGGGGTGGGGTTGGTAAGGGAGGGTTTAGAAATAAACGTGGAGAGGAAAAATATTAACCCTTCAACACATAAATTTGTTTGTTCAGGCTAATACCAGAGGAGATGCATTAAGAGGCATTTCCTGGCCCTGGATGGATAGCTCCATTGGTTACTGCATTGTCCCAATACACCAAAGTTGCAGGTTCGATCCCTACTCAAGGCACATGCAAGAATCAGCCAATGAATGCATAAATAAGTGGAACAACAAATCAGTGCCCCCCCCATCAATGAATAAAAATAAAAAAAGGAAGAAGCATCCCATCCTTGTCTGAGTGCAAAGGCCTCTGATCTCAGAGCACTTCCTTTCAGCGTGGCCTCATCCTCTGTTTAATGGGGAGGGATAAGCCCTTGTGTCCCTGCCCCCAAACCTAGAAAGTCACCTGCCTCTGACCTCACTCTTTCCTTCCCCTCTGCTCCTAGGGCACACCCGCCCATTAAAGGATATTATTGACCTTGGCAAGAGCAATGTCAAAGGTCTTTCTTATCCTCACCAGGGTCTTCCCAATCACTCGCTTTTCAGGTTTACAATGTCTGCCAAGTGATCTGGTCTCTCTGCTTCCAACCACTCCTCCCCTGGAACTTCTGTCTTCTGCTCCTTTCACACCTGTCTCCATATTATGTCTTTAAAATGCCACGAGGGTTCCTGCCACAGGGCCTTTGCACTTGTTTGCTCTGCCAGAAATGATGCTCCCAGATTTCTGTCGAACTCACCCCTTTACTTCCTTCAGGTCTTTGCTCAAACATTGTTTTTCAGGGAGGCCTTACCTGACACTCAATTTAGGTCACTTTTGTTTCCACTCAAGCCCTGTCCCACTTTCATACTTTATTTTTCTTCATAGCATTCACTCCCATTGACATGCTATTTTATTTATTTACTTTATTGTCTGTCACCCCATCCTCCCTCTAATGTAAGTTATATAAGGGAAGAGATTTCGTTCCCTCGTGTTTCCACAGAACCTAGAGCAGTGCATATAGCATTAATAGGCACTTTAAATTATTTGATGACCAAATTAATGCACTACAATTTTCAGCTTATGAAAATGGTTTATCTTGATATCCCTTAGAGACCTTTTAGGAAAGGCTGGTGACCCAGGAGTGCTAAGTGACTGTTTACTCATCGATGGTCATACAGTTAGGTCTCTTTTTGCCTCTCTGATGGCTCCCTACTTTGCCTCTTTCTCAGGTGCTTCCATCTTTGAATGGAGGGTGTCTTCCACAGGCTCCGTGCTTCCCCTTTGCTCCTCTTGCTCTGTAATGGGTCCTTTAGGGAAACATCAGATTCGTGGCTATCCAACTTACCCTGTAAAGTCTGCATCTGCCTCATCACCTGAAGCTCTCATGGGACATTTTCTCCATCTGTTTTCCCTTCAATGGTCCTTTGTAACTTCAAAGTCAACCTCCAGAATTAGACTCCCCATCACCTGTCACCTTCACAGCTTCTCCCTCCCTAAGCGAGAAGGGAGTGTTAGGGCCCTAAACAGGGTAGTGATGTGTGTTCGTCCACATTCTCAAGTTGTATTTCACTGAATCTGCTTTTCACTTCTCAAATGGAGTGGTCTAGCAAGTTCCATCAGAAACACATGCGTCCAGCCAGCTTACCTGCTGCTAAATGAGAATCCCCCCCCCCCCACAAAAGAAAAATTAAAATCATGACTCTCCTATAGATATAAAAATGTTAGAGATTTTCTTTAACTCCTGAAACAGATAGTTGTTATAACTGGTTCAAAAGAGAATCCTGAGAACCCACATATTTATAGGTCAGACATACTGAAATGAACATGCAAGTGGAGACAAACTGGCTTTTCCACAGCAGAGAGCCATCACTTGTACATCTCCTGGATAGGACAGAACTTGCATGTCTCCAGACAAGGCTTGTGTTGCCCTGCCTAACCAGTCAGAGTTGTGGAAGATTTGCCCTAGAATCGGAACCGGATAACCCAGAAAAGTCTCCTCACAATCTCTCTGGGACGATGCCTAGATTCGCACTGAAATGTAGCTTTCCCTCTAGTCTTCAGTCTTTCTCCACCCTTCACTCCAATCTCTATCAATCATATTAAACCATAGCTTTTACCTCCTCCCAGCTTCTACAAAGAACGCTATTGAGTCCATGTTGACTCCCACGTCAATAAGAAGCTCTTCCAGCTTTTCACAATCCTCTTTAATCCAGCATCACTGTCCTTTATAACCACCTTTTATTCCTGATCCCGACACAACAAGCCAAGCCAACACCCTCCCACACATGCCTCCCTATCCTGTTCTCCTTAATCATCTGCCTCCTTCTCATTCCACTGGCTCATTTCATGTTTTTTTTTAAATGTTGCATTTATTATCTGAAGGACACAAGCAGGGCCTGTCCTGTTCTTTAATTACCAGTGCTACATCCATTAGACCTTGATCACACATTCATGCAAACATTTTATGAACAACTTGTGTATGTGGCAGCCACAGTCTAGACTCTAGATTTAGTCACTGGAAACCCAGAGATGAAAGTCATGGCTCCCAAAATGCCTTAGGGTAACAGACAGTGAGCACACAGGTGATTAGCACTTTGAGACAGGCTGCTTTGGGAGCAAAGGGAGGGCACAGTACCTGGATGTGGAATGCCAGTGAAGGTTTCCTGGGGGACACTGCTCAGACCAAAGTCTTGGTGAAGTAGAGAAAGGGGCAAAAGGAACTGAAGCATGTGCATGTATCACTAACTGTATGAACATTGTCGATTTTTATGCTTTACATTTATCATATATATCTTGTCTCTACGATCATAAAGTCTCTGAGGCCAGGGACACAATTCTGTCGTATCTTAAGGTTTCTAACAGAAGAATATAGTAAACACTTTGTATTTTGAGTTTTCTGGATGACTAAATCTTACATCCCAAAGTGGTCAATAATACTGTCCAGTAAGGACAAAAGTTTTGGGGGAACTGTGAAATTTATTTCTCCCATATCCCATTAGATACAGGAAAGTGTAAATTTCGTGGTCCTTGAAGCAAAGAAGTAAATGAGGATATGCCAGGAAGCAAGTTATTCATTGCGGGAGCAGCAGACAAAAGGAAGGGAACAGACTCAGCTAAACAGAAATAATGACAAGAGCTGTGCATTGTGGTTGCCTCTGGGGCTACAGAGCACAGCCTCCATTCACACACAAATTTGGGGGACAGGTTTTAGCACTTAATTTTCTGTTGTGGAAACTGCAGCCTGATCTCATTGAAACAAGAAAAGAGCTATTAAGTGAATACAAAGATTTCTCTCTTTTTGACGTGAATATAGATGAATTTTGGAGAGTTTACTGAGTTTATCATTCAACTTTGCTTTAACTATCTAAACAAGATAGAAGCCAAAGAGGACTTGTTATCCCCCTCTCCCAGCCTTCAAGAAAGAACAGTCAAATCTCCTCTGTGTCTAGCCCTAGGAGAATGAAATAGACAGTCACTCCTTTCTGCCACTGAGACCAAGGCGGAGACTTTGTGCACTTGGGTATGTATTACGCCCACCACCGCGCCCTGAGCTAAAATCATACAGCTAAGACTAGATCAGGTGTAACAGCGAGGATGGCTTTTGCATATCCCTTCTTGAGCTTCCGCATGTTCTCTGAGTTGCGTTCAACCGTGCAATGTTTTCTTTTTCTTTCTTTTAACCATGTACCTTTTCATAACAAAATATTTCAAACCCCGTTTTCAAAAGAAAAATATATTAAAACATTGAGCACTATGCACAGCCTCGAAATACAAAGTGTTTACTATATTGTTCTGTTAGAAACCATAAGATACAGCAGAATTGTGTCCCCGGCCTCAGAGACTTTATGATCGTAGAGACAAGACATAGTATGCCTGTAAAGCATAAAAATCGACAGTGTTCATACAGTTAGTTATACGTGCACATGCTTCAGCTCCTAGCTTCAAAAACAGTGTTTGGGTTAACTGCCCTACAATGTTACAACCTTTGATCAGATGTAAGTTCAAAAAACTTGGAGAAAAACTCAGGAGCTTCGCTCCTACAACTTTGACCGCTGCTGTAAGGCCACGTGCACGATTCCTCCTTCCCTGAGTTCCCCGGAGCCCCGCCTCCCCACCGCCCTCGTTAAGTCATACAGAGGCCCCGCCCATGTCTCGCTGGCTTGTACGAGAGCCACGCCTCTTCGGCCCCGACCCGCACGTGCACGCGCACGTTGACACGCCCCCGGGTCCCAAGCTTCCGCAGCGTAGTCGCTCGCGCCGCAGGCACCCGCCCGGCCTGGAACGTTCACGTTCACGGAGGCCCTCTGGCGCTCCAGCCCGTCCCCACGGAACCCCGGAAGCCCCGCCCCCTTGGCTCGCGCCCTCCCTCCTGGCGCCACGTGCTCGCCGAAGGGCGGTGCAAGGGGGCCGAGCCGACAAAATGTTCTTGCTGCCTCTTCCGGCAGCGGGACGAGTCGCCATCCGACGTCTCGGGGTGAAACGTTTCTGGAGTCAAGGTTTCAGCGCCGCAGCCATGACGAAGGTGAGAGGCTGTGGCTGGGCCCGGGGCCGCCCCGGGAACCCCGCCCGCGGGAGATCGGGGCTGCGGGGCGGGTCGCGGCCGCGGTGACTCCGGCTTCTGCCCCAAGTTGAAAAAATGGGCTCAAAAGAAGAGTTCCCTCCCTTTGCAGAGCTCATCCCGGGCATCAGCCGGGGGCTCGGGGCCGCTGGTACCCCTAGAATTTCCCAACCCTCTACATACCGAGGGTGCGCCCTCCTTTCCTTGCTTGGAAGGGTGCTAGGATCCGAACTCTGGGCGGGAGAGAATAGCCGTAGCTGCCATTTCCTGAGCGGCACTCTGTGTCATGCCCTTATTCATCATTTTGTTTGGGTCACGCAGTAACCCCGAAAAGGACGAGGCCAGGATGGTTCCCACCTTAGCTAGGAGGGAGCCCAAGTTTGCGGCGGCGGCATGGCACCTCAGGTCCCAGAGTCGGCCACTGGGACTCCGCACCTCCAGTCCCTCCTCCCAGGAGTGGAAGGCCAGGAAAACAATACCTCTCTAGGGAAAAGGGCGTTGCAAAGAGACCCCTCTCTTTGTGAAATTAAACGGAGAGTGTCTTCCGGAAGAAGAGCCTTCTTCACCTGATTGAACTCCCAACAAATGATGAAGATCGCCCTTGGGATGTGGAGGATCTGGGAAGGGGAACGGGTGGGTGGAGCGGGCACAAGATGGGGACTCATGGTTGAGGACCAGGAGGAAATGACGATCCCTGGCGAGGAATGTTCTGGACAGGGCTTGAGCTGCGGTCTCAGGTGGTGTCAGAGGGCAGGGGCACCGGGCACGTGTGTCCAGGCGCTTTCCAATGCTGTGGGACGCCCAGCCGAAGGTAGCATCTGCGCCCTGTCTTCTCGGTCCCCACTGGGTTCCCTGGAATCCGGGGAATGAGCAGTCTCGGGAACCTTCGAACCCGGAAAGTTAGAACGCCGGGGAAGCCCGTTTTCTTTGATGGAAAGGACAGAAAAGACACGATTTGGTTGAAGTACCAGTGTGAGTTTGTGGAAAAGAGGGAAGGCAGCAGGATTCTCCTGTAGTTAAATACCGGGAGGCTGGTATGTTTCAGTTTCAGGTTTCAGTGTCCTTATCTGTCAGGTGAGAAGTCTACAGTTCTTTCCATCTCCCAGAGTTGCCATATAAGGCAGACGACATTTTTAAAGTCACAAATTGCCCCTGGCTTTACTGGGAGAGCATCCCAGAAGACCTGAGATTTGCATGCGAAGATTGTAGGGCGGGAAAAACTTCCTTCCACTTTCCTAGGTCCTGTGGCCAGACCTAAAAATTAAACAGACATAAGATTAACAGGAGAAAAGTATACAAGCTTTATTTGATATTTTAGTGGACACTGGAATCTTTAAAAGGAAAATAAAGACCCAAAAGCCTTTAGGCCCCAAAACTTATAAACCTTTTTAAACAGAACAGAAACTTGTGGGGTGGTGACCAGACAAACAGGCTTGGGCTAAGTGAATTGTGGCCCAGTGACGAGGAAATCTGTAGGGTGAAACTAATGGAAGATCAGGGATATTTTAGTAGGTCTGTACCGGTCATTCTGGTGTGCACTGCCAGACTCTGGTGATTACCGGGACAAAACCCTTCTTGTGGGAAGTTTTAGGAGCTGCTTTTAGGAAGAAAGGGGGAAGTCGGTGAGCCCTTCCCGTGTCTGCTGTTTCACAAGTACCTGCAGCCCAAAGTAATCAATTTGGCACATTCGGCCTATTTTTGAGTAGCATGTTCTGAATGCCTTCTGGTCTGGTCACAAATGAGATTGTTTTCTTACACAAAACACCATTCTGCTCTTATTTGAAAGCGAAGGAAGCTTTTTCTGTTGTGAGAACCCTTTCTTGGGAAGGGACCGTGAGGACCCAGGACAGGTAGTGACTACCTGTCCTGGCAGGAATTCGAAACATCAGGCGGGAATGTAAGGCAGCCGACCGCTCAGCACCTGCTCTTTTGGCTTTATTCTTCTGTCCCTGATGGGGACACGGTTTGGGTGGAATTATTTGCTCCTCCCGGAATTTGGGGACCCAGATTATATATATATATATATATTATTTCCCCCCCTCATTTTCAGGGCCTTGTTTTAGGAATCTATACCAGAGAAAAAGAAAATGACGTGCCACAGTTTACAAGTGCAGGAGAGAATTTTGATAAATTGGTGTCTGGCAAGCTGAGAGAAATTTTGAACATGTAAGTATTCACAGACGGGTTCCAGTTTTTAAATGCCTTGAAAACAAAACAGCATTTTTTCTGTGCTTTATTGTTAGTAGATGAAAATTCTCGGAAGCACAGTAGACACTACTCAGTGAAAGTGAAAGTCCGTTTCTCTGGAGTGCACTTTGGTTCTTTGGGTTTCTGTATGGGTGGGTCTGCAGTTCTGGGAAGTCAGGCCACTTCAGCCACATCATAAATTTTATCATGAAAGACTGACCTAGGAGTATCTGGAAAGTACCAGATTTCCTCAGTCCACCCTGCTGGCTCAAATTCCTTCCTCCCCACCCTCATGCTACCTACCCACTGGCTCGCCTCCCCACAGCCTCTCTTTCTTCCTTTAATCCCCTTCACTTGTGGGGGACCTCACATCCCTGGACAAGTTGAGAACAGCTGAAGGGGGGCTAATCCCTTCATGTCATATCTTGAGTTTCTGGGGCTTCACAAATATACAATAGTACATCCAAGTTTCCTGAGGGTGCAGTTAGAATGCAGATTGTAATTCAGTAAAGAGATTTTTTTTTAATTCATTGATATTTAGAGGAGGTGGGGAGGGAGAGAGAGAGGCATCAGTTTGTTGTTCCGCTTACTTAGGCATTCATTGGTTGCTTCTTGCATGTGCCTTGACTGGAGACCGAGCCTGCAACCTTGGTGTATCAGGACGACGCTCTCACCCATTGAGCCACCCGGCCAGGGCAAGGGCCTGAGATTTTGGCCTCTTGGATTAGCCAGGATCTAGAGAAGTTAGGGAAACACTGGAGTTTCCAAGTCCTTCAGAGTGGCAGGCCACATTTGGCAGAAATAGAAGTGTCAGCATAAACCTCTATAATTACATTTTATTTGGATTATAGGTAATTTCTTGGATCTAATACATGTAGTCTAATAACGGCAGCAATTATCTAATGTTAGATGATAGAATTTGCATCCCCTCTTCACTAGCAGTCATTCGCCAGTGGACAGCCTTCTGGGAGCCTTGATTAATTCATTAAGTCAAAAGCTAACCTGTTAAGAGTACACAACAACCTGGCCTTCCTTGGCTACAGTCCTGCATTGCCACCTGGTTTGTCCGAAAATTGCCCAGTGTCCCCTTTGCAGATAAGCCCCGATACATGACCTCCGTGCCGGACACACGGCGTCAGGGGAGCCCTTCGGCTGGTGTCTGACAGCTTATATTCAAAAGAATCAAGATCCCGGTCAGCCCTCAGCAGTGCTCAGCTCTCCTCCGCAGCCACACTGCCCACCCGTGGCATCGCTTTCCGTGTTCGTTTTCACATGAGTTTGCGTTAAGTCTGATCTGGAGTATGCTAAGTAGTTTCTGAGCTAGAATTAGAAGCGTTGCCTCTGAGAAACCCGGCCTGAGAAAAATTACCTGTTTGGATAAAAGCCCAAGTGCGGCAAACTCACAGAAGCAGCAGAGCGTCTCAGTCATGCTAAAGGTGTGCGCGTGTCCGTCCTCAGAGGAACAGAGCAGGCCAGCTGATAATGTAAACCGCCTTCCTCTTGTTTCAGATCTGGACCACCGCTGAAGGCAGGCAAGACCCGAACCTTTCACGGGCTGCATGAGGTAGGGGACGCAGATGAGATCTGGCAGGCCCTTAGTGAGCCCCTGCTCTTTGCCAGGGACTGTGACCGCACAGTTGTGCAGAAAACCTTGGACCGTACTGTCTGTGTGCTCCTGTCCTGGTGCTAAGCCGTAGGTGTTATTTAAGCTTGTGAAGAGGCCGTATGCTTAAACGGGGGGTTTTCTTTCTTCGGTTGCCGGAGCTGGGGCACTGTTACATAGTAAAATTATTTGCAGGATTCTCCTCACTCTCTACCTTTTAAACACACACGTTATAAAATTTTAGCAAAATAACAGGGATCAAAAAAACCCAACAACCAGATTAGGTCCTGGTTTTGCCACGTGCTGAGGTTAAGCCAGTTGAGCTCAGGTACCATCCGCTGTGGGAAATGAACGCTTTGAAGCCACCAAGTGGCCGGTTTTGTGTGTTTCCGGAACAGGACTTCCCCAGTGTGGTGGTGGTTGGCCTCGGCAAAAAGGGCGCTGGGGTCGATGACCAGGAAAACTGGCACGAAGGCAAAGAAAACATCAGAGCAGCCGTTGCAGGTTAGTTTAATTTTGTTTATTTTTAAAAAATCCTCACCTGAGGATGTGCTTATTGATTTTTAGAGGGGGGGGGAACATCTATGTGAGAGAGAAACATCAGTCGGTTGCCTCCCATATGCATCCCAACTGGGGATGGACCCCACCACCTGGCTATGTGCCTCAACAGGGAATCGAACCTGCGACCTTTTGGTTTATGGAACAGCACTCCAACCAACTGAGCCACACCAGCCAGGGAGGGTTCGTTTACTTCTGAGGTTAAATATTGATGGAGATTTCTAAGGATCTCCTCTTTAAGATGACTCTTGTCTCCCTTCTTTTGGTCCCCTGGCCATCACCACGCCTGCCACGTTCACAGAGAAATAACTCATCTAAGTACTCACTTTCCCTTCCCCAATATGCTTGGCCTTGTATTGGATATAGATGGTTAGCTTATGGGATTTTATTTTTGTATTTCTTTGGTTTGTGTCTGGAGGCTGCACGGCCATTTGTTCACTCTCATGGTATTGACCTCAGAGGCTCCATTTTACTAGAAAGTTCTGTGTGTGGATTTTTTTCCATTTTGTAATACAATCCTGGTGTTGTCCACCTTTTAAGCCACATAGAGCCATCCTGTTTACACATCAGAGAAAATGGACACAGAGTGTGGGGTGCTTGTTCATCGCGAGTTACCAAGGGTCCCAGTTTGTCGTGTGGCTGGTTTAAAAGGGGAGGCAGACACCGTGGAGTCCCTTTAGGGCTCAGCGGCGGGACGGGCCCTTCACCGCAGGGACGGGTTAGAGAGGTGGAGGCGGCGAGAGTCACTGATTGATCTTCGGCCCCGTGTGTATCCTATGTGCTTGCTAAATGGACTTTCAGAGTTGATGGTGAATATTTCATAACTTTTATTTGGGCGTTTTATCTGACCTGATTTAATAAAATGCTGTGTTAATAATGGACTTTGCTCAGTTCGTTGGATATAATTTCAGTCTTATCACTTTGCCATTTGTAATCTGGCAAGCTCCTGGTGATCGGGACACTTCATCAGGTAATGCTAGGGTTTCAGAGGTAATACTTACTGGTTAGTCATCGTGGTCACTCTGTGAGGAGCCAGACCAGCCGTTTTATCCATCAGTCGGTCCTCCTATGACCTGTGAGGGGTGTGCACATCCTCATTTCACCTGAGAGGAAACAGAGGCATGGAAAGGTCAAGTGGCAGAGCTGGGACCCGAGCCCCAGTCCTGCCGTTTTCCCGGCTCCCCACGTCATGCCTCCACCTTCTGCTGTTCGAGTTGTCTCTGAGTGACCCCAGTTTTTCCGCTTCCTCTGTCCTTCCCCAGCGGGGTGCAGGCAGGTTCAAGACCTGGAAATCTCCTCCGTGGAGGTGGATCCCTGCGGAGACGCGCAGGCGGCTGCGGAAGGGGCGGTGCTGGGTCTCTACGAGTACGACAACCTCAAGCAGAAGAAGAAGGTGGTCGTGTCAGCGAAGCTCTACGGGAGGTGAGGGAACGAAACCGAGATCAGGGTTGTTCCCTGGGGTCCGTCACCGGGGCCTCCTGGGTACGAGCTGCCTGCCTGTGAGTCGCAGGCACCGCTGCAGGGCCCATCTGCCCCCGCCCCCGTCACGTAGCCATTTTAAGAGTGTGGTTCCTGTCCCCACATTCTGCTCCCGACTCTTGTCATGTGCATGTCCCCCCATGGCTCCCGGGGCCCCTCCGTGCTTGCTGGTTACTAGGAGGCCACACCACATTGGCTCCCCAGAGAGCGGGGAACAAGGGGATGGGTCCGGCAGGTTTCAACCCAGACAGCTCCCGTTTCACCGGCCTCTGCTGGCATCGTGCTCTGTGCCAGAGCCATGCAGGTGAGGGGACGTGGTCCTCGCCCTCAGGGTCTTGTGGGAAAACTCACCTTTCAGCAGATCTACTGAGCAACCGCTGCATTCCAGCTCTGGCCTGGGCTCTGGGAGACTAGGTCCCTGCGGTCAGGAACAGTCAACGTGAGCCCTTCAGGAGAACAGTGGCGGTCTTGGCACAGCCTGGTGGGTGGCACCTATGATGTCATGGTTAAGAAGGAGGGTGCTGCGACCCATCAGCCTGGCTTTGAATCCTGACTGCCCCACTCACTGGCTGGGAGACCTCCGTTACGTGGCCAGAACCTCTCAGTGCTCCACTTTCATTTGTTTGGTGGCACCGGAATTCCGGTTTCCTGGAGTCACTGATCAAAAGGCACAAGTGGCCAGTGTACGGCACTCGGTGAGCCCCTAGACGGTGGCTTGTCTCGTCCGGCCCCATGCCGCTCACTGATTCCTGCCGCGCCCAAGGGGAACCGGGCTGGAAGCACGTGTCCGTCCGCAGCTCTCCTCTGTTGAAGCTGGTTCTTGCCCTCTGGTGGGCTGGTGTTCAGAGCCCTGTCTCGGGAGAAACTGAGGCGGGAAGGGCTTCAGCTCCCCGGCAGCACTGAGCAGCACATCCCCTCTGCGGGTAGCGCTGGGACTGTGCCGCGCCCGATGCAGGGAAGGAGGGCGACGGGCCTTTCCGTGGGCGCCTCTGTCGTCAGTCTGTGTGGTCGATTTAGGGCCTCCAAGACCCATCAGGCCAGCCCCTTCTTTATACAGACAAGGACTGTGAGGTGACAAGCTCGCCTGGGTCCCCCAGCTCACACAGTGGGCCCCGTGTCTCAGCTGTTTGCGCTGCACTGTCTGCCACGTGGGTCGGACCGCAGACTGTGAGTCCCCGTCATGTGGATCCGTCATCTTGGGAGTCTTCCTCTTGTTTTTACAACTATGACGCTGTCTCCGGAGTCTGTCTGACCATGACCCCGTGCTTCCTTCTGGCAGCGGGGACCAGGAGGCCTGGCAGAAAGGGGTCCTCTTTGCCTCCGGGCAGAACCTGGCACGCCAGCTGATGGAGACGCCTGCCAATGAGATGACACCAACCAAGTTTGCCGAGGTTATTGCGAAGAATCTCCAAAGCGCGAGCAGTAAGACAGAAGTCCACATCAGGTACTTCAGGGTCATGTCTGGGGCTCACAGGACGCTACAGCCAGAAGGGGCCTGCTCCCTCAGCTGCTCAGAGGGACTTGGAGCTCGAGACCAGAGGGGGGAGGGGACTCACCAGTGGCCACACACGGAGGATAAGGGCTGTTTGAGGTTCTTCCTGTTATCCCTGCCCTTACCTCTGCGAGTGTTACGGCTTCAGACTGTGTACTCTGTGCGTGTGTGGCGACAGCTTTGAGATGTTATTCACACACCATATCGTTCACCCATGTAAGCCGTGCAGTTCAATGATTTCTGGTAGCTGTGCTACCATCACCACAATTAATTTTAGCGTATTTTTATTACCCCAGACACAAATCTTGTGCCCATTGACGGTCCCTCCTCATTTCCCTCCCTGCCCCCAGCCATCAGTCAGTTCATAGACATTTGGGTTAGGTCTTCCTTTTGGGGACTATGACTAATGAACGTTAGTGTGCAAGTTCTTATGTGGACAGCTGTTTTCCTATCTCTTGGGTGTGTGCCTAGGAGTTGAGTTGTTGCATCAAATGGTAACTCTGTTTAACTTTTTGAAAGACTTGCATTTTTCTGTTTTGTTTTGGTCACTTCCTCCTATCTTTTCTCTTTCTGACACAAGTGAAGACCACAGAACACCTAACTTGGCCTTGTAGATTCTCTGAGCTAGATAGATAGCAGAGCTGATGTTCCAGGCGGTCCTGAGGTGTCATCAGCAGCGAGGCAGTGGGACAAAGGGCTGCTCCTCCAGGTTCCATTGTCTTCTTGGTGCCCATAACCTGCCCATGACCCTACCCATGACCTGCCCATGACCTTTTGATCAAACCAAGTTTAAACATTTGGGGACTTATGATTAAAATAAATCGAGAGATATTTGCTTTGCATAAAGAATTCTTGACTTTCAAGGCTGTTTCTCAAGAGAACTTAAGAATTCTTCAGTACTTAATTGTGATTTGAGTTCACATTTTTCAGAAAAACCCCTATGGTCTAGAAAATTTGGGGGGGAAAAGTAGAATCTGTAGAAAGCAGAGTACTTAGAGCTCGGTAAAACTTTTGGATGGTTGGCACATATTTAATGTGTAGCAACGTTTAGTCTCTGGAAAGGCGTCTTGGCAAAGACTCCCTTGCCCTGTTTGAGGGGACAGCAGAGCTCGTTTGTGTAGCAAATGGTGGCTGAGTGGTTACCCATCAGCGATGGCATCTCCTGCGCACCTGGGGATTCGGCGCCCAGAGATGGATGCATGACGGCAGTCCTTGTCCTCGGAGCAGTGAGGACCGGGTGGAAAGGAACAGGCAGCTAACGGGGGTGTGCAGAGGGGACTGCAGGAGCAGAGAGCTGAGGAGGATTGTGGGAGAGCCGAGAAGGGTTGCCCACACAAGCTGTGCCTACGTGGAACCTGGAGGGCTGCTTAGACATGAACAAGAGATGGGGGGGGGGTGCTGTTTCAGGTGGGGAGCAGAGACCCTTTGGGAATGTGCAAGGCTTGTGACGGAGCAAAGGGAGGTCAGCCAGAACCAGGAAGGGTCAGGCGGGGGAATTGTAACCCATTAAACTGAGACGGCTGCGCCCGACCTGCTCGCGTGTAGGTGTGTGTGGATCAAAGAAGTACACGGTGCTTCCAGGAGGGCAGGACTCATAAAACCTCGAGGACCGAGGTTGTGATTAAAAATACCCACGGGACACAGCCTTGCTTCTTCTGAAGTGATTTTTTTTATTGTCATACCTTCCATTTTTATATTCTTCTCCCTCTGAAGTTCAGTGGCCATCTCTCCATAATGCAATTTTAGTTTAATAGTTTCAACAAATGAGTAGGCAAGCCAATGAAGCATTCCTCGGATACGGGTGTTGCAGGACTGTCTGTGGGGTGTAGGGTTTCTCGGCCTAGTTACAGCGGCCAGAAGGCAATACAAAGCCCATCAGGAGCCCCAGCCCAGAAGGAAGAATGATAGGGCCTCTCTTGTCTGGTTGGCACACAGGGCTATTCCCATTATATTGCCCCTGTTGATCCTGTGCTTATTAGCAATAAACGTCTTAGACTGGGATTGAAACTGTGAGCAACAGTGTGACAATCCGGAAGGAGGGATTCCAGCAATTCTAAAAACAAGGAAATAGGAATTGTAGCTTTGTTGGGTTTTTCGTTTGTTGATTGGCTGATTATTTTTGTCTTCTTTTAGAAATACCAGAAAGTAAAGCCACAGACCCCTTCACTGTCTTTAAGCACCCTTTGTGATCTCAGAGTTTTATCTTTACACTAAAACTTCCAAAAACATATGAGCAGGTTAGGGGAAGAAATCAAGTAACAATTAGTTGTTGACTCTGCATTATTGCTTGACATCGTATTATGTACCAGGCGTGAATTCTCTTGGTAACTCTATAGACAATCTTTTGATGGTGGTATGATTGACTTGATTTTATAGATGAGGAAACAGACTCAGAAACAAGTGGCTGGCCCCCAAATGAGAGCAAATAGGATGTGTTCATTGAAGCATTGACATGTGTATATTTTAAGAGCTTATATGTTACACTTTTTTATACATGGATGAGCTTTTTCTAGTTACTTTGAAATAGAGATGACAACGTGTATTTATTACTTTTTTCCCTTTCTGCCCTGTAGACCCAAGTCTTGGATCGAGGAACAGGGAATGGGATCCTTCCTAAGTGTGGCCAAAGGGTCTGATGAGCCTCCGGTCTTCCTGGAAATTCACTACAGGGGCAGCCCCAATGCAAGCGACGCGCCCCTGGTGTTTGTCGGGAAGGGAATTACCTTCGACAGGTAGGTCTTCACTGGAGCTGTGCTTCGAAGTTTGGTGACTGCTTTGTGTGCGCTTGTATTATTGGGTGTATGGTTTGCTTCAAGGGCTGGCGTTGGGTCATATACGTTAACTTTAAATGGGTTAAGCTGCCCTTTATGAACTGTTGAGTGTGTGTGAGACTCAGGCACGTTACATGTGGTAGCCCTGATCTTATTCCTAGGAGGGGGGCCCTGTGACCTTCTGTAAGCAAGGTGCTCACTGGCCACTGGCTTATCTTTTGTAAATTTGTTAATGATCATTGGTATACCTTAATAAAGTGTCTTTAAATCTTTTGCTTTTTAAAGACATGTTTGTCTTACCGAGTTACAAGTTTTTATAATTTTATTCTAGATGCAAGTCCTTTATCAGATACACACATTGAAAATACAATTTTCCCACTCAGAGGCATGCTTTTTCGTTTTTTTAAGTGGAGTCTTTCAAAGAGCAGTTTTTAATTTTGATGAAGTGTAATTTATCCACTTTCAATTCATGCTTCTTTTGCCCTGTTTAAGAAATTATTGCCTGTGCCAAAGTCTGTGTTTTCTTCTGTATGTCTTACGGTTTTAGCTTTTAGACTATGATCCAGTTTGAATTTTTCTGTATGGTATGAATGCAGTGAGGTTCTTTTTCCTTTTTCTTTTTCTTTCTATATAGATACCATTTGTTGGAAAGACTGTCCTTTTCCCATTGAACTGCCTTAGCACCATTGCTGTGTCAGGTGACCATATAATCACCATATAATTGTTGATCTATCTCTGGGTTCTGTGTCCTTCCACCAGAACCTTGTGACCAAGTATCTTGATTACTATGCTTTGTCCTGAAGTCTAGTAATTGAGTCCTCCAGCTTTTTCAAAACTCCTCTGGCTGTGTCCTTTGCATTGACATATCAGTTGTAGAGTCTGCTTGCCATTTTTATGCTCGTGTACTGGCATTCTGATCGAGATAGACTTTTTTGGTAAAAATGTGGTGGTGGTGTGGTTAATGAAATGAAGGAGTGAGGAAGTAAGACTGATGGAGGGAGAGCTGAGTATGTAGGGCGGGTCAGACCCCTGAATGACAGGAGGTGGTGGCCTTCACTAGGGTGCACGCAGTGGGGAAGAAATGGACGCATTCGAGAGAGCTGGAAGGTGACTGGTTCCCCTAGAGGGAGAGTCCTCCACGCAGGGAGTGCCACTCCCAGAACAGAAGTGGCCTTGAGATGGGCCTGGCGAGTAGGTGGGACAGTCTGGTGAAGCAGCGTGCTCCCTGTGCCCCCATGGGGCGTTCCTGGGCTTCTGGGCCAAGGCTGTGTTTCCTACGCCGAGTCTGTGGGGGATCTTTAATTTTAGTTGTAGGTGACAGCCATCACGTGCTTCAGAGGTGAGTGAGAATTAGGACCTGATTTGTCAGAGAAGAGACCTCAGGGCAGGGGGCAGATCTCCAGAGTCACCAGGGCACGGCAGCAGCAGCAGGACCCAGAACACAAAGTCGGAGCCCCAACTCCATACCCAGCATACAAAGCAAGTGCTTTCTGGGTTCTTCCACCTGGAAGCGGAAAGTCACTGGTTGGTTACAGAAGCCGGTGTAGGGGAGTAGCTTGGGTTTCTTGCTGATGGAAACCCTTGTCAGCTCTCATGTGTGGGCGCTGTCTGCGAGGCTTTGGGTCAGCACCTTCCCGTGTGTTTCCTGGTCCAGTTGTCTTTTGCCATCAGCAGGCTCTCGCACACCTTGGGCGTGGGGGTAGTAGGGAATTGTTCTTGCTGTCGTGTGGGCGAAGGCCCTCCCGGTCTTCTGTGAGCTTGTCGGCTTTCCTTAATAATTTGTGACCTTCAGGTTCAGTAAGTTGATTGAGTCATAAAATATGCTGAAGAGACAAATCTATGTGGGGATCAGGGGCTAATGAGCCGATACTGAGGTGGAACTTGGGCAGCATTGATCACGCAATGCAGCGGTGCTTCCAGGGCTGCCGCTGAAATTTCATTCAAACAGAAACAAAATGAGCTAAGATTATAAAGACTGCAATATCATCTTTTAAAATGTTGAAATCATTCAGATTTTCAACTTGGAAATTAGACTTTCCATTGCCAGGTGGATGGTGCTCTTATGTGGTAGTAAGCGCTCAGCTTGTGTATTCTTTTTAAAGACAGGGCCCTCTAATTTGTGTCAATATTGTATGTGTCCTTTTCCCCGCAGCGGTGGCATCTCCATCAAGCCGTCTGCAAATATGGACCTGATGCGGGCTGACATGGGCGGGGCCGCCACCATCTGCTCGGCCATCGTGTCGGCTGCCAAGCTCGGTCTGCCCGTGAACATCATCGGTGAGCGAGCGGGCGTATGTCCTGGGGAGCTCCTGGGACCCGGCAGCGGGCGGGACTGAGGTTGCCCACGTGGTTTCCTCTAATCTGCACGCACCACGACATGGTTTTGAAATAGCTCTTCATCGGGCAGAAGCTATTGAGCTGGGATAGGTCTTTGTCTTGTCTGAACTGATTGAGTTAATTTTGCAATTGTGGGCTATAACTAGGATGGATTTATTCTACTTCTGCAAAAAGTGGTTAGTAGCCAGGGCACTTGGAGCTGAGCTGTGGGTTCCTCCTGTGGAAGATGCCCAGGCATCAGGAGGGAAGGACATTGCTGGGTCATCGAGTGATTACCGCCTAGGGTTGTCGCTCATTCAGTGCCGCGATGCCCAGAAAATGCTGCAGACTTAAAAAGTGCCCTGTACGTGGCAGCTCTTTGTGTAATACAGGATGCAGACACAATGCCGGGAGTTGGCCATGTTTCAGAGAGGGGGTGCAGGAGGGGGGCTGGCATTAAATGGCTTGCCCAGTGTGTCACATCCATAGCACAGGAAGTCGGAATGGGGGTCCAGGTGTGTCTGACACCCCCCACCCCCATTTGCTATCAAGTCCTGTTTTGGGGGGGTGTTTTTGCTGAACTGTTAAGTAGCAGATGTCACCTCTGAATACTTTAGCACATGTCTCTTAAGAACAAGGACAGTCTCTGTAATTGCCATTTCCAAGGACTGGTACACTAACCTAATTCAAACTTCCCCATTGTCTGAAAGGTAGTCATTTTGTGTGTGTGACTGTACACACACCTATTTATTTCTATTTATTTTTTTAAATGTAGGAAACAGTGAAAGAACACACGTTGCGTGTGGTTTCCACCTCTGTTTAGTTTTCTTGAATCTAGGCCCCCATTCCTGCCCCTTTTTCACATTCATGACATGGGTGGTTTTGAAGGGTCTAGACTGGTCTCGTGATGTTCCAGGATTTGGTTTATTTGGTTGTTTCTTCATGATAGATCACAATAGGTGGTGCGTACTTCTGTTGCAGATGCATATAATGTCAGTTGGGTCATGGGTGGTGCTAAATTTGACCACTTTGTTAAGGTGACGTCTGTGTGGGGTGCTTCTGATGGCCCCCCAGTGGCATCTGCTGTGGGAGTTGTATTTGGACCAGCACATTCCATGTGCCTCGGTATTTTTTTCCAATAGGGTTGGCCCCTCTTTGTGAAAATATGCCCAGCGGTAAGGCCAACAAGCCTGGGGATGTCGTCAGAGCCAAGAACGGGAAGACCATACAGGTGTGTAAATGGAAGACACAGTCCTCCCCGTTCTGGCGTTGCCGAAGGAATCCCGACTGACCACACAAACATACCTTGGATGGGTTCAGAGCTCACGTCCATGGAGGGGAGGGCAGTGTCTTTATTTCAAGTGACTTTTCATGCCAAGTCAAAATTATTTCTTTATGGGACTTCTAAGAATTTTTTTCCCACCTTATTATTCCCTCTACGTCCTGTATGCTGCACACACAAATCACCGTGGATTTGCAGCAAGCCATGCCGAGCATGGGGGGGCCGGGGTGTACAGGCTGCTCTCTGAATGTACCTGTGCCGTGATGAAGTCTCTCCGTGCAGGCGTGCGGGTGGAAAACACTCTCCTGAGTCACGGGCGCTGCACTGCTGGGGCTGAGGCAGCAGGTCCCCGGCTGGGGCGTGTGTGAGCACATGCTACCCATGACGACTGGGCCTCTCTTTGAGAGAAGGGAACATCCTGTATATGAAGTGGCAGAGTCCTCGTGTTTGGGGGGCCAGGCTGCCACCCTCCTGTAACTTTCTTAAACTCTTCCGCATATTTGTTTTTGGAAATCTTAAAAAATTTTTCCCTTCTGTTAGAAACTTGGTGAAATGAACCAGACACTTTCTATTGATTTCAGCTTCCAAAATCATTAGCTCTGGTATAGGGATTATTATATTTGCTCTTCAGATTAATTACATTCCCATTCTAACTGAAGTATCAGCACATTTTCGATGCTCAGTGACAAGCGTCACTCACACCAGCTCTTTCTCACTTTTGAAGTGAGCGTTGATGGGAGTGTCCAGTTTTGATGCTCGTTACCTGGGCCAGCTGACCCCCTTTTCCATTTATCCTCTCCTGTTCGCAGGTGGATAACACGGATGCCGAGGGGAGACTCATCCTGGCCGACGCGCTCTGTTACGCGCACACCTTCAACCCGAAGGCCATCATCGATGCCGCCACCCTGACAGGTCAGCCGCGTGCGTCTCCCGCCTCTGGGTGAAGGAGGGCTCCGTGTGCTGGCGAAGAGCGCCCGCTGTGCTCGGGACAGTGTTTTGCTGAAGTTTGGCTCGCTCCCTTTGCATTCAGACCTTTCACCAGAGGAAGTGTGCCGTGGTTGGCACTGCTTTGAATATTAGGCTATAGCTCTAAATAAGAGAAAACCAGGGGTCAGCTCAGCCCCTCCAGAGTGACATCTAAAAATGATACTAAGAGGTGTTTGTTATGATGACCTTTTGACACAGATCTGAAAAGATTAGCGATAAGTCCCAAAATTAATAGTTTTTTTAATCATGATGTATCTGATACCCACTGAGTTTTCTGAACTTTTTGTACTTGTTGCATGGAAATAAAAACATTCTGGAGGGGACAAGGTTCTCATTTAACGGGGGCAGGCCAGTGTCATGTGGCACGAGAAGCATATTGGCTTTAAGGCCAACCCAGGGGCGTCTCGCAGCGGAGCCACCTGCTAGTCTGTCAGCCTCGGGCAACTTGCATGACCCCCTTGAGCATCAGTACCTGGGGACAGGCCTGTTTGCAGAGTCGTGACGATTGGAGGGAGTTCTCGGGCAACCCCCTTTAATACAGCGCCTGCATGCGGCGGGCCCGGGGTGAAGGAAGGCCGGCCCACCGCCGGCTCTGCAGTGTAACGGATACGTCCCCAAGGGGCAGGGTTTGTCCTGAGCCGGTGCGGCAGGGAGCTGCTGAAGCGTGTTCAGCATGGAGACGGTAAGACCAGAGAGGCCATGAGAGGGGCCCCGGCTGGCAGTGTGCAGGCGGGGGGTAGAAGGGCAGAGGAGGCACCGGCAGGCCCGTTGCTGGTGAACAGCGTGTAGTTGTTGACTTTTCACGTGGGTGTGTCAGGGGTGAACGTTACAGCGCCTGCGACTGGCTCCACAGTAATCCGCTGGGTATGGCGTGCAGACGAAATAGGTACGCCCAGGAGTTGGTCATTGTTGATGCTAATGGGTATCTGCGTGTTCATTGTGCTATTCTCTTCACTTTGTGTATATTTGAAAATTTCCACGCTAAGTTTTTAAAAAAGATTATTACCATAATCTAGTGGTAGGCGATGGTAGCCGTCGTGGTGGGCGGAAGTGTAAGTAGGTTTGAGAGGTAAGTGGAAGGTGAAAGAGTGACAAAGCCCAAGGGGACAAGTGACCCAGACAGACCCGAGCTGACCAACTGTCATGCAGAATCGCAGGTTTTTGCATGTGGCCACCACGTCAAAGTAGTGACTTGTTATAAATTGTCAGCTGTTTGTAGTTTCTACTGTGAACCAATTATTAATGTAATTTATTTGTGATTTCTTGGAAAAGTATACAGCCCAGCATCTTACAGGCACCGGGTTATCCGACACTGAAGGGCTGCTCCCTCCCCTGGAAGGAGTCAGCTTAGTCACTGTGGTGCTTGCTGTGTGTGGCCAGGGACGTTAACCAGATTCACAAACTGAAAGGCTGGCTCTAACCTTTATTTCCGAAATCAGCCAATGAGATACAGCCTTGTTGGAGAAGGAAGCAAATATGATTTAAAAAAGAAAAAAAAAGCCTTTTAAAAAAAGAGGCATCACATTCTTTTAGCAGGTACTTACTGAGATTGATTTAAAGTATTGAAAAGTTAGAAATGCCTAAATATCTAATAATAAGTAAATTATGTTATTTCTACCCAATGGGCTTTTAAAATTGTCAAAACTACTTTCAAACATCTGTTTGTAAAAGAGGGAAAATGTTTAAAGCCTAAAAGGAAGAACACATACTTGGACACATATAATATGGTCTTAATTATGTCTATTTTTAAGCTTAGAAAAAGTGGAAGGAAATATTTAAAAATATGTGCTGGTTCTCCCTGGGATGAGATTATTGGTGATATTTAATATTATTTTCTTTTTTGCATTTTCCCTAATAATTTTCCTTATATACACTAAGGATTTGCTAAGCTTTTCAAAGTTTTGGTGTGAGCGGCGGAACAGCCTGTTGTGCGTGAAGAGACGGAACACTGACTGACGGGCTGTGTCTTGCAGGTGCCATGGACGTAGCTTTGGGGTCTGGAGCCACCGGGGTCTTTACCAACTCCTCCTGGCTGTGGAACAGACTGTCTGAGGTAGGAACAATACAGAGACCTAAATTGTACAGGTGATTATTCTAGCCTTAGAATGATTATTTCTTGAACCCGAGCGTTAAAGTGATTTTTATGCTGTCGATTGGCTTTTGCATTGAAAATGCAGTACACCTAATTCAGGGTGCTTCGGGTTTTCTATCAGCGTCTCCAAGTTACGGGCATGATACCCCTCCTTCCTCTCCCCCAGGAGCCTTGCAATGATGTGCAAATGACTCCCAAGTACCAAGGCCACACCGTAGAGTCTGAGGTAGAAAAGGGCACGGGGACAGCTTTGTCAAGGAAGGAACGGCCTTTATGAATGCAGGACGTGAGCGATCTCACAGCCTGTACTAGCTGCAGTTTCCCAGCTTAATGATGGAAACTGGGACCCTTAGTAATCTGACAGTTTTAGCAGGTGCCCTACAAGTATGTGGGAGTTTTTACAGCATCCTTGGTTTCTGTTATAATTCGTAAGTGTTTTAATTAATAATAAAATAACCCTGGAATCTGCTATGTAGCATAATGTTTTAGAATAATAGGTCAGAGCAGCTCTTCTTGCAGTGAACACTCCACAGTCAGTCCTGGCATATTTCCCCCAAACCTTACTTCATCCAGCTTTCCAACTGTTGTGCCTCTGTCCTCTTCAGGCCAGTGTTGAAACAGGGGACCGCGTCTGGAGGATGCCTCTCTTTGAACATTATACCAGACAGGTTGTAGATTGCCAGCTTGCTGATGTTAATAACATTGGAAAATACAGGTATGTAAAGTGAGCTATTAAAGTGCATTTTTGCAATCATCATTGGTTGCCAGAATGACCATTTTCAATTTTAGCCCCTTTCACAAAAGGGTTAACTATCCAATCTTCTTTCAATGTCGTGCTTGTGAGCACTAATTTCTAATGTTGGTAATTTTCAGGTGTTTCTCAAATGGTTCTCAAAACCTTACACATTTTGAAATCTGAAGGTCATTATAGACAAATGCTAAGTGAACGATATGCATAGTATAGAAATTCATTACCTTGGGAAGGGAGAATTTGGAACTTATCCTGCACTGCTTATAGCTGTCTAAAGATAAACATCTGGAAGTGATTTCTGGGTTAATTTCTTAATGGGTCTTGTAAGCTTGACTTTTGCTCTCTGGTCGTAGAATCCCCTTAGCAAGGATGGAGGATCGTAATAAAACGTTCCCTGCACACTTCCATGGGGTGAAGCAGCGATTCATTCCCGTCTCTCTTAGATCCGCAGGGGCGTGCACAGCTGCAGC
Source organism: Furipterus horrens (assembly GCF_987537825.1). NCBI lineage: Eukaryota > Metazoa > Chordata > Mammalia > Chiroptera > Furipteridae > Furipterus > Furipterus horrens. Next base: position 209,212,727 of record NW_028327172.1, on the reverse strand, counting down.
GTTCCTGAAGGAGTTTGTGACTCACCCCAAGTGGGCGCACTTAGACATCGCCGGCGTGATGACCAACAAAGACGAGGTCGCGTACCTGCGCAAGGGCATGACCGGCAGACCCACGCGGACCCTGGTAGAGTTCTTGGTTCGGCTCAGTCAAGAGAGTGCCTAGTTCGGATACTCTAAAATTCCTTCCTTCTGTCCTAACGGGGCAGTTGAGCTTCAGATTATTTGCAGTGGATGAAAATCTCTTAAAGGAATCAAAGGATAATATTTAAAAATGTATAACAAAATGAAATTTGTATGCCTTGATTTGTGTTTTTATTTTTATGTGGAGATTTTAAACTATAAAGCTGGTATCTTGCTTGGCAAAGATTTTTACGATATCCTGTATATGGATTGAATTTTTTAAAAACTACCTAATCACTTTTCAGAATATATGTTTCTAATTGAGGAGCAAAAATTGCATTTCAGGTTTGTGATCCCAGGAACATGAACAAACTAAAAATTACTGTGCGGTTGTCAGAAACAATAAATCCAGCTTTCTGTGCTCCCTGGTGTGGCTCTGGTACTTCCTTGTATTGTACGTCACTGGAAACCCAGTGACGGCTAGGACAGAACTCATCTCCTCCGGCCTCGTTATGTGAACTAAGTAAGTGGAGGCACTGTGCTTCAGGTATTATCGCAATGTTAATGGTCCCTTTGGGGTACTCAGTGAGGAGTTTATCAGTTCGTGATGTAGGTACTGTCATCTCTGTATGACAGCTTAGGAAAACGAGGCCCAGAGAAGGTTAGCAACAGGCCGACAGGGTCACAAGCTGGTAAGTGGGAAAGCAGAGATTTAAACCGAGACAGTCTCCCTCCAGAGCTGGCATTCTTGTTACACGGTAATCCTTTCTTTCTGTTCAGTGACTTGAAGGAATGCAGAATTTATTTGAAATACTGAAATAAGACCATGAAGGGGACTGTCAATAGGTAAACTATTCACTTACCACCTGGTACTACAACCAGTCAACAAAATTCCACTTGTGCAGATTTCGAAGACAGCTTTCCTGTTTTATTTTTGCATGGAGTGAATCAAATTACCTATGAAAAGCATGTGCGCCCCCTGCCCCCTTTTTTAAAGACTTTGAAACATTTGACAGGAAAAGCTCTCTGTGGAGTTATTTTTAATATTTTGAAAACTTGACATCTAAGAAGATACTGTTAAGCACCTAAGCTGGTTTGTAGAGGGGACATGGAAATGGCTGTGCGAGGCTGTGTTATTAGAATTAAAATAAGTCAGGAGCAGTGAGTAGACATGTTCCTCCAGGTCTCCATGTCCAGCAAAGGTGAAATCGGAAGGTGGACCTACCAGCTTGTGAAAGGAAACAAAAACCATTCCGATTCCTTCTGGGTGACCCAGAAGGCGAAGCAGGGGTGCGGTGGCAGGCTTTCTGCCAAAGGCCTTTTATAAATAAAAGACCTGTGTCCACTGGAGTGGGGGACACAGAAGGCCTGCCGTGGCCCTTGCCTCATGTGCTTACCTACTCTGGGCGATGCCCGTGCGCCCGGCTGCCAGGCGCCTCGCAGACCCTCGGCCGGTCGCAGAGCCCGGTGGCCTGACCTGGCGTCTCCGTGAGGCCGAGGCCTGGCTGTGCAGAGCAGCAAATCCGAAACGGCAACAGTTTAGGACAGCGGTGTTAAAGGGTGGCTGAAGTGAGGCATCCAGAACTCCGGCAGTCCCGGCGGCCGTGGGGGTTGGGGGCTACATGACGGGGAGGAAAGGGAGCCGGGCAAAGGGGGCGCAGTCGCCATTAACACGTAAAGAGCTTAACCTGAAGTCCCACATAATGTGCTCGTACCGTCAACCAGAGTAAAGCGGGCTGCTGCCAGTGACTTGGGGAGGTGAAGATTAACCGGCTGCATTTGTCACCCTCATGGAAAAGGGAAAGAGGACAAGAGACTGGCAACCAACAATCCCCGTGGCGCCATTATACAGATGAGGAAACCAAATCTCGAGAGAAGTAAACTGCTAATGTCTGTGAACTAGGAAGGAGAAAAAAGGTGAGAACCCAGATCAGTGGGTCTGCAAAGCGCAGCATGTGCAACCCCACACGTGGCCTTGAGCACGAGAAACATGACTGAACACAGGGCAGTAGCTAAGCCCCTGCTATAAAGGGATCGCGTATCGTAAGTGCAGTGAGGGGCGGTACCGTGTCCCTGTTCCCATATCTGCTCATCGCACAGGAGTGGCAGTATTGGTTGAATGAATGATTGAGAAAGGAAACAGTGGAATAGAAAATGAACTTGATGAAATCTTGGCAGTTAAAAGGTTTTAAGATCACAGTATACGGAGTAAATCCAAAAATGCCCTCGTACCCTGCATGGTCACAGAAACAGGAAGTGTTGCTGTTTTCCAGGGAAGAATTTGATCCAGCAAATGTTTATTCCATGCTTACCCTGTGCCCGGCATGGTAGAAGGCAGTTGGGATGGCAAAGTGGACAAGATGGAGCCCCTGCCTGTAGAAACATCACAGTCTAGGGCTGAAGGGAGAAGCGTTAGAACCACGCCCTGCCACTTGGTACGTCAGTCAGACAGGATTGGCCTGACCACTTCCTTGGACCCTTTCTCTACTGCCCGCCCCATTCTGAGGCTGCAGCTCTGCTGCTCTTGAACTTTGAGGCATCCCTTTCATCACCATCCTGGGGAAATGGTAGCCTGAATCCTTCAAGTAAATCATAATCAACAAGGGCCATTACACATTCCATTCCCAAACAGGTGGCTTTTTTCCTAAGCAAATCATGGAGTTTACCTGACCACATCTCGCCGCCTCTGCCCTCTGCCTCAGCCACCCTAGTGCTGTACAAATCGCAATCCTCTCTCTGTGTGCTTTAATCGATTTCTCCTAGATGACCGCCTCATTGGCCCTGCCTTCACTTGCTTACCTTCTGTGTCTATACCTGGGGGGAGGTCATTTTTAAATAAGTTACATCAGGCCACTAGTCTTTTCTCAGCGGTGCTCCATCTATACCAGGGACTGTAGTCAACTCCCTACATACATTCTCTCTTCTCAGCCATCTTTCCAAGGCGGTGTTCTCCCGTTTTTTAAACAGGGAAATGTGTTTTCAGCAAAATGCAAATGTGCTGTACTCTGGGGTGAATCCAGGAGAAGTAACACTGACCACTCTGGTTAGGTAAACATGAGCTCAATACAATCTTCTGAGCCAGACATTAAGAGTATTTGCAAAAAAGTAAAATGCTGCCACTCTTCTGACCAATTTATTTTTGGTTCGGGAAAATTTTTATTAATTAAAATAATATTTATGTTTGTAGAAAGTCTTTAAATGAATATTTAAATTCTCAGTTTTAATTAATAGGTAAATAGTTTACTTATTCTCAATTTGAATAGGTAAATATTGGCTGACATGATCCACACAGACAAAAACATTTGGGGTCCCCGGTTTTTGGAATGTAAAGTAAAGGATCCTGAGACCCAGACATCCGAGAACTGCTTACGTAGACTAGTTCCCTCCTGGCAATCTGTATTATCACGTCTGTTTTATGCCAGGCACAGTTCTGGGTGTTGGGAACACACATGAAGAAGACAGGCCCTGATCTCATGGAGCTTGCATTCCAGTTGGTGTGCACATGTGTTCAAGGCCCCTTGGTCAATGAAGAAGAACACAAATAAGATCATTGCAGACGATGTTTAAGTGCCGTGGAGAAAATTAAACAGGGCAATGCTCACTCACATGGCTCAGGGGAATGCGCATTGGCAGGCAGACCGAAAGGTCACGATTCGGTTCCCAGTCAAGGCACATGCCTGGGCTGCAGGCCAGGTCCCCAGCTGGGAGCCTTCGAGAGGCAACTGACCCGTGTTTCTCATACATCTTGATGTTTCTCTCCCTCTTTCCCCCTCGCTTCCCCTCTCTTTAAAAATAAAATCTTAAAAACGACATGAAAATTAAACAGGGGAGCAGCTGAGAGTGTGGGTCTCAGATTGAAGCTAGGAAGGTGACATTTGATCTGATCTGAGAGTTATAGGAAAAGGGAAGCCTCCGCTTTTTCTCTGACCACGTCTGACCTGCCTCACTCGCTCTGGCCCTGCTGGCGTTTCTGTGGTTCCTTAAATACATCAGGGAGGTAGGTTCCTTCTTCAGGGGCTCCTCTGTCCAGAAAGCTTTCCAAGTTCAATTTCCTCTACAGTCAGTCCAGTGTACATCTCCCTGGAGAGGCCTCTTCCAACCACCAATTTCAAGTCCATCACTAGCAATCTCCTGACCGGGACACTTTTATTTTGGGGGGGGCGGGGGTCCTTAGCACGTATCTCCACATTATATTGATATATATTAATATTTATGTGTTTGTCTCTCTCCCACAAAAACACGAGGACAGAAACGGGAGCGATCGCTGTAACACGCAGATCACTAAATAATACCCGGGACATGGAGGGCTCAATAAATGTGCTGCGTTTTCACATACATAGCTGTAAAATTAAATATGATAAAAAACATATTTACCTTCTAAAGAGTAAGCAAGTGTCAAAAGCAAGTTATTAAAACATTCGCATAGTGACCCTTTCTCTGATGTAACCTTCGGTTTCCCTGGCGACCACGCCTGAAGCGCAAAGCCGTCACGTGACAACACACGTCACGTGACGCAGGGGTTCCAGCTGCCGCGCAGGCGCACTGGGCTTCCACTCGCCATTTCAGAAATGGCGGCTCCGTTGGGAGGTATGTTCTCCGGCCAGCCCCCCGGACCCCCGCCACCGCCGCCGGGACTCCCGGGCCAGGCTTCGCTTCTTCAGGCCGCGCCCGGGGCTCCGAGATCTTCTCCGAGTACCTTGGTGGATGAGTTGGAGTCATCTTTCGAGGTAAAAGGCGAGGGGACGTCTGTTCCCAGCTCCCCTTCTTTCCTGAAACGTAAGCTGCGCACGCGCAGGTTCTCTGCCTCGGCGGTCCCCGCACCCGGCTTCCAGGTGGGGAAGTGGGCTGGGGGAACGTACGGCGCTTGCTTTGGTCGCCGCAGCGAGTGGTGGCCAGTGTTCTGCCGGCGGAGATGCGTACCCCTGACGTTTCTGGCCGCACGGCAGCTTGAGGTTCGCCCGCTCCCGACTTCGGGGCCGTTCCAGGTTCCCAGCCCACGGATCCCGCCCCGCCCCGTGATTTTCGCCATCCTCGACCGCCTTTTCCCGCCTCCCTGCGGGTTTACCCCGGCCGTTCCTCCGCGGCGCGCCGTTCCGCCGCCCGGGGCCTCAAGCCTCTGCGCTGGGCTGCACTCGTGCGCGGTCCTGGGGCAGTGGGGCTCCTGGAGCCGAGATGCGCCTGAAAGTGGCGCGGGACCTGGTCCTCGGGGCCGAGGGGGCAGGAGAGCCGGGGGTCGGGGTGGAAGGAGGCAGAGATGGCGCAGGATGGGGTTCGGCCCGGGGAGTGTGCCCTGGAGCTTTGGCCGCGTCCAGTGGTCTAAGGGCGAGACGAGCCGTCAGGATGTGGGAACAGCGTGACTTTAATTGGAGTGACCTTTTCAGCGTTTTAAGCCCTAGCCCTGCGAGTGTTAGACGTCCGGTACGTGCGTGATAGCACAGTGGTGCGTGGGTACGTTTGTAAGTGAGTGTTATTGGGGGGCATGGGCGGGGTGCCCTTGCTGATGGAGAGTGCTCTCGGAAGTCTGGGCGGGACCTACGTAAAGGTGACAGCACTGTCCCGGAAAGGCGCAGGTTAGCCTTAGAGCCGCACCGGCGGAGACGTGAGCGCCTGCGGGAAGACTGGCCCCCGGGAAGCCGTGGCCAAGGCTCGCCACCAGCTGGGGAGCCCTTCGGCGCCTCCCTGTGACTCGGGGTGAGAGCGGGAGGCTCGCCGTGCCTCCCCCGGATCTGCAAGGTCACGGCTCGGCTCTGAGCCTGTCTCTTCTCGCTCTGGCCACGTGAGACCTCTGCAGGTGCCATTTCTTTTCTCGGAGACCAACCACCACGCCCCCTTTTCCTCCCACTTTATCTGTGGTTCTGATACAGTGGGAGCAGATAGCAAGTGCTCGGTGGGTATTTGTCCAACAGTAAAGGAGCCCGTTGTGTGCCAGGCCTGGTCCTGGGTGCTGAGAACACGGAGAACGTGGCCCCGCTTCCAGGAAGCGCAGGACAGCGAAGCGGCGGAAGCCGGCGGGCGGTCGCCGTGCGGTGGGATGGGCGCTCCGGTAGAAGAACCCGGGGGCTCTGCCAGGGTGTGGCCGGCAGAGGCGGCTTTCCAGGGGGAACCCCGAAGGGGTGGGAGGGGGGCTGCTCAGACCCTCCCTCTGGTGCGGGGTGGGCGGCCCCCGAGTCCTCTGTCAGGACTCAGCTCAGGGGACACGTTCCCACTTCCCGTTCCCTTCCTGGGGTCTGCGCGGACCTCTGTTCCGCAGCCCCCGTGGCCCGTGGCACCTGCTCGCCCACTTTTCATTTCTCTGGCGCCGCCCGTGAGGTCTCTGACCTGCTCGTTCTAGTTGCCTAGTAAATGCTCTCTGGTGGAGTGAGTTTATTGAGGTTATGCACTCTCGTTGTGGGGAGAGCACCCCCTCCTTCTACAGGTGGAGACACTGAGGCTCCGAGAGGGGACTGGCGTCCCAAACCCTCAGTGGGTGGAAGTGAGCACCACCGCCTGGGCCTCCCGACTTCCCAGGCAGTGGCTCTGTCTTGGGCACACTTCCAAAAATCAGATTCTTTCTGCAGACCACCCCACCTTTTCTTCTCCCTACCGCTGTCCCGCTCCCTGTAAAGGTCTGCGTGTTTAATTGTTTTTAATGGGGGATGAGGACACTAAAATTCCCGAGGTCAGGTTTCCTCCCACCCTGGCCGGTGGCCCTGCAGGCTCTGGGGGAGCAGCCCCGCACTGTGGGCCACAGGATTCGCAAAGCAGGGCCACCCTCTGCCTGTCCCATACTCAGCAGGCGTCGTCTTTCAAAGTATTGCACAGCATGGGAAGCCTGTATTTTCCGATTTATTAAGCAGTTGCAGGGATTCGCCTGGGGGAATCCTGTGATTTTTCTCTCTAAATCAGATGGCAACGGTAGGCAGAAGGGCCCTCGCAGCTAGTCAATGGCCTAAATTTGGATCCAGGTCTGCTGGCCTCGTACCCAGTGTGGTGCACTTACTGCTGGCCCGGCTCTGCTTCCCTGAGAGTGAGGCTTCCTTTCTGACCCGCTCCCCCCAGCTCCGTCCCATTCTCTTTCGGGCCCCACTGCCCTTTGTGAGGCTTTCTTTGTTTCCAGAACTCCCTGGCTGAGTCACGTAGACATCCGGATCATTGTCCCTTTGGAGAGAACTCTCCTTGGGACTTGTTTATCCACCGGCCGCTCAGCGTTTAGCAGGTTCATTGAGTGCCACTTGGTGCGAGCAGGATTCCTGCACCAGGCTCATGGTGAACCCAGCAAACTGCCCCTGCTAGCGGGGGGCAGCCGGTAATGGGCCGAAAGAATGGAACGTTGTCAGTTACCTGTGGGAAGGGCAATACAGCTGGGCTTGGGGGTGGAGCGGGGGCAGGAGGGGTGCTGTTTCAAAGCAGTGGGGAGAGATGGTCTCTGGGGAGTGATGACTGACCTGAGGCCTGAATGGGGGGGAGGGGGACTGGAATGGGGGCCCAGGCCCTGGAGAGGGATGAGGCAGTGGGGGAAGGAGCCCATGGCAGGAGGAAGACCAGGTGGGGGCAGCAGGTCCCAGCTGCCTCCTTCAGGGGCTCTTCCCCCGGCGCCTCACAGAGCCAGCTTCCCAGGTTTCTTCATTGGCACGATGTGCAAACCCAGATGTTGTCAACTCATGGAATGACTTCAGGAGAAGTGATTTCTTACCCTGAAGTGTGGTTTTTGATGTCCGAGTGACATTTTTTTTCTTTTGTGATATGTTTTCATCAAACAGGCTTGCTTTGCTTCTCTGGTGAGTCAGGACTATGTAAACGGCACAGACCAGGAAGAAATTCGAACTGGTAAGAATTCCCTCTCTTTAGACCAGTGGTTCTCAACCGTCCTAATGCCACGACCCTTTAATTCAGTTCCTCATGTTGTGATGACCCCAACCATGAAATTATTTTCGTTGCTATTTCATAACTGTAATTTTGCTACTGTTATGAATCATAATGTAAATATCTGATATGCAGGATGTATTTTCATTGTTACAAATTGAACATAATTAAAGCATAGTGATTAATCACAAAAACAATATGTAATTACATATGTGTTCTGCGATGGTCTTAGGCGACCCCTGCGAAAGGGTCGTTCGACCCCCAAAGGGGTCGCGACCCACAGGTTGAGAACTGCAGCTTCAGGCAGTGTTCTTGCCTCGAGCAAGGTTCCTGGTTGCTGATTTTACACCCGACATGTTCCAGTCTTGCTTGTACCCTAAGGATAAGATGCATGCAGGTCATGTCTGTAGACTGCAGGTTCTCTGATCAGTGTATTCGTTGACTTATCACTCATGATGAACCACTTAGGAGCTTTTCATAGCACTTTGATTGTGTTTGAATAGGTGTAACCGGCTCGTGTGCTTCCTCCTCCTTGCCCACGGTCCGTCCCCAGAGGTGGCCAGTGCTTCTGATTTCTTTGCACTGTATTTTCAATGTTACATTTTAACCGGAATCGTGCTAATTGCTGGAACTCTGGGTTATCTTTCTTCAGAAGAATTTGGTGGTGTACTAAGGTCTCTTATTCACCTGATAAAAGTATGTTTTGATATTCTGACTGTTCATGAATGAGGGAGATATCTGTGTCTAGTATCTTTCTTGATTTAATATTTTGGTTTTGTTTTTTTAAAAGGTGTTGATCAGTGTATCCAGAAATTTCTGGACATTGCAAGACAGACAGAATGTTTTTTTCTACAAAAAAGATTGCAGCTATCTGTCCAGAAACCAGAGCAAGTTATCAAAGAGGTATGAACTCTGTTTTCGCTTCAGCTTTTAGGAAGAGCCCGTATTTTCAAGGTTCCATCTGTGCTTTAAATGGCTTTGGATGCACACCCTCCTCCTGGTACAGTAGGGCTTTACAGCTTGAGAAGGAATGCTGTTGCTGGTCAGTGTTTACGACAGCCCGGGCGGGGGGCGGGGGGCGGGGTGCCCAACGGAGCAGTTGTGTATACCGGCTTTCGTGGGAGAGGTTCCTTAAAGGAAGGCCCTGCTGCATGCAGGGCGTTCACAGCCAGCGGTGTCACGGTGGGCCCGTCCCAGACAGGACCCGTGGTCTGCGCGCCCCGCTGCCCGACGTGCCGCCATGTGCACACCACGCGCTTTGTCAGGTTCCGTCCCAGGCTCCTCGAGGCCCAGGTTTTCATCCTCTCGCTCGTGTGACACCGGGCCTTTGGAAGTGTGCTGGGGTTGCCACGGTGACTAGGAGGCTTCCGTGGCGTGGCATGCGGTGACGTGGCATGCGGTGGGCCAGGGCCTGTGCCCTGCGGTGCGGAAGAGGGAAGAGTCGTCCCACCCAAAAGGCTGCTGCTGCCGCTAGTGAGAGACACTAAATTGAGATGTTTGGGGAGTGGGTGTGGGGGTGCAGGTTTTGAAGTAACTGTTCCCACAAGCTGACCAATTAAAAATGTTCTTTTTATTCAGTGAGGTCAACTGTGGAGAAGGTGAACGGTGAGAAGGTGATATTCTTATACTTCGTCGTATCAGATCATGTCCTGATTTGAATGCTTCTGTAGTAGCGTAGGTGTGTTCAGGGCAGGTCTTGATAAAGAATTACAGTGCTAATCATTTAAAAAGCTCTTGGAAATGAGGTTTTACCACTTCATAATCTGAATTGATAGAACAGTGGTTGTGGGTTCTTAAAAATAGTTATTGCCATGTGTTTCAGGTTCTCAGTGGTTTAGGTTCTCGGCAGTAGTCTCTGGGCAGAGATGCTGGATGCCTGGGGACCAGGAGGATGGGGGAGAGGCTGGCTTCCTCTGGCTGCCCTTTGATTCTTTGGAATAACTTGGGTACTTATTGAAAGAAAATGAATTAATGATAGAAACGTCTGCCGTTGGAAGAGTTGCACTGGGTTATTCAAATAGTGGAGCCAAGCAGAGTCATGGGCTTAGTCATTGTCTTTGTTTTGAATTTACTCCTAGCGCTCTTAATTTTTCAGGAACTGTACTCACTTCTCACGAGCGTGCTCTGGCTTGGTCCCCTTTGTGCGTTTGTAGGACGTCTCGGAGCTGAGGAATGAGTTGCAGCGGAAGGACGCCCTGGTGCAGAAGCACTTGACAAAGCTGCGACACTGGCAGCAGGTGCTGGAGGACATCAACGGGCAGCACAAGAAGCCGGCTGACCTCCCCCAGGGCTCCTTGGCCTACCTGGAGCAGGCGTCTGCCAACATCCCTGCCCCCATGAAGCAGACCTGAGGGCGGGCCGGCACGTGGCGCGGGCGCGGCTGTCCCCGCCAGGCTTCGGTCGGGGCGGCGCGGCGTTTTCGGAGAGCTCGGCCAGAGAACGAGAGGACTGTAGCAGCAGGCCCCCCCTGAAACTTCCCCGTATTTTTATAAGCTCTCGTTGTTGTTTTTTTTTATTTATAAAATGCCAAGAGCTTTGGTAAACCAACTAAATATTTTCGTTTTTAGCAAAAGTTAGTGTGATGCTACTAAGATTCCTTTTTCTTTTTTTCTGCTTGTTTTGATTTTTTTTAATTTTTGTGTAACTTAATCTCTTTGTGTTTCCAGTTTTAGTTTAGTTAGTTTTTCTGAGGGAAAAACAATTTGATACGGTCTGTGAAACAGGGTGAGGACTTGGGTCGTAGGTCTTTTATGTTAATCACCACCCCTCCCCTCGTGGTAGTATGTAAAAATATGTAAACTCGCCGTGTTTCAAGACTGAACTACCTCAAGAAGAGGAATCTAACGTAACCATGTTTGTAATGCTTCCAGAGCTCTCGGAATGCGGACACTTTGTCAAGAGGTCGGAAGAGGATTGTAATATCCTAGGTCAGTGTAGTGATAGTGCAGTAGGACTAGGTTGACGTTGGCGTCTCTGGGTGAGGTTCTATTTTGGTGTTGCTTGCTTACTTTCCCGTTGGGGGATGTAGTAGGAGCATCGTTATGTTCTGCGGTGATGAGTCAGTTTAGGTGACAGGCCCGCCCTGCTCTCAGTAAGGGGCCGTGGGCAGAGGTGAAGTGTGAGCATTGACGCTGTGGTCAGTCTCTTTCCGTTCGGAGTTTTGTTTGCTTGTGCCGTTTGTGTTTGACTTTTTTGGAGCGGAAATTTTCCATCGAGGAAGGTTCTTGCTAGTGGGCGGTACTGAGTCCAGGGCACAGGGCCTCAGGGTGGGGAGTGGCCTGCAGGTGGCCCTCAGTGACTTCGCCTCCACAGAGAGCGGGTTAGGGAAGGTGTTTTAGCCTCCGTGGGTCCCACAGGCCAGCAGGATTCTTTACTGCTCTGCTGCCGAGACAGACTGGTGCCGTGTCTGGCTGTCCCTGTTCTTGGTGGCTTAGTCTCCGACTAGACTACGCCCCTTTACACTCCGCTGCCTTCTGAACAAGCAGTGCCTCTGGGGCTGATTTCTTGGCTCATTGTGTTTTCTCCATCCCTGAGGCCCCCAGATGTGCTCTGCTGCACGACCAGGACACAGGACTTCCAGGACTTCCGGCTGCTAACTGTCAGGCCGCCTCTGCTCAGAGAAATGCCCCAGAGGACTGTCTAGGTTGTCACACCAGGTTTATTGAGGGAGGGGAGGGAAAAGGGTTAGAACAGGGGAAGGAGGAAAGAGGGAAGGAAGGGGAGTGGAGATTCTCAGAGGCTCAGGAGGACCCCTGGGAGCTGCTTCCTGCCTGTGCACCTGCAGGCGCCGGCTGCACACCTTTCCAGACGTACATTTCGGTTAGGGTGAGTTTATACATCAGCACATTCAGCGGGTAACATTTCCCCGCCTTTCCCCTGTCAGTATGTCATGCTGGGTCCATCAGCATTTCTTCTGGGAAAGAGCGAAGTTCATTTTCATTTCTTATGGGAGAATCAGGGAATTAGGTTTATTTGCATACAGCTCATTTGCCTATGTCAAAAGTCCAGGCAGGCGGTCCAGCCACCGCCATGTTGTGACAATGAATGAAGGGGAAGGGTAGGCCGCAGATGCCCCAAAGGCACTGGGCCGGAGGGAGGGGCCTTTGTGCACGGAGCTTGCACGCCCGCAGGAGAAGCTGCGGTAGAAGCCACACTCGCTCCCACTGCTCGCACCCACCAGACCCCGTGTTCTGACACTACCAGCCTTGCTTGGTGCTCCCTCCAGGGTTAGTCATTTGTCTCTGTCCTGGTGGCCCTCGTGAGAATTAGGCATTATTCTCCTCTGAATATGTAAGGATCGTGTGTTACTGATCCGTTACATGTAGTCCTATGTATTACCCATTTTTGTGCATGTGTATATAGCTTGAGGCCGTTGAATCCTCTCAGTGAAAATTATAGGTTAAACAGTTTTTAAAAATTGTTTTTTCTCACATTATATGACTTCAAGTTTGTTAACCTGGTCATCACGCTAATTAGAAGCTCGATTGGCAGCTTTAGATTTCTTCATTAAAAACCTAAATAAACTGATTTAGTTGTAGGCATCTTTTAATAATAAAGGGTTTCTTGATGAAAAGTTCACTTGGTGCTTAGTGAAAATATCTTGAATCAATGTATGTATCAGTTATTGCTGTTTTTTATTAAATTCAAAAAATTCTGGAAATAAATTTTTAATTTTGTCTGTAAATATCTTTTCCCTTTTAATGACATCTTGCTAGCTGATGATTGTAGAAAACCCCCCCCTTCAGTGTGAAAAGTACAAGCCATCCTCGGATTTCCCTCGTCATCTCGCTCCCATTATGGGCGACCTACCCACAGCTTCAGGGTGTCTTTTTTTCCTTCCTGTTCCATGTGCTGAAGTGTGACCCTCTGTGAGAGACCAGCGTTCCCACGAGTGTTCGGGTCTCCGGCCAGGTGCCTTCTCCAGAACTTGCCCCTTAGCACCCCGTCATCGTCTCCTGGGCTTTCCTACTGCTCTCCAGAGCTGGGGCCCCCCACGAGCTCGTTCTCCTCAGCCTGGAGTGGCTGCCCCTCATCCAGGCTCCAGCTCCTACCCCTCTCTCCCTTCCACTCCAGGCTGCCATCTACATCTCCCGTGGGGCCACCCCTGTGCTGGTGGCGGTTATCCGCCACTTTGCTGGGGCCATATCACGTGGACACATCACCTTTACTTGAACTCATCCTCTTGAAGGCATCGCCCCTTTTCTGTTCCCTCTCCTCCACAACCCCTAAATGGTGGCATTCCTGTTCGGTCCTGAGCCCCTGGAGGCCACAGAGGAGCGCCGCTCAGTTCTCCGGAGGGATTCTCTGCGGGGATGCAGTGACCGAAGCTCCCGCCTCCCACCTGCAGGCCCAGCTGCAGCCAGGTTCCCTCTTGGGCGGTCCTTGCTCTGGAGCTCCCATCCCCCCTGCCAAGACTCTCTGAGCTGTTCCTTTAGCCCAAATCTTCTGGCCCTCCTTTCATGGTCGTCAGCCCTGCTTCCTAGTCTCAGGCTCTTCCTGGCTTCTTTCTCTCCCGCTTCTCTTACACAGGTGTTTCCCCTGACACGGGTGGAGAACTTGTCCTGACTTCCGGACGCTGACCTACCACTGCTTGGCCCTGTTACTCTCCCGTGGGACGTGAACAGTCACAACACCAACCTCAGCTGCTCTGAGACCATGACAAAGTGGTACCAAAACCACTTCATAATTTTGCCTAAACAAAATAATCAAAGCCACTGTGCTACCCCCCAAAATAACCAAACATCCACATGGCTAAAGTGAGTTACTTCTTTTAAAAACCATTTTACATCATTTTCCTCACCGTAGTCTGCCCTCCCTACAGAAAAGATTCAAGAAACCCAGTCATAGAATTACTCCCCCTTTCTGACAGCATCACCATCTGGAGGGAATCCCTACGTCCTTAAGACTCCTTGAAATTACCCAATGCCAAAATATTTAAATAGGTTCTAAGACCTTTCCAAGAGGCCCCCCGTGACGAACACTTGCCCTCTAAACAGCAAGTAATAAACCCAACGTCTTTAACTACAGGCGTGCAGCGGAGGGCCCTGGCTGAACGGCAGACATCCCCCCCGTACATTTCTAATACCTCTCACCGCGTCTGCAGGTTTGTCTCCAGAGCACCGACTGACGCGGCTGTCAGGGACACGGTCTGAGAGGGCAGGCAGTCGGAGGAGGCTTGGGGACTGGCTCACTGACTGTCCAACTGGCAAGGGGGACCCATTCTGAGTGGTATGTGAAGTCCAGAGTCACCAGCACAGGGGGTGGCCCAGTTGCTGGAGCTGCCACCAGTGGTACCCTGGGAAGGTGCCCCAGGGGAAGGGAACATCCCCTCGGTGCAAGGATTCAAGCATTTGGAAGGTGAAGGGAAATACTGCATGCGAGGACAGTAGAGTTGACTTGTCGCTATGCCGTCTTGACTTACTGTAGAGAGACTGACAAACTGAGACCACTCTAAGCGCCTGGGCCACCTTGGTTAACTCCTGCACGGGGACAGCAGACCGCTGAGGAGCTAATAAGAGGTAGTAGATGAAAAATAATATTGGTGGAGATTAATTAGTGCTACCATTGGAAAACTAAAGATCGGAGGGAAGGCAGTTCCCATCACAGCTTCATCTAATCTGCAGAACCCAGCTGGACCCTGGAGCTCAAGTACAGACCAAGTAGCCTCAATCACCACGGCCTTGTTGGAATTTGCATCAAGGCTAGAGCAGTTAACAAGGACTCAGGTGTACGGTATGTAGCTATTGATTGGGTGAATTCTTTTAAAAAACAATTTGCAGCAATATTCCTTTCCAGTTTTGCTCCAGAGATAATGTTAACTCTTCCTTCTTCTGTCATAATATAACCTAGGGATTTGTCACCAAATCCTGTTGTTTCTCCCTCCTGACTCAGTCCCGAGCCGTTCATTTCTCTTCATCTCTGCTGTTCCCTCCAAAACCATCACTCTCATCTCTAGACCACTGTGCTCTTGAGAGATTGATGCAAGAGGTTATGCAAAAGCTTCCAAGAACACTTCTGTCAAATTGAGTTTCTTAATATGATGTAGGGGACACAGAGAGAGAGAGCGTCCTTCACTGCTGGCCAAGGTGTAAATCGCTAGAAACCCTCTGGATGGGTACTTTGGCCACATCAACCAAGAAGCTCAAGCACGTATCCTTTGATGCTTTTCACTTCAGCGCTCAAGCAATACGCCCTAGAGAAAAAAGTGACAGAAGCGTGCAAAGGTTTAGTTAACAAATATGTAATGATTGGGTAGGATCTAGAAATTTAACAAGCTCTTTCGCTCACCTGCACCAAGAAAGGAGTCAAAACAGATGCAGAGTATCAATTCCATTCCGCTCCTTTAGCAGGTGCTACCTTGAGCCACAGGACAGTAGAATGAAGGGAGGCCTGGTCATCAGGAGCTGCAGGTGGGCGGGAAAATGTTTCAATAAAAGTACAATAGAACTATCTCTATGTAGTCTTTAAAACACAAAATACAGACATAATTCTACAATGCTCACTCTAAACAGGAAACAAGACAACTAAAAAATACTTGCTACTGAAAAATAATATGGCCTGTTATAGATATGGTAACAAGTATTTGCATTTTAAACAGTATCTTATTGGGGCCATGTGTTTTGATTAGATAGTACACTTACCTTTAAATTATGAGTTTTGAGTGGTTAATAGCATTTCTCTCAAAATGACATGAGCCTGTAAGCAGCCACTTTTTATTTGAAGGTGATCCGATTGAGGTCACTGTGAACTTAACTATTTCCATGTTCAGTTGTCATCTTTTTTGGAAAATCAATACAAGTCACAACCATTTTTATTGCGCAGTTGTTTAAAGTTTTATTCAAAGAGCACAGACCTGACAGCGCATAGAATAAGCAACTGTTTATGGGCCACCTTGCTGGGTCAGCACCAAAGGATTGAGAACATATTTTGCCCATTAAAAGCTGTATTGAGTCTTGTCAAATCGCACTGCTCCCTCAGAGGGTCAGACAGTTCAGTGTGGCCTGACAGTGACGTTGGCACCGTGAAGAGCCGCTCTCCATTCCCAGAGGTTCAGCAGATCTTTGACTGAAAGAACAGATAATCTAGAAACCTTCAAGAGTGGCCACGTTGACATTGCAGTCGCTGAAACAGGTGTACGACGGGGTGAGGCTCCATTATTCACAGGGGCCTAAGTCCAGTACATGACTGGGATCATTACCCATACTGCTTTGCTTAATCCTCACGAAGCCCCATGTTGAGGTAGGTGTTATCCCGTCTATTATCTATTCCAAGTATATCAAGGACTTGATTTCCTTGTTTTGTTTTTTTTAATTGGCTTTCCTGGTTCTTCAGAACGTTGCTTTATTTATCTTCTTATTGAGGTTAGATGTGCATTTTGAATTATTTCACTTACATAAAAACACTTATCAGGTGGATCTGACTTGCATCCTAAAGGAAAATGAAATCCTTTGAAGTAGACAATGGAGACCAAGTGGAGGGCAATCTTAGGGACACGAGACACACAATGGGTAGGTCACTAGTAACACTGATCACATTTTCCTACAAAGCTTTTTGACAACATGGGTTCATTTTATCCCAATGTCAAGAATTTTATAATGAGCTGGGGTCACAATGAAACAGTGTGAAATGTCAGGGCCCCAGTCTGTTGTAGCTACTGTATGCAAACCATATTACAAAGCAAGTTATTTGGTTGATTGGTTTTTTAGTTCATTCCCTCAATCAGATGTTTTAAAAGAAATGTTTTTCAAACGTCCTCTTTGTGATGGATCCAGAGGATCAATTTAGAAAGAAAAGTACTTGGTGAACCATTCCTGATGGGCGGAGCCCTGCTTCTGCTGGACTTCTTTGGGTTGAGCTGTGTCATCATCCTGTGTCCTAAAAACAAACAAACAAAACGGTTTAGGTGGCTTTGGAAGTTACTCAGTAAACAACTTAATACCTCACCATCTTTTCAGGTAAAGGCAACTGCTTCTTTACTCTTCAGAAGATACTGGAAAATGACTGGGCAACATTAGAGTCTGGAAACCAGTGAAGGGCAGGGTGGGGAGGGAACATCTAATTCCTGTGTTGAAAGCGGCAGGTTCTCTATTGTTTCACTTAAGACAATGAGGCATATTTGCAAAATTTATTTCAGGCACAAATCAAATAAACAAAATCCATAAAAAAGGTAAAAGAGGAGCATTTGGGATCTTGCTCCCCGGCAGACATTGTCAGTTTGGCTCAAATAAGCTCTTACAAGGAACAAAAGAGAGAGGGAAGGAAAAAGGTAAAAGAAGTGGTTGATGAACACAGCATTACAATGTATGGCTTCCTTAAAAGTTATTTACTGTGTTCTATCATCGCGACGAGGCTGTAAAAGTAGCCTAACAAATTGAAAAGGAGAAACAGTGAGCAAGAAAGTATGGTGTATGCCTGGCTGAATGGTCCAGCTGCAATTTTGGAACCTCATATAAAACAATGCTGTCACAGCCTTAGAGTACGGAGTTACGGAGTTACGAGATGGACCGAGAGCTGGCTCAGCAGTTAATGCAGGGCTGTGCTGGGGGCCCCGGCCTCAGATTCCTCAGCTGTGAAACAAAGGGCTGACTCACTGACTAACTGCCTGCCAGGGCTCCTTGAAGCTTGACACTCCTTAAGATCTATGTTGTCCCCGTTTGTCCAAATAGCCACGGATGGGTAGGCAGGGCCTTAGGAAAAGGAATCCTTTAGGAGTGGCCCTTTCTGAAATGCAAACTTCAATGCCCAGAACTTAAAATTTTGCCTCTGAATGGAAGGCTGGACCTAATAAAAGGAAAAACCACTTCTGTGGAAGACAAGCACGCTGCAAGGCTTTCTGGAGGAATGAGACAGCGGTATTTGAGATCGTCATGCATGATCAAACAAACCCACAGATTTAGTGGCCTTAAAAGTGCCAAGAGGATACAATAAATCCTGAGAAATACCCTCAATGGTAATAGTGGAAATATACTGAATGCTGCTGTGCCAGGTCCTGGGCTTAGCACATCCTATGGATTGACTCCTTTAACCTATCACGTCAGTCTGATGAAGTAGGTGCTGTATTATCTTCACTTTAGAGGCAAGGAAATGGAGGCCCAGAGAGGTCAAGTAACCTGACCAAGGCCACACAGCTAAAAGTGAGGAGGACCAGAACTTGAATCCAGACCCCAAGGCCAGATGATGCGAGTCCATCTATGTAACCCATACTGAAGTTATCAGCTAGGCGACTCAATGTCCCTTATCTAATCATCCATGGGGGCGGGGGTGGGGGGGTTTGGTACCAGGAATAGCTCCTCTTTTATTAAAGAATGGCATATTTCTCTGTTCTTACACAATCTTCCCATTTGGCTGGACTGTAATTTTTCCAAGGCAGGGCTTGATTTGCTATTTTTTATATTGGGCCAAATGCCAGGTATTTTAACAGGTGTCAGAACGGAATCTCAAGTTTCCTCCGATTATGGGACAATGAAATCACAGCTTCTGTCCCCTACCTTGTGGCAGCTTTCACATCTGGAGACTGGGTGGGTTTGTAAGGCCGGCCACCGCTGGGGCTTGGGTCCAAGCTGGGTGACTTGGTGATGGGCGGGGCATGGATCCTGGAGCTCAGATCTCCACTCAGAAAGTTCTTTGCGTAGGAGGCGAGGTTTGGCACGCTGACCACCCGGCTGGGCACTTCCTCCATCTTCTTCTTCTGTTTGTAGTCAAGGGAACAGCCACTTAGAGTCACCCCGAGGGGCATTATTGTAACAGTAAATCATGCCTACCCACATAGAACTATATACGGGAGGAGGCCATACTTTTCTTTATATATTCCATATTATTTTTTAAGCACTTTTTTTTCTCTAATCTATTTTGTGTTTTAAAAGACACACATGTTCACAATCTCTTATCTCAAATTTCTGGGGACAGGTGTGTTTTATAATTCGAAATCTCTTTTTAGATTTTAAAAGGCCACATAGCACGCCCGGCAGGGGTTGGGCCCATCGTGCCCACATATGCACGAGTGTTTCTGAAGTGAAACTTGCATTTTATCATACTAGGAGGGATACATAAAAACTATAAATAATCTCTATCAGTTCAGCTTAGGGTAGGTTTATTACTCTGTGAACTATAAAAAAAAAAACACAATTTTTAAAGCACTTTTAGTATGTGTGAGAGCAGGTGAGAGATTTGGATGTAAATATTCTCATTGTAACAAATTCCAAAAATATATAAGGAAAAATGTTAAAAAGTGGAAGATTCCTACTCTTCTCTCTCTCCTTCCTACCATCAATTATTATCATAGCCACTATTACTAGTGACACATTTATAGAAAATTAGGAGAATACAAAAACCCATAAAAAATGCACATTATGTTCCTAGCTGGATTTAAACACTGTTTAACCCTTTGGACTATTTCCTGTGGGTCTTATTTTCCATGAGTATCCTTTTGAATGTATCCCAGACGTGGCTGTGTAGGCTGCAGGTACCTTAGGAAAAATGAGACCAGCAGAATTGTGTGATGCCCTGGGACCAGAGCCCCCCATTTACCTTCATGGAAGGCGTCAGATACCCTGGGTGAGGGTGGAAAGAGAAGGACCGATTCCGATGGGACATGGCGCTGGGGAGCGCTGCGTAGTGAAACCTCCTCTCCTCCTGGGAAAACAATACAACTGGGTCTATGTGAGCCTAACCACACAGTGCTGCGTGAGGGTGGAATATTCCAGGGATTGGGCGGGGGGCGGGGGAGCCAGTGGGAATCAAGCTGCCATCCATTGAAGCTTTGAAGGAGCACTTTTACTCCTGGAGTCTCTGTGTCCCCAGCCCCTCTTGTAACAAAGCAAAGGACAAGCTTATTTGGAACGCCTCAGCGAAGTTTAGGAATTTAGGTACTCTTAGCATCTGAGAGTCTACTGCAGAACGTTAACAATTAAGGTGCAGAAAGTTAGTAATTGAGGCAAAGAAAGAAGACCCCCAGGTACAAACGCTCTATGGCTAATCTCGTTAATATGGGCTGCCCTCCACATTTTTCTTCTGTATTATTTCTAAATCAAATTCCAGTCATTGTACAATTTCATCCATAAAAACATCAATATGTGTCTATGAGAGATAAGGACTCTTTAAAAATAAAACCACAATACCTTTATCACACTTAGCAAACGAGGGTTCCTTATTTGTGTGATGTTGTTTTCAGTTAGTGGTAAAGTTTCCCCGAGGGTCTCATTCATGTCTTCACATGAAAGAGTGTGGCTGGGGAACAGGGGGGGCGGGGTTGGGAGATGGGACACCAGAGAGGTGCGTGTGCGTGTGTGGGCGGACGCGGGGCTCTGTGAGCCACTGCAAGGCCGTGGGTTTTACTCTGAGGAAGACGGGAAGCCTCGGGAGGTGCTGAACAGGGCTGTGCTGTCACCTGACATATCTTCACTAGATCACTCTGGTTACTGTGAGGTCCGCGTAGGGTGAGGCTCAAGCGAGGGAGAGACCGATGGGTTCTCCATTGTGCATGCGAGATCAAGGCTGTGGAGGGAGATGGTGGGACGCGTCTGGCCCTCTGATCTGGCTAATTAGCTCTCTCCCCGGGGGCCATACTGACAAGACTGACTCGATTGCCTGGTCCCCAGAGTTGATTGTAAAGCATTGAGAGCTGTCCAACGGGGCAACATAAGGCAATTTTGACCATAGCAGGGACCATGGCGAGGCTGGGTTAGACCCCAAAGCAATGGCCAAAGTATAAGGCAACATCAATGTGAGGGCTGTGGACTGAGAGAATGGACAGGAGTGGATGGAAGAGGGCGGGGGGCTTGGTGGGGCCCAGGGGGTGGCTTTGCTAACTGAAAACAGGTGGTCATTTTTACAGAAGGAAGATCAATAAAAAATAATTGGCTTGCTTGAATCTACTAAAATTCGAGCATAAGGCAAGCCATTTGTGGGTCTTCCTAAATTCTGCTGGTTAAAAAATCAAACCAATATCAGTAGTGGGCAGATGCCCTGGGGCTTGGGAGTAGAATGACTTTTTTGCTTTCTACTTTCCTGTGTTAACTTTTTTTTTTTTTTTTTTTTTTTAGTGAGTATGTACTTTTTATAAAATAGAAAAAGTAACCAAGGGACTTTTGTAAAGTGATTTTATGTTTATCAGGGTTAAAACTTGAGGACCCAGTGAAATGCCAGGCGCCAAGCGAGCGCCCCTCTCCCCCTCCCAGGACCTTGGCGGCGCCCACGTGGGGCCCGCTGCCCGCCGCCCGCCGCCCGCCGCGCCAGCCCCACCGTGAGCTGCTTGATGATCTCCTCTCTCTCCTTCAGGAGCGTCTGCAGGCGGCCTATGAGCTGGACATCCTCCGGCCTGGACGCCCCCTTCCCTGGCTTCTCTCCGGACTCCTTCAGTCTGTTTCAAGCAGACGTGCGGTTAGCCCCTCACTGCAACCACTCAGCCATCAGCAGGGAGACTAGGTGATGGCGCGGGAAGGACGCCACTGGTGGTCAGCCTGGCCAGTCGCTCTCTCAGTTCACAAAAGGGGAAACTGAGGCTCAGAGAGCTTGCCCAAGGCCACACAGGGAGCTGGCTGCAGAGCTCGGGGTGGAGCCCAGGACCCCAACTCCCAGTATGACCTTTGTCAGTACACTCCCCCCTCCCCGCAAGGACGCACGGACCAGGAACCAATGAGGCCTCGGCAGCAAGGGGCCGCACTCCAGCCGAAGCCACAGGCTCCGCGGATGCCGACGTGGCTCTGGCGCCATCTGCTGGCCGACACGGAGTGTGGCACGAGTTCCTGGGCAGGGCGGCGAGGGCCGCTGGTACCCAGCCCTTTCTTTCCGCGTGAAGCTGGAGCAAGAACTCTCCGGATGGTGGGGGAGAGGGAGGGTTAGGGCTGCAGATGACCTATTGACTAGGACTAGTCCTATGGGCTAGGACTCTGGGGTGAGATGAGTTGGGCTCTAATCCCACCTCTGCTTTTTTCCTCGCTATGACCTTGGGCGTGACATTTCACCTGTGAGCTTCTGCTGCTCCTTTAAAATGGGCGTGAAACCTGGGGGAGGTCATGAGGATTCAATGAGATGATGGGCGCCTGGCACATGGTAAGACCCATTAGAGAGTAGATGGTAAAAGCTTCCGCTCCAGATTCGGATGATTTGCTTTGGATTAGAGATAGTGGAGGACAGTTTTTAAGAGCTCCAGCTAAAGGTCAGACAGGTGACATTCAAATTCACTTAGTGTTGCTTAACCTGGTCTTCCTGATGCTAACCCCAATCCTCTAGTCTCTTAGCAGCCAGAGTGACCCTGTTGAAAAGTAAATCAGACCATGTCACTTGTGCTCGGAGCATTGCAGTGGCTTCCTGGTGCTCTCTGAATACACCCAAACGGCTTCCCATTTGTAAGATTTCCTTCATCCCTCCAAGTCACCCCACCGACCTCAGTTTCTACCACTCACTCTCTCACTCATTTCACGTAAACCACACGAGTCTTTGGGCTGTTCAGTCTTATGAAGCAGGCCCCAGGGCCTTTGCACTCGCTGTTCTGCCTGCTTAAAATGTCCTTTCTCTGGATGGCTCTCTCATTCCCTTGCCCACTTGTGCATAAATGTCACCAAGAGGCCTTCCTTGCCCATCCTTGCCATTCTCTGGAAACGGATCTTATTTTTCTTCAAGCACACTTTCGCTACCTGATATGAAATTAAGTATTTGTTTCCTCATTTCTTATCAGAATCCCCATTAGAATTTCTGAGTTCTATGAGAGCATAGTCTTTGTTTTGTTCCCTGTGGCAGGCCAGAGACGAATACAGTAAGCCCTTGATAAATACTTGTTGAATGAATAGACGAACGCACACATACATGCACAAGGGACCCTTGCTGTTGTTGACTGTCCATAGGAATAACAATTTCCACCTTTGAAGACCACCGTGAAGATTAAATGAGATGACGCATGTTAGAAGAGAGCCAATGCTCATAGAAAAGGTAGCCATGATCCTTCTGATTTCTTTCCACTGGGAGGGTCACACCAAGTCCCAGAGGCAGTCTCATTCATCACAGATTCCCAGGGCCCTGCATGAAAGGGGACTGCAGTGTCGTAATATGAGAGGTGACCAACCATCCCAGCTGGTCCGGGACTGTGGCGCTTCCTGGAACTCAGGTCTTCTAGTTTTAGAACTGGGAAAGTCCTGGGAACACTGGGATAAGTCAGTCACCCTCAGCAAATGATACATCTCCTCGCCCCTTCTAACTCAGGGCCAAGGCCACACTTACTCGGTTTCCAGGGCAGCTAGCTGGGTCTGGAGCCGGGCTTGGGCACTGCTGAAGTCTGCCACCAGGGTCTGCATCTCCTTTCGGTGCTCCTGGCGTAGAATCTCCACCTCCCGGGCTCGCTGCGCTTGCTGGTCCTCCTCTAGCTGCCTGCAGTGGACAGAAGCACAGCGGAGCTGGCCCAGGCTCGAGGGACCCACCTCTTGGGCACTGGGGATTTCTCCCCACTCTGCTGGGTGGCCAGGTTTTGGGACAATGGGTCAGGGGAGGTTATGAATCTGAGGTCAGGACACCATGGGAAAGAGACCTGGGGTATCTGAGTTATGGGACCCCTTCTCAGCACCTCTTGCCCCAGTATTCCAGAGAAGAGAAACCGCTTCACCATGTGAAGAGCTGCCTGCAGCAGGGAGGACTAGAAGCAGCTCTGGGGGGAGTCCCAGGACGCACTTCCTTCACTGGGGTGGGTGGGAGACGTGGATGCAGAGATTCTGTATCAGAATTACTGGAGGCCGGGGCTCTGGGACTGGGCAGGATGGGATGGGTTAGGAGAGCAGCGTTTAGCGTCAGCTGCCACATCCCTCCAAGGCCTCCTCTTTCACTTCCTGACCATGTGACCTTGGGCAAGGTATGCCCTGTTCAGTTTCTTCATCTGTTAATGGAAGTGACAATAGTGGCTGTCTTATAAGGTTATTGCAAGAATGAGCATGTTCATACATGTCCAGAGCAGCCTATAGCACTCACAGTATGTATTCAGTGCTCAGCTGTCATTTTTCTTAACCTAGGTGTGGGGCCTGAGGGAGCACAGACAAGCTCAGGGCTGTGTCAGCCTCAGAAAGTTTTATATACACACACACGTGTGTGTGTGTGTGTGTGTGTGTGTATACAAATGTTCACCTGAGGACATGTTTATTGACTTTAGAGAGACGGGGGCGGTGGTGGGGGGAGAAACATGGGTCAGTTGCCTCCGAAACGCGTCCAGACTGGGGATGGAATCCGCAATTTTTTCTGTGTATGAGATGATGCTCCAACCAACTGAGCAACCCAGCCAGGCAAGTACATGCATATTTTGTGTGGTTATATCCTTCTACTTGGAGAGGGACCATTGCTTCTCTGTACTGGAGGGGCCTGTAACCCAAAACGGTTAGGAGTCCCTACCCTGGTCCACCTCCTTATTCCAGGGTCACACGGTGAGTCCCTAACTGAACCCGGGGTGCTTCTTAGATGAGCCTTTCCCTCGACAACTACTCTCACTTGGACATCTAAGAGAAAATGAACAACGTCCTTGGGAGATAAGAACTACCAAAGCTCACTCAAGAAGAAACAGATAACCTGAAAAGTCCTGTATCTATCAATGAAATTAAAATTGTAGTTGTGAACTTTCCAAGAAGAGGGGGTGAGGGTAGGCTGTGAATTCAGGACTGGTAGCCAGCTATCCAACCTGGAGTAGGTAACAGTGGCCCCACGGTTGGCCCAGCGCTTCCACCAGGTACAGTCCCCCGCGTCCTACCGCAGCCCGCCAGGGGCTGCCTTCCCCACTTCACAGATGAGGGCAGTCTCGGAGAGGACAGGTGAGTCACCCCGGCTTGCTGACTAGTTAAGGGCACACAGACTGTCTTCCCGAGGCTAGTTTTGAGGATACGTTTAATATCGTTCGGTCTGAGTCCATAAACTCCCTGATTTGTGGGGAAACTGGGTTCCCGCTTCTATTTCAGGGCCAGTCCTCTACAGTTTTGACCTAGAATTCCCAGATAACTTTTCATGCGTCCAGGGAGTAACACAGTGAGTGCTAGTGGGTTAGGGAGTGTTTTTTCGGGCAGGGGCCGAGGGGTGACCCAGCTTTAGATCTCGGAGGCTCACCAAGGGCAGCGCGGAGAGGGGAGGGAGGGAGGGAGGCTCTAGGCCCCGGCAGACCCACCTGCGCTGGTCGCGGAGCCGCAGCGCCTCCTGCTGGTGCTGTTCCACTTCTGCCCGCAGCTGCCGCACCGCGTCCTTGAGCTGCGAGTTCTCCCGGAGGAGGCACCCCTCGCTCGGAGTGCGCTCTGCGGTGTCCTTCGGGGAGCCCGCCGGGCCCGGACTGCCTCCCTCCTGGGGAGAGATGTTTTCAGGAGGCGCAAAGGGCCCCAGGTGCGCGCCGCCCAGCTTCGAGCCCCCGTGGTAGCAGCAGGGAGCCCCTGAAGGCTGTGCCTACCAGTGCACTTAGGGCAACACCTGGAGCAGGGCGGTGCGCGGGGGCACAGAGGGCTGGGCTACCCAACTAGGTAGGAATTATGGATGTGCAAGGAAGGGGCCAATGGGCCAATCTGACCAGGAAGTCCGAGAGTGGGCCTTGACTGGGGTGAGAGGCTGCTCCCACGGATGGGAACAGGGAGGTCTAGCCAGGGGAGGAGCTCAGAGACATTCTCCTGCAGATCTGAAGCAGTGACCGACACCTTGAGATGCTGTGGTGTGTGAATTAAAAATAACATGCAGAACTTAAAAATCTGTGTTTTCTTTGCAAAGAGGACAGCCCACAGGTTTGCCAGGTATCCCCTAGTGGAAGGAGAAGGTGTTCCCCATTTCAGACAAGGGACCAAGTCCCCAGGGCCTCCCGGTTAGGAGTTGGCTGCAGCCTTGACTGCGCGGAGGGGTGCCACGTGTGTGGCCAGGGGCGCACACCTCTGTGGTGTTGGCGTGGTCCTCGATGTCCCCTGCACCCTGGGCGATGGCCCGCCGCCTGTCGGAGCTGCCCAGAGCCCTCAGCTCAGCCTGAAGTGCCTCCAAGTCCTTCTGGTGCTCAGAGCAGGTGGTCCGCTGCTGCCACAGCTCCTGCCTGAGAGACTCTGCAGAAGGAAGAGCGGCGAAGGTCAGGCACACCGTCAAGGTGAAGGCTGAAGTCTGTACTGGGGTGGGTGCTGCTGAAGGCTTTGGATTGAGCTCTCCAAACTTATTTCAAGATACCAATAACAAGACTTCCATCTGCAGTGCACTAAATGTCCTAACAACCCTGGGAAACTGTTCACTGAAGCCCCACAACCACCCCGTCCAGCATTACCACGCCCCATTTGATGACGTGCAACCTGAGCCTCAGAGAGGTTGAGTAAGGAGCCCAGAGCCACACAGCTTGTGGAATCAGGATTCAACATTTCCAGTGGTTCTTCTTCACTCTGAACCGCTGCTCAGCCATTGCCTGGCGGTTAGGAAAGGTGGTGGGCTACAGTGGGAGGGCCTGGAGCCAGGGCTGCGCCCGGAGGCAACATGGGACTCAGCACCAAGTCCAAAAACCAAGAGGAGAACAGGGAATCAACAAATGACCAGGGGCCTCTTCCGGGATTGCGAGTCTCAAGTCGAAAATTTTGACATTTATGCCAACTCTTAAGGAGACAAAACACTCACAGGTTCTCCTTTCCCTGGGAGTGAGGTTGGTTGGATTGCGAGGCAGGAGATGGCCCGTCATCCCAACAGAATCAGGATTAAAACCAGAATCATCCCGGAGAAATGTACAAGCCCTCCCTTAACTCAGGGAAGGGTACAGCCAGAAGCTCAAATTTCTCCTCCGAGGATGGCGGGTGATTTCTAGCAGTGTCCTTGCATGATTGAAAGGCAAAGAAAGCAATCATTTCAAAATGAAGGTTTTCTGATAGAGTACATGCTATTTAGTGAGCTATTTTTTTTTTTTAAAGAAGATAATTTTTAAGGGCTAGCAAATTTAACACTTTTCTGTTATGGACTTTTAAGACTATATTTTAGTTATTGCAAATAACTTTTGAAATATTGTTCCAATAATTCCATAAGCCACAAAATAAGCACCCAATATGGGTCTCAATACATAGCAAGTGCTCAACATATATTTGTAAAATAAATGAATGAAGTTTAGAATGAAAATCAATGGTGTTGTAACCGTATATGAGTTGTGAAAGATTTCCCATATGCCTACTGAGCTTCTCTCAAAGGTATTGTATATCAAACACCGTGAGGGCATTATGTTGAAAGACTTATTTGGTCATCTTTTCTCCCCAATAGAATTTTAATAAAGTAACTTCTAAAGATTTTTCCTTTAAAAAAAAAATGCAGACACAATCCCATTTTAAAAACTATCACAAAATTGCAATAAAACCGTTTAGCAAAGTGTAAATCATAGTGTATTTATTCATGACCCTCCATTCTTCTCCCAGCGCCTGTCCACTCACTCTCCCACCCGTCCATCCACCCATCTACGCAGCACGTCTGTGTCCCCACCCCAGGGCATCACAGCATCTGCGACACTCACCCTCTCGCCCCTCAGACACTGACCTATACTGCAGGTCAGGTGTCTCACGCAGATGGTGGAACAGCAGTGACGGGGACCAGGAATATGTAGTGTCACTGTCGCTGTGAGAGGTGCTCCCACCCACCCAGTACCAACCAGGAAGCCTCCAACTTGCTCTCACTATTACTGAGTCCACAAAGCCCCTTCCTCCTGCGGCTGAGGCTGAGGATCCCAGCCTGTTCCTAGGTTCTCTCCTGATTCTTTTGTCAGGAAAGGACCAGATTTTTGTGCCATTACAAGGGCCAGTGGAGGGGCAACAGCTGCTGGGTGTCCTGACCTACACTTGGAGGGCCTTCTGCCTGAGACCCGTGGCACGGCCTGCCTTTCATCTTCTATAACGAGTCTCCCTTAGCTTCTGCTAACTTTAGCATTTCCAGCATGGCTACCTCCGCCCCCGGGGAGCTGCTACCCAGGAAATCTGTGGGACTCTCCTCCTTCCTGCTCCCACAGCACTTCCTCCAGCAGGACACATTGTCTAAAGAAAACTCAACCAGTAGCAGGTAGATCTTACTCACTTACGCAGGTAAAGAAATTGCTCTTCTCCATAATTCCCTTAGGGAAGCCCTGTTTGGGTTTGGAAAAGTATCTAACAGAGCCAACATGGTCTTTAATGAGCGGCATGAGGTAAGGAACAGAGAGAAGGAAGATGAGCGTAAAATGAGGAAGAAAGATGATCTACAAAATGGACAAAGGCCCCCTGGAGTGGGCTAGGCAACGCTGGAACATACAGTAATAATAATAGCGAACATTTGTATAGTCTGGGTGCCATGCACTTACTCACGGAAACCCGCTAACAGCCCAGTGAGGTGGCTACTGTTCTTATTCCCATTTTACAGTTGAGCAGCTGAGGCACAGAGCCGTGAAGCAACTTGCTCAAGGTCACACAGCTAGTGAGTGCTGGGGCTGGGCTTCTAGCCAGGACATTTCGGCTCTGGAGACCTTTTCTGCCTCTGGTAACTTTGTGTGATTGGTTTCTGATGTGGGAACTGAAGGGGAGGTGAGTTTGTGCTGGGGACCACAAGGGGCAGGCAAAGAAAGAGAACATGCAGGAGCCTAGAGGCCTCAGTCCCCCAAATCTGCAAAAATCTTCAGAATGGAAATGAGAGGTTCAGGCAATCCCATGAAACTCTTACGAAGGCCCAGAGACATGGTTTATGTTCAATGATAATAATGATAAAATTATCTACATTCACTGGGCTCATATTACATTTAATATGAGTGTATTACATTTAATATCGCATCAGATCTACATTATGCCCCTATGAGGTAGGGGCAACTGTAACTCCATTTCATAAAAAAGGAAACCGAGGCTGAGCGGGACCCGCCTCAGGCCTCATAGCTCGTTGGTGGCAGCACCAGGAGAGCCGTCCTGGCCTGGGCGCCTCCAGACCCCCGGGCCCCACGCCGCCGCCCCTGGCCACCCTGCAGACCCCACCGGGGCGTGGCTGGTCGCATACCTAGTGGCAGAGCCTGCTGGGCCCGCATCCTCTCCTGCTGCCCTGGGAGCCCTTGCCCGGCCTTTCCCTCCGAGGCCTGGGGCCCCAGCTGGTGAGCCTGGTGCTGCCCTGGGAGGCTGTGGTTGGGTTCCTTGGTCAAGGGCTCTTCCGTGGCCTGTGGGAAAACGTGGGAGGGAGGAGGCTGAAAAGTGGGCACAGAGCGGGAGGCCTGTCCCCTCTGCCAAGCTCCTCTTCCACGCCGGGGCCCGCTGAGCACTCGCCACTCCCTGGTGGAGGGCTTATCAGCCTCCTGCCCAACCTGTCTGGGATGGCAGTGACGGCCTGGCCACAGCAGCCTTTTTGCGCCACATGCACATAACCCTGGCCCACAGCTCAT
The DNA here is from genome assembly GCF_987537825.1 of Furipterus horrens. Classification (NCBI taxonomy): domain Eukaryota; kingdom Metazoa; phylum Chordata; class Mammalia; order Chiroptera; family Furipteridae; genus Furipterus; species Furipterus horrens. The sequence continues at coordinate 209,183,437 of NW_028327172.1, read as the reverse complement.
TGGACCAGAGTGGATCCCTCTTCCAAGTTGGACCATCACTGGGGGGTTGGTGTTAGGAGGTGGGAAGAGAGAGAACAAGGAAGAGGGAGGAACAGAGAGGCACTGACTAGAAGTCTTTAGGTTTAACACAGTCAGGAAAACAGTCCTGCCAGTACCTTGATTTTAGGACGTCTGGCCTTCAGGACTGTAGTTTAAGTGTTGTGTTAAGCCACCAAGGTTTTGGTAATTGTTACAGCAGCAATAGGAAACTGATAGTTTCCTTTCTCTCTCTCTCTCTCTCTCTCTCTCTCTCTCTCTCTCTCTCTCTCTCTCTCTCTCTCTCTCTCTCTCTCTCAGCCAAAGAGAGTTCCAGTTAATATGCAGCCCCACTTTTGAAATTCAGAGACTGAGGCTGGGAGAGATAAATTTGCTTTTCCACAGTCATACAAAAAAGATGCAGAAATCATCAACCCCTCCGCCTCTTGTTTTTGTTTTTCTTAACAGAGGAGGAACTGGGTCAGAAAAGGGACGTGGCCTGAGCTGACTGAAGACAGGTCATGGTGGAGGCGGGACAGTGACCCAGGGGCTGCAGTGTTCAGGGCCCCAGCCTGTTCCTCTCCCTCACACAACCTGCTGGGACAGTGAGGAGCAGGATTTCACCAAATGCATGAGGCTCCCCTGGGGGAGAACAAAGGCATCCTTGAGCCTGAGGCAGCTGGCTGGGCGCAGCAGCCCTGGCCTTGCCTCCCGAGGAAGTGGAAGGTAGAAGGTGACGGGTGAACCGAGTTCGAACCTCCCTGCTGGAGGGCCTGACCCTCACCACAGCTTTCCAGGCCTTTCGGAAGGTCTTTTCTGCCGAGCTGGTCTTTCTCAACTCCGGGCTGCCCTCCCCTTTTCAGCTGCTGGGCTGAGCCAGACTCCCAGCATGCATTGTGCGCCACATGGCCCAAGCCAGGGAAGAAAACTGTTCTTACGTTATTACGGTCACGTGCAGGTCGGGAAAAGTAGAAGAAACCCAATGGACCGAAGTCTGCATCCTTGCTTTGCCACTTACTAGCTGTGTGACCCTGAGGAAGTGGCTGACCCTGGGCCTCTTTCCTCGTCTGGGAAAGGGAACATGATAATAATGACCTTGGAAGATGTTTGTAGGGATTGGGATGACGGCAGAAAGGCACCCCATAAACTGCATGGCCGGGCTCAGTCAGTGGTGGACTTCATAATTAGCACCTGTACCTGGAGCTCCTGATTCTGGGCTTTCTCAGGCATGTGCAGGGCTCGCTGGTGGGAAGCCATGAGCTGGGCCTTCCCGGCCTGGTTCTGCTGCAGCGTCTCCCTCTCCTGGTCTGAGAGCCCCCGGAGCTCCCGCAGGTCCTGCCCGTGGCTGCTGGCGCACCACTCCAGGGCCTGCTGCATCTGCGCCACCTGCCGTGGGCAGCCTGCCCTCAGCCGAGCCCCGAGCCCCTCCTGGGCTGCCATCCTGAATGTCTGCTCCACCAGGCTGAGCCTCCTGCCTGTGGGAGCTCTGGGGGGGGGGGGGGGGACCTCCAGCTGGGAGAACCTGGGGACTGCCTGGCCTCCTGGGGGGCCCTGGGCTGGAGCCCCGGATGCTGGGCAGCAGCAGAGAAGGGTTAGGATACAGACCATCCAAGAGAGCTCAAGGGCACCAGAGCGCCCTCCAGAGACTCCGTGGCCTCCCTCACCTCCTTCAGGTGCTTGCTCACTTTTGCTCCTTCCTGAAGCCTCCCCAACAAGCCCATTTAGTATTATACCCCCTCCCATCCCCTTCACGCCGCTGTTTGTCCTTCCTCCGGAGCTCCTCTCATCCGCTCACATGTTACAGGTTTACTTCTGTCTTACGTCTCGTATTTACAGTCCGCACCCACCTCCTCCGCTAGAGTGGAGGAGTTTTTTCTGGTTTGCTCACGGATACACCCCAAGGCCCTGGAAGCATTCCTGGCTCACAGGGGGCGCACCGGAGCCGCACAGGTGTGGCAGGAATGAATCATCAGAACTAAGAAGCCCACCTTGCCCTGGGCCTAGAATGCCCTCTGCAGCTCGGATGGGAGCTGGGCCCTGCGTGCATTTCCAAGGCTGTCTGCAAGGACAGGGAGGGGCAGGTCTCACCAGCATGAGGGCACCCCCCCCCCCCTGACAGCTGTCCTCCTACCTGGGCTTGCAACCTGGCCTTCTGGCTCTGCCACTCCTCCCGCAGACGCTGGGCTTCGGGCGCCTTCTCCTTCAGCAGAGCGCCCAGGGGAGACTGCAGATCCCTTCCTTCCTCCAGGCGCGCCTCGATCCTTTGACAACATGGAAGCCAAACTCACAGAAGATCCTAGGCTAGAAATGGCACTACCACCCTGATAACAGGGAGCTCCCATGGCAGTTAGTGGAGTGAAAAACATCTTTGGATTAAAAACAACCCGATGTACAAAGTCTGAGTGTTATCGCCCTTAGGGCACAGTTAGGATTCAGCTGGAACCTCCCGAAGCTGTTTTAGTGGGTGCGGAATAAATGATGATCCCCTGCCACAAGGGTGATTGAGCTGGGCTTCTTATACGGATGGGGTCTTTGGAGGTTCTGGAAGAAGAGGTCTCTGTGGTCTAATTTCACAACTCTTCCTGCTTATGAAAAACCCAACAGTAATGCTTTACCTGAATCCAGTACTTTACACCTTTCAAAGCATGCTCATAACTTTTACTGCCTGTCCCCAAGTATCCACAGGGGGATAATAAATAGGCCTTTACGTCGTGGCAGGACCAGGAAGACGCAGGTTTAAAGCCGCAGTAATTTCTGCATTCTAGAACAGACGCAGACCAATGTCTTTGGAGAGACCCCCAGTCCTCAATTCTGAACTTTTGAACCAGCTGACAACTCAAATGTAATTGGCTGATGTTGTAATGTGAAGTATTTATCGTGTTTAACGATGGCAAAGGATGCCCCCGGGTGGACATCTCTGCAGAGATTGCTGAAATGTAAGCGGCGTTTTGCTTCCTCCAGCAAGGACACAGGCCAGAGGACCGGAGCTCAGGAAGTCAGGGCCCTGGCCAGCAAGGAAAGGCCATGAGAAGGGGGCACTTGCCTTGGCAGAGGTGAGAGGGCTTGGCACCAAGGGCGCAGGCTGGGGGTTAGGGAAGAGACAGTCAGCAGGACCACCGAAAGGAAGGGAAGGACTCCAGGAGCAGGACAGCAACATGATTAAGAGCATGCACGCTAGAGCCAGACTGCTCAAGTTCAAATTCAAGCTCTACTGCTCACTAGTCATGTGACCTTGGCGAGGTCTTTCAACTGTCTGGGCCTGAGTTTCCTGCTCTATGGAGCAGTTACATCTTCCCGAAGAATTGTCTCTTCACCATTATGAAATATTCCTTTTTAAATCCTGGTAATATCCTTCGTTCTGAAGTCTCCTTTGATATTATATAGCAGTCACATTAGTTTCATTACATTTAATGTGAGCATAGTATAACTTTTTCCACCCTTTTCCCTTCAAGCCTATGTTTGCTGTATTGGGGCTGCCATAACAAAATAGCTCAGGCTGGGAAGCTTAAAAAGTAGAAATTTATTTTCTCACAGTTCTGGAGTCTAGAATTCCAAGACCAAGGTGTGAAAATCAAGGAGGCCTGCAGAGAGCCACCTTCACACTGTGTCCTCACCTGGTGGTCCTTCTGTGTCATATAAGGACAGCAGTCATGTTGGGTTAGGATCACCCTAATGCCCCAGTTTAACTCAGTCACCTCTTTAAAGGCCCCCCTCTCTAAATACAGTTGAATTCTGAGGTGCTGTGGGTTACAGGGTTAAGGCCTCAACATACGAATTGGGGTGGGTGGGTGGGGGCCACAATTCAGCTCATAACAATGTCTTCATATTGAAATGTCTCTCTTGTGGATAGTCTATGGTAATCTCTTGCCTTTCTCTCCTCTCTGACGATCTCTTTTAGGTGGTGTGTTTGTTTCATTTACATTATAATTATTGAAACGGTTGGGCTCAAATCTTGTTATTTGTTTTCTATTTGCCCAGTCCTTTTTCTTATTGTTGTTCTTCTGTTCTTCCTTTTCTGCAATCTGTATCCTTAACTTACCACAATCTACTTAGAGTTAATTTTGCACCTCTTCATGTAAGATGTCAATCCCTTACAAAGCATCATTCCTTCCATCCCACCCCTGACTCTGTGCTGGTGCAGTCATATATTGTTCAACTACTGTACATGCATTATGAGCCCCATAACACAATGTCATTGTTACTACCATTATTCTTAAGCAGTCTGGTGTCCTTTAAAGAGACTAAGAGAAGAAGAAACAGTCTTTTATATTTACTTATACATCTACCATTTTTGATGCTCTTTATTTTTGTCTATAGATCTAAGCTTAAATCTGGCGTCATTTCCTTTCAGCATTTCCTTTGAGCATTTATCATGTTGCTGGTTGGTTGGTGAAAAGTTATCTTGGCTTTTAAGTACCTGGAAATATTATTCCACTCCTGTTTTTGAAGGATATTTGCAATGACCCAATTCTATCGCCCCAATTCCCTCACATCCTATAGAGCCAGTCCTGTCCTGCCAGCCATCACAAAGCAAATCACAGCTGACTCTCCTGACTTCCCCCTCCCCTGCCCATTAAAACTGATCCTGCCCCTGGCAGTGTGGCTCACTGGGTTGGAGCATCCTCCTCTAACCTGAAAAGTTATGGGTTCTCTCCCGGTCAGGGCACATGCCTAGGGTGCAGGTTTGGTCCCCTGTTGGGGTGCGTACAAGAGGCAACCTTTTGATGCTTTTCTCCATCTCTCTCTCTCTCTTCCCCTCCCTCTAAAATCAATAAGCATGTCCTTGGATGAGGATTAAGAAAAACAACAACGGATCCTGATCTGCTCTCCCCTACCTTAAGTCAACAGCCAATGGAAAAGTCACTTCCCTTTTAGCCAACATGACAAAAAGCTCAGTTTGGTCACAGTCATCCCTTATGGGGGTAACTACTGGCTATGCAACCCCACCCCCAAAGGAACCACTGCATTTTTTGTCCCACAGCCCCGGACTTCAGATCTCAGACAACTTTCTCTTCCTCCTCCCTCATGACCCAGCTCTTCAACTCCCATGTGTGACAACCTCCAGAGCCTCCATGTCCTTATTTGCTTCTATGGTTGAGGACGCGCCCTTATCAATACCACCACCATGGGAGAAAAAGACAAGGCTGTTGGAATCACCACCTGCTTTGGTCTGCCCAGCACCCTCTCCGTGGGAAAGTCTTCCCTCTTTCCATGGTGATACTGTTCAGTCCATGCAGTTTGGGTACAGCTAACTCTGCCCCCATTCCCAGCTGGCCCAGGGAAGGACACGTGATATTTGCCTGCCAGTCAGAGCACTATGTGTCCTTAACTGGAGTGATTGCCTCAGGGGTGGACATGTGACCCAAGCTGGGCTCCTTAAAGATATCTTTGAAATTGCTGCTGGTATTTTCAGGAAAAAGATTCTTTCTTTCCTTCTGGAATTGTGAGTTCTAAGCAGGACAATGGTTGTGGCTGCCGCTGGTAAGCGGTGGTACCAGGATTTAACCAGGAGGCCTGACTCCAGAGACTGTCCTTTTTAACTGGCATCCTTACCCGCCTCAGAGACCCTGACATGGAACCTGGAGGATGCTATGAAAGCCCCATTAGCTGGAGTGTTCATTCGACTTGGGGGTCCCTGACACTGCCATTGATGGGTTTACGGGCATGGACCCTGCTCCCCAGTGCTAGGGTCTGAATGTTTGTGGTTCTTCAAAATTTATATATGGAAACCTATTGTCCAATGAGATGGAGCCTTTAAGAAGTGATTAGGTCATGAAATGGAGCCCTCATGATGGGATTAGTGTTTTATAAGAAGAAACCTGAGAGAGACACCTCTCTTTCTCTCTCTCCCTGCTCCTCTCTCTCCACCATGTGAGGACACAGAGAGAAGACAGCCATCTGCAAGCCAGGAAGAGAACCTTTGCCAGGAACTGAAGAGGCCCACAACATGATCTTGGGCTTTCTAGCCTCCAGAACTGTGAGAAATAAATTTCTGTTGTTTAGGCCACCCAGTCTATGGTATTTTGTTATAGCAGCTTGAGCTGACTAAGACATGTAAAGAGCATATTCTTCTCTGCCCAGTGATAATCGTTTTGGCCATGTGACTTGCTTTGGCCAGTGGAATATGGATAGAAACAAAAGAGTATATTCTGAGTGTAGGCTTCAAGAGGCATTGAATATTTCCATCAGCCCTTTGAGCTTCTTCCCATTGACATGACAACCACATGCTCTAACCAGGGACTAACCCTTTAGCCTCTGTCCCAGAGTGAGAAGGCCTGTGGAGAGACAAACTCTACCCACAGTCTGCAGCAGGCAATAACACCTGATCCTCAGCTAGGGGCCCTGCTTATATAAGCCCAGCAGAGCTTGGCAAAGCCAAGAATCAAGGTGGTTGGCCTATGAGCTAAAAATCACTGAAATTTTGGGAATGCTTGTTATAGCAGCAAAAGATGATTAATGCAGGTGATACAGATGGGGGGATATCCCATGATGACCAAGATCCCTCATCTCCCCTAGTTAAAGAACACTTGGAAGGACAGGGAACAGAGGTTTTGGGCCAGTCCATGCCTGAATTTTGGTCAGGTTTACTAACCTTTTTGAGTTTCAGGTTCTTAGTCTATAAAATGGCCTTTCTGGGTTGCTGTGACAACCACATATGATAGTTTAGGTAAAGCCCATAGCTGTGCTGAAGACATACAAGACATGTCCGGTCCCTCTTTAAGCATGATGCAAGGGTCAGTGATAAATACTTGAGGACAGAATGAATGAACACATCTTTCCAAATCTGAGTCCTCATCTAGGAGCCCTCCGAAGTGTGCATGTCCCCCGGTACCTGTCCTCTTCATCACTGCTGGTTCCTTCTTTAGCTGCTAACTTATCTTCACACTCTTCTCCTCTGGGCAGGGTCTGAGACAGCTCATTCTGTGTCAAACACGGATCCTAAGGCAAAAACAATTGCAAGGTGAGACTAAGCACAGTTCCCTGACCCAGGCTGTGGCTTTTCAGTGCAGAGAGCTGAGGGGAAAGAGCCCCAGCATCCAGTACTGGAGCACAGCTCGCGGGCCTGGGAGATGAGGCCCCCAGTGGGTCAGCCCCCAGCTCAGTGCCTGGCTTAGGAGCTGCATCAGGTCCTCGTATCCTGCTTTCCAGGCGACTGAGCATTTCATAGGCTGATGGGAGTAAAGCATAGAGAGTGTAAGGAACTTGTCCAGGGCCCCCCATCAGTGAGTAGTAAGAATGGGACATGCAGTCAGGCACTTGGACTCTGGGGCTTGGATGCTCAACCATCCCGTGATGCACTCCGTGTAGGACCCACGGAGAGCGGTCCTTGCTGGGCTGGCTTTGTGGGCTGCTGCGGGGATCAGAGAAGAGTGCTGGCCAACAGGCACTGCTCATTATGAGCATACTCATTTTACAGGTGGCAGTCGGTGACAGCTCATTACAAAGGATCAGAACACACGGAACTTTCTGAGAGAAGTGGGGTGCGGTGGGAAGAGGATATGGAAACTGTGAGTTAACATTGAGGCTTCGAAATTTTCTGCAAATTGAATTTGCTCATGCCATTCTCCTCTTTGCACAGAGAAATGAAGGTGAGAAAGACTTTCTTAATCTGGTTTTTCTACTTGTCAAGGTAACTACTGTCCTGGAAAACAGTATAGTAAGACAGGCTAGGAACAGATTTCTTTGTTTGGTGGCTTCCATGCGCCCAGTTGCAGGGCCCAGTGAGTCAGGTTCAGTGCACTCTCAGAACTGATGTCACGGACCAGCTCACAACCCTCATGTGGACCTGAGTCCAAAAGGCCCATTTCTACCCCTTACTTTCAGGCATTTTGGGTATTCAAAGTATCTCGAAGATCTCTGATTCCTATAAAACCCAGAAGCAAATATTATAGTCTAAGCAAAACAGCTTTGGGAGATGCAGTGATAAATATATGTTCAGTATAATATAGAAAAAGTTGCACAATCAATGTGGAACCATTACCCCCAAAATCAGAATAGCATAATATAATATAAATACATAAATGATGATTAAAGTTAACTAAGTTCAGGCTTCAAAAGACGATTGGAGGTCATAAGGAAATATCAGTAAATCAAAAGCACAAAATATGTTGGCAAAAACAAAATGGTACCAGTAATGATAATACACATGAACTAGCTAAGTTCAACATGGATAGCTGTTCTGATAAAAGAAATCCTTGATTAAAACACTCTAATAGCCCTGGCTGGCGTGGCTCAGTTGGTTGGGTGTTGTCCCACAAACCAAAAGGTCACTGGGTTGATTCCTGGTCAGGGCACACGCCTGGGTTGTGGGTCTGGTCCCTGGTTGGGGCACGTACGGAAGTCAATTGATTGGTGTTTCTCTCTCGCATTGATGTTTCTCTCTCTCTCTTTTTCTCTTCCTCCCTCTCCCTCTAAATAAAAATGAATAAATAAAGTTTAACAAAAACACTAATAATGAACCTGCAGGCATCTAACAATACAGCCTGAAAACATATGGCAAGATGTTCAGAATTGTAGGAGAAAATGGGCAAATTTATAACTATAAGGGGAGATTTTAATACACTCCTCTCAGATATTGATACATCAAGGTAGACAAAATGAACAAGGATACGGGAAGATTTGGACAAGATTAATAAGCTAAAACTGAATAGCTAAAAAAAGACTGCTAATCACTGCTAACATTTAAATGTTGCTGAGTGTGTGCCAGGTCTTCATCTCTATGAGGTGGGCACCGTCGTCCCGTTTTAAAGCTGATGAACAAAGGCAAGGGAGGACATGTAACCTGCCCAAGGTCATGCAGTGAATATATCACAGAACCAGAATTCAAATACTTGTACTTCAACTACCAAACTGAGAATATGCTTTTTTCTATTATGTAGGGAACATTTAAAAAAAAAAAGAAAAATAAATAAACCTGATCCCACAGCAGGCTACAAAGCAAATCTCAACACAGTTCAAAGTGTTGACATTCTATAGGTTATATTATTTGATGACAATGCAAAAAATTAGAAACTAAGTTTAAAAAAAACCAAGATAAAGTTCAAAACTCTGAAATACAGCTAAAGAAATACACTTGGTGGAAAATTTATAGCCTTAAATATATATGTAAAAAAAATTTTAAGAAGTTACAAAAAGAATAACAGAATAAACCTGATGTAGAAGGAAAGAGATACAAAAGATAAAATTAAGGACGCAGAAAAAAATAGATCTGACCGACACATCTGAAAGCTGGCTTTTTGAAAGACACATCAAACTATTGGCAAGCCTGGCCAAGGAAAATGGGAGAAGGAACTTAAAGCAGCGTGAGTAATGGATGAAGATCTCATGTCAGTTATCATAAAGATGAAGACTTTCAAATGGGCTCCGAGCCACCGTGAAGACCGTGAAAGGGAATGTGCAGCATGTAACTGCTTAGCCGCCTTATGGACCATATTTAAAGGTGATCTGAGCAGGAGTCCAGAAACAGGAGAGGGTGAAAAACGCTAAAAAAGCTGACGATGCACCTGGATGGCTACCCTGACTCCCAGCTACAGCACACTTGTCCATTTCCATGTAGCAGCTCATGGCTGCCCGTGACTCTGTGAGGTGGCAGGAAAGACACCGCTGCCCTTGTGTGGCAGAGGGGAATCAAGGATGGGACAGTTGAACAGCTTGTCTCAGGTCACATGGCCACGGGAGGGGGGCATGGGCACTGGATGCCTGGATCGTCTGACTCCCGTCGTCATTCCATGTGACCACACTGGCCCTTGGCTGTGCCGTGTTGGCACGATCACCAGCTGCCAGAATCAGGACCTCACTGTGTGTGATCTCAAACCCTCTTAGTCACAAATGTGCTGCTGAGAAGTGTCTGCACAACACTCAATCAACCTGAGAGATGAAGGCTGTTTCCCACTCAACGGGGAGGTGAATGCAGTAATCCTGTTTCTGGTCACTTGTTTCCAGGCCCCGGGACACCAGAAACAGGGGCATCCTTCCCAAAAAGTGGGATGAACTTCACCCACCTGCCCTCCACAAGTAACTAGAGGGCCCATGTTCTTCTAAATCATCCTCCAGCTAAGGCACGTTTTTGAAGTTCTTAGTCTAATCTTTTAACTACCAGGACTCAAAACGGTACTCTCAACCTTTCTGTTCAGTTGTCAAGTCATGTATCAGCTGATGTACCAGAAAATGCTAAACTTCAGCCGCACGCAGGTACGCGAGGTGCGGAAAGGATAAAGATGAATAAAACATAGGTCTCGATTTCAACAAACTTCTGGTTTAGTAGGGGGACCAACAAGCCATGTAAACAACAAAAACATGCCCCTCCTCCCTCTGCTACACCTTGTTTACCTATTTTTTGGATCAAAGTACATCATTCAAAAGGAGCTAGGATGCCGTTTAAATATTTCACAAGTGAACTTGACCATGGAGGTCAAGAGTTGGCTGAAAGAGGGCTGTGAAGCCCATCAGCTTGCACTCTTCTCTGTTTATCTGCCTGGACTCACCCCAGTGAGCTCCTCCCAGCGCCAACCCTGCGCCACCCTGGGTGTGTCCTGAGTTATGCACCCCTAACTCACACTCTTGGGTTCCTCCTCAGGCGTTTTCTCAGGTTCAGCTCACCACTCTCTCTAGGGTTAAAGTGACGTGGGTATAAACTGTGCTCAGAAAAAGAAATAGTTCTGCTTCTCTCCAGCCGCCCACCACAAAAACCTCCTCCCTACGCCTCCCAGGCACATGGCTGGTTGTTTTCAACCTGTGTTCACATTAGGCCTTCATCTATCATCTTCCAGGCAGTTAACCTCTTCCAGATTGTTTCCATTTTAGAGGAACAACCACGCCCAGGAAATCTCCTGGAAGGGAATTTTCAAAGTCATTCCTAATCTTTCAAGAGTGCATTATGTACGTCTGAAAATAGAACACCTAATGCAATGGGGTTTTGCTGAAATCATTACAGGAGCCTTGAATAATAATTACCACAAACGACTCTCCTTTTTTTCTCGAGCAGATGCAAGCAGGGAAATCTATGACAATGTCAGCGTTCTTGCCCCCAGTTCAGGGTGACCCTGGCACCAGAAGAGTCTCCTGGAAAAAAGTTTCCCTCCATAATTACCAGTGAATAAAACTGGAAAACAGTGACTAAAACTATGATGCTAAGGGAATCAAGGACACCTGGCATGAGACACCAGGACAAAAGGTTCAGGAAAGTCCCAGCTAACTTGGGTGGGGACAGAGACATGCCCGGCTTTGGCAACCCACCCTCGACATGTTCTGAGAGTGGAGGGAAAAGCTGGCTCTCCGTTGGCATTATTATTTATATCTCTTTTGACTCACTGAAATGCTTTGGCAGAACAGCTAAGGGTCTAAACTAAAACTCCCGAGTCTTGAACAAGCTTAAATTTAGAGCGCCCAATCCAGTGAGGGTGTCACCGGGGAAGCTGGCCTTTTACACCCTGGTGTGACATCCCTGTTTCCATCCCCATATCAGCCACGGATTGTTCAGACCCCGCTAAGCCTCCTCCTTCCAGACTGATCTGCCCCTTGCCATGTCCCGTGTCATGTTGTGGCCGTTGGCTGCTCAGGCACCGCCCAGGTGACCCTGGGGACTTCTGCAAGACTTTGTACCTCCAGGGCCTAGGCAGAGCTTTGCCTCCCTGGGTTGGCATGTATAAATACTTGACTTGCTAACAATATGGAACTAAATTACAGACATTCTCTGATTGGCTAAGCTCAGAAAGTTCTGTAAGTCAGTGTTGGCAAGGCTGTGGGGAACAGCACAATGTGAGGCAGTGTGGCATGTCTATCAAGGTTAAAATGCACGTTCCACCCCTGAAAGTAACAGAAGATAATATGGAGTGTCAGCTGCAGTTGAAAAAGAAAAAAAGTGCACATGCATCAGACCCAGCAAATTCTACAATGGAGAGAATGAGCACCCATTGAGCATTTGCAAGTGCTAGGTGCTGTTCCCAGTTCTGCACACATATGAATTCATTTGGTCCTCAGAAAACCCTTGGAGGCAGGCGGTGTCATCATCCCCACCTTACAGATGAGGCCGCTCAACAAGGAGACTTCATGTCATTTGTCCAAGAGTCTCCCGCCAGCAAGAACCCCGACGTCTAGTTCGGAATGAGCTCGCTTAGCTACTATTGTTCACTGTGCCCCTCTACCGTTCTGTATTGTCTATTATCACTGAAGTGTTATCTATAACAGAGAAAAACTAGGAAAAACCTAACCATCGTCCAAAGGGAAGGCTAAATATATTACGGTTTTTCTGTTCAATGTAACACCAGACGGTTGTTCTTTAAAAAAAAAAAAAAAAAAAAAGTTGATATGGAAGTGCACTGATGTGTTACAAACTCTAAGCAATAAAAATTTAAGTCAGAAAAAGCAGAGAGCAGGGGAGTACACTATCATCTGTGGGAAAAAATGCCTGCTTCTACAGGGTATGGCTCTGCACGGAGAATTAAAAATAAAGAAGAAATAAAAACAAAACCAAACAAAACAAGCAGCTAGGAAACTAGGGTGAGGGGGCATGCCTGTCACCGCACACCTGGTATACCGTTTCAATTCTGTACCATGTACATAGATTACGTATTTGAAGAGAAAGTTTAATTTAAAAAAACTATTCCAGCAAAGCGCCTATTAGTTGCCTGATAGAATACACCGTACCAGATGATTAATTCTATTACTGAATGTTCACGTCATTTGAGAGCTATTCGTTTGTGCGCATTTCTTCCCTGTAACATCTAGCTCAGAGGCTGGCACATCCTAGGACTCCACAGCGACAGGGGAAGGAAGGAATAACACGCATGTTAAGTTGAATCAAAGGGAACTGATACTCACTGAGGTTCCCCTACGCAGCCCAGGGCCTGTACTACTCTCTAGAAACTGAGCTCAGGGAGAGACGAGCTGGTCAGAAGCAGAGAACAGGTTGTTCCTCAGAGTCTCCCAAAGAAACCAGCCCTGCCGACACCTTGATTTTGGACTTCCGGCCTCCCAAACTGTGAGACAATACATTTCTGTGGTTTCAGCGCCCTGCTGTGTGGCAGTTCATCAGGACAAACCTGGGAAGATCATACAGCCCACTGGAGCCAAAGAGAGAGACACACAGGAGCCAGGGTCTGCCCTGGAGAAGCGTCCCTAAAAGGGTAGCGTGCAGGGGGCTGGAGTGGCAGTAACTGGCACCAGGGATGTGAGGGAGGCTGCAAGGGGCGTAACTGTGACCTCGTGTTTTCCGATGAGCAGAACCAAAGGCCCCTCTGGAGCGGAAGGCCCCTTTATCTGCCAGGCAAGCTGCTTCCAGACAGGGAGAGAAGGTGCATCTGACAAGTCTTGTTCTTTTTCAAACCACGTGGATGATTACTTAGAACTCTATTTTGTCCGTGGCTTTTGAAGAAAGATTTTGTAGTGATTTTTTCCCCCCAGGTATTTTGGGAGCTCTGAGGGTGAAAATAAAGCACCCATTAATGCCAGTGTGTGTCACTGGGGATGCCGAAGTGTCGAAACAGAGAAATTTACTTAACTAAAGCAGAAAGAGCCTGAGCTTACCTGGGTCTCTGAAATGCTGTGGTGCGGGTTTTTCAGTTCCTGGGATTGTTCCTCGCCTCTTTGGGGACATACCTTGTTCTGTTGGATGAATCCTTCCAGCCTTAAAACCTAGAACAGAAGAATGGAAATGCTTGGTGATGAAACCAAGTCCTGTCTCCTGGATGGCCCTTCATCTGGGAGTTCCTTCTCCTGGATCAGTCAGTTTTGGGGACACTACCTCATTAGACAAATTCCAGACATGCCTCCAGAGGGGCCATTTCTAATAAGTCAGCTGCAGAGTCTTACCAGAAGAAGATGAGCCTGGCTGGTTCACAGGAGTCCATGCTTCCCTTTCAATTACTTACACATGTGTGTCTGCACTAGAGCTGCAGGGTGGTTTTCAGTGGCTTTCACCCAATTGCACACATTTCTTTTTTTAAAAGTTAATTGGTAAAGAAAAGAAACAATCTTTAGTAATTATAGAGATAATAGGAGAGAGGAGGAGCTAGATGGTGCTATTAACTTGTAATGCCTTAATTATGGTAATTATTATTCACCAACTAATTGTCAAGTGTCAAACAGACTGGCTTCCCTGCTCTAGAACAAGAAGAACAAGGCCAGTAGCCATAAAGGAAACTCAGACACTGCTCACAGATCTTCACAGAAAACCTAATACTCTTCAGGAACTGTGCTAGGTATGAGGAGGGGATGGGAAGGGAGTGAGTGAGAGCGAAATGATAAGATAATGAAATATTGTTCCTGCCTTCAAGGAGGTGTCATCTCATGGAAAAGACAGATACATGTTTATCATCACAGCAACATTCAACAGAAATACGTACAAAATACTAGTACCATTGATGGTGTGTTTGCTCTGTGCCGGGCAGGACTTAAGCATTTTACAGTATTAATGCTTCTAATATTCACATCTTCTATGAAGTAGGTACCATTGTGTACTATGCAGAGAATTTACAACAGTAAACTCTGCCAAGGGGAGTCCGGGGCAGCCTCGGGGGCACTGTAGGAGCCCATGAGTGGCAAGGGTGAGAAAGGGCATTCCAAGCAGCAAGAATAGCAGGTGTAGTGCAGGACGGTGGGAGGGATGTATGTAAGGATTGAAGGAAGGTTCCGGGTCAGGGGCCTAGTATGGAGGAATAGACAGGAGTGGGCAGAGTCCTAGGGAGTAGCGGTGGTGGGTTGGGTTGGGTCCAGGTTGTGAAAAGCATGAGAATTAAAGCTTTTAGGGAAAGAGGAGTGGGGCCTTGAGCAGATCTGGTTTTCAGAACACAAGTTCTGGAACTAGCTGACCAAGGGAGAACATGGAAGCTGGGAGACATAGGATGGGCTCTTGCGAGACTCCAGAGACCACCACCGAAGAACAGCAAGGCCACAAGAATGTGTTCTTGGCTTTACTTAATGAATGTTTGGGGAAGAAACATTTAAAGATTATGAAGCTACTTATATTGCATCTCACTAAGGTTTATGAAATATTTAAATGAGACCTGTGAGATTTTACAAATGGGTTAAAAAATAAGAGTCTCAGCAAGTCATTCTGAAGGTCTTGACCAACGCACTGGTGTAAAGAGAGGGGAAGAACTCAGGGGTGGTGCTTCCATTTCTGGCTTTGGTAAGTGGGTGTCGGATAAGGACAACATGAAGGCGGTAGAAGAAATGGAGGGTGAAGCGCAGGCCTGAGACATTCTGTCCACGGTCCGTCTCCGGGTCAGGCCCAGCTGTCTGTAAACACTCAGGTTCTGAATGATGCTCAGGCATCGAAGAGGCAGTGTTAGCAAGGCGCTCAGCAGCGGGGTCTTTAGAGCCCCATTCATTACCTGGGTTGAAACCCAGATCCACTGCTTGTTACCTGTGCGACTTTGAGGAAGCGGTTTATCTTCTCTACCCCCCGTTTCCTCAGGTGTAAACCAGAGGTTCTGAGCGGACAGTGGCTGTGAGGACTAGAAATTAATGTGTGTAAACTGCTGAGACGGCATCGTAACTAGAGTAAGTGCTTAACAAAGGTTCACCGTTGTTGTTTTTAATGAGAGGGGCTCTTAGGGGCATTCAGAGAAATAGTCAGGTGACGGTCCCGTGTCAGAAGCAGAGCTGGGCTGGTACCAAATACAAACATGAAGCCTCTCTAAGCTCTGAAGAGCGGGGTGGTCCAGATCTCCTATGAAGACTGGCAGCATAGGTCAACAGGGAGGGAGGGAGGGAGGGAGGGAGGGAAGGGGGGCGGAGAGCAACGGGCCTCTTTGCTGAGCGGCCCACCTTGGGCTGTGATGGAACAGAAACCGCTACAGCAGAGACTTTCCATCAAGATGTCACCTCAAGAGCCCCTGACCCATCAAGTGTCAGGCGTGGCATGCTCATCTTTTTGTTTGTTAAAGAAGAAGCCAACTTGTGAGACAGACAAAAGCTAGAGAAAAGTATCGGTAGGCTGTGTACTCACAGCCCTGGCTGTAGAGACAACACACCACAAACGTACCGGCAGCCACTGCGCTTCTCCTGACCCAGCAGCCTTCTCCCTTCTAGAAATACCCACTGGTTCCAACTTGGTTGTACTGTGCTCATGCCTGTCTCTGAATGGAACTCCATTGCATGTATTCCTAAACATCATTGCTGTTTTGCACACAGCTCTGTGTTTTTCAAAGTTCCCCCAGGCGACTGTGATGCCTGGCCTGGGCTCAGGCACCGATTCCGTGGGCGCCTGTGGGGTGAGAGGCATAGGGCCCATCTGGAAGGTGACAGGGAGGGCAGGGGAAGCAAGGAAACCTTTCTGGTTTCATCTAATCAGGCTCAGGAGTGAACCCTATTTCCGCCCCGTTCTCCCTAGGAACATGGACAACAGCTCTTTTAAACTTTGACCTTGGTCTCTCGGGGGTCTGGACAGGTGGGCGCATGAAGTAAACTCTGTTGTTCATCTGGTCTACATCCAGGGCCTACCCCTTTCTCCCTTGTCTGCCTCCAGTGTGGCGGCCTGACAGCTAAAGACTGGCTTTCCCACAGCACAGGTGTCAGCCAGCACAGGGGAGTCAGCTGGGCTTGCGCAGACGCCTCTGACAACCGATGACATGGGCAGGCCTGGACTTCGCTGCCCTGCCCTGTTCCCTGGTTTACACTTGGACCTGACAGCCGGATCGGCGATAGGCATTCGGAATCTGAGCCGGCTTCTTCACTCGAGGCAGTAGGCACAGTGCCTGAGACCCGCGATACTTTCAGGGGCCATGAACATGTTCCGATTTATTTTAAAATCAGAAGAAAAAAATACAGCCTGGCTCATTTCATCTTTATATGGATTCAGTCATAATATATAATATTTGGTTAGTTTGTTTTTTTTGCTAAAGGAAAGAGGCCTCAATGCCAAGGTGTCTACTGCCCGCAGAACTGATAACAAAGCCCGGGGGAAGGAGAGAGCAGGAGAACCCAGATTTACCAGGCCTGCTATCATGTGGCCACAGAATCAATACCAGCAGCCTCCTGCCGGGTCCTCTCACGCGAGACAGTAAGTGCCCACGGCCCCTGCCACCCCCCGTAAGCCTCTGTACGTCAGGCGCTCTGCTATGGTCAGCTCAATTTATGCGTCCTGAGGCAGCTCTTTTGTCCCACTGAAGTCCTTTAGTTTTACCCAAGGATACAGGAGGTTATAAGGTTGGGGCAGTTTCCTGAGAGTCCTGGCATCTTGGTTCACCAGAAACTCCTCGGGCCCTGAGCAGTGCCTCCCAAGCACGACACTGGCTTGGCACTTACCTCGAGCAGAGAATTCTGCAGCTTCACGTTTAGGGCCGCTTTCTCTTCTTCTAGCTGCTTTATTTCATTTTCTGATTTCTTCTTCGCTTCCTCCAACTGTGCTTCTACTTCCTAAATGATAATTAGGAGAGTCAGCCACACAAGGCACAAAAACATGGACAGGGCACACCCTGCCTTATTCCCAAAGAGGTTCATGGAGGCCTATGAGAGTCACCAAATACTGAAAGGGAACGTAAATTAAAGACAAGAGAAGGTCAAAGGAAGTGTTAAGTCCATACCATAAAATCTGATACATATAGGGGAGGGCAGGGTAGACCCCTGGCTTTATGGTTTGTAGCATCAGATAAGAAAAGAGAATGCTTGTTACTGACACAATTTGCTTTGTCCCACACGTCAGAAAGCCAACTACATTCTCAGACTCAGGGAAGCATTAAAGGCAGAATGAAATACACATATAAAATAATATGATGGCACACAGTGATAAATTAAAGTTGCGTGTTATATTCATAAATCCTAGAGCAATCACTAGCACATTCTCCTCAAAAAAAAAAAAAAAAAAAAAAAAGAAAGCTAATAAGTCATTAGTGGAGATAAGAAAGAAAATACCAAAAATATTAAATAAAAAATAAATAAACAGAAAAAGAGGTAAAAACAAAAGAGAACAGAAGTGGCCAATGAAAAAACAGCAAGGTGATAGACAATGATAATTACATTAAATGTAAATGGTCGAAATGACCTCCAAAGGTCAAAGATTGTCAAAATGAATGGAAGAGTTAAGACGCAGGTATACCATAAAAGCACTTTGACTAGAAAGACACAGGCAGATTAAAAGTAAAGAAATGGATTAAAACAGACTGTAAAATACTAACCATAAAAACAATGGAATGTTTATGTTTTTATCAAAGTAGACCTCAAGACAGGAATTTTCATAAATGATTAAAAGGCCAATTCATTAAAAACACATAATAACCCTAAATGTATATAATCTAATGAATAAGTCTGAATCTATATAAAGGAAAGTCACAGAGAAATATAAAATTCGACAATTTAAATTTGAGCTTTCAGTACTCCTTTCTCAATAATCAAAAAATTAATGAGGAAATAAAAGACTTGAACAACACTATCAACCAACACAACCTAAGCATCATGTATAGAACATTCCACTGAATAGCAGCAGAGCCACATTCTTTTCAAGTGCACAAGGGCCATCTATCAAGATAGACCATATGGGGGCCATAAAACAAGATGAATAATTGAAAAGGAATGAAATAATAGAATCCATTCTTTGACCACAAGGGAACTGAATTAGAAATCAATAGCAAAGTGATACCTGAAAAGGTCCCAACATTAAGCAACATATTTCTAAATAACCGAAAGTAATTTTAGAGTTGATAGAAATAAAAAGGTAGAAAACCTTTGAGAAAATCATTCACATTTAGAATTATTATTTTAAGCAGAAAGCAGAGGCCTAGTATAGTTTGGGGTGACTGTCTTTAAGGTTTGACAGTGACTCTGTTTCTCCAGACACAGCGCTTCTTCCACGCTGACTCGAGTCTGATGTTGTTTGTTCCTGCAATGATATTGTAAGGTCCTTGAAGGCATGCATGATTTCTGTATCCCTGTGTTGCTCAAAACACCAAGTGCACATTCAATAAATGGTAAATAAACAGTGAACAAACAGAGGCAGGTGAGGCTCTGAAGGCTGCTCCCCAAGGCCCAGGGCAATGTGTATGTTACACCACATAGACAGAGGACAGATCTTAGTGGCTTGGGAGTCAGGAAGGCCCGATTCACATCTAACTCCATCATCTCGTAGCTGTGTGTCACTCAACTTAATCCCCTGGCTGCTCATCCGTGAAATAGGATAACCCCTGCCTACAGGGCTGAGATAAGGATTGGATCATGGAGTGCAGAGTTTTCATTCCTTTTGGCTTCCCAGCATCTGATCCTCCTCCAGGTGTCTGGGAAATGCTCCATGTGGTACATCAGAGTCCTCCTTCCACCACAGAACCTGGAAATACCAGACCTAGCTTCCCAGACTCCCTTGCAACTAAGCCTGACACGTGCCTGAGGCTCCATCACTCAGACATGCCCATCCCAGACTTTGAATCAGAAGCCATGGAGATGTACATGTGGGAGGCATGCAGATCTGACAACTTCAGTTTCCAGGGCAGCAGGACAGGTCATTCCAGAGCAGCACTCACCAATGGAAACCTGTGATGATGGAAATGTTCTAAAACATACTTTAGCTAATATGGAGAAATCGCTCAGTGCCACACTATCCAATATGGTCACCTCTAGCAACACATGGCTATTGAGCACTTGAAATATGGCGAGTTCCACCAAGACACCGAATCTTAAATTGTACTTAATTGTGATTAATTTAAATGTAAATAAGCACACATGTCTTGGAGCCACCATATGAGACAGTGTAGTTCTCTAGGCCATGTCCCGGGTCCGGTATTGGTGGTGTCAGCAGTGGAAATTGTAGCTCTGGGCTCGGAAGTGGCAGCACAAGGTCTCAGAGTGTCCTCATCAGTCTTGTGGTAGACTTGGGACATTCCTGGCTGGGTAGCTGCACAGTTCCCTGGTCTTCCAGAAAAATATACATTATTACCCGTTATTAAATTCCTTTTCTGCCTGGCCTGCCCAGGGTGTGTGTGTGATGCTTGCCACCCAGAATCCTGAGTGATACAGACAAGATGTGGAACGCAGCAGTGTTAGCGCAGCCCAGAAGGGACTCCACGAATTCCCCCATGCTCTCCCTGGGAATTGGTGTAAACAAGCGCTTAATGTAGGGTGTGACTCTGTTCTGCCTGTCAAGATGACGTGGTAATAGCATCTAGTTCCATGGACAGGAAAGACAGGCCTCCTGGGTCAACTCCAACCCCTCCCCTGCAGTGTCTTCTTCAGGCTAAAGACGCATTCAGGATACACAATGCACCTACAGCAAAGGACTCAAGGAAAGAGCGGCGCTCTTAACGCCAGAGGGGAAAGTGCTGTCTGTCTTTAGTCCAGGACCCGAGTTTACGGTGGTCCCTCACTTATCGTGGGTATTACGTTCTAGAGCCCCTGCGATAGGTGAAAATTCGCGAAGTAGGAACTTTACATTTATTTTAGAATTTACCGTACAGTACCGCCAAATCCCGCGATATAGCAAAAAATCCGCAAGAAATAATTAAATATAATATTTTTAAAAATCCTGTGATACAGTGAGGTTGCGGTAAGTGAACCGTGAAATAGGGAGGGACTGCTGTATATAATTTATATCCTCAGTATATTGAAGTTACCAAAATGTAAAAAACAAACCACAGAGCCCCAACCCCAAACCCAGGAGGAAACACAGTGTATTTCTATGTGATTCATTTCCCAGCGGACTCATGCCCCTTGCTTAAAGCTGAAGTGGGATTTCTACACTGAGTCAGGCTTGGCTGATAGGTTACCAGGGCAACCTGCATCTCGGGGAGAGCTACCCTCCCTCCCACGGACTGTGGCTCAGGATGGAAAGGTTGTTTAGCTGGAGTCTGGGAACTGGATTTGTGCAACCAGCTATGGGGAGAAAAATGCTTCCGATACAGCTGCTTCCTACTCAGCGCAGGGGTGGGAAACCAGGGGCTCCGGGGTCAGGCTGTCAGGGTTTAATGCTACCCCCACCACTCGCTGTCTGTATCAGTTGACACAGAACCTTTTCTAAAGACTTTATTTTTAGAGAGTGGAAGGGAGGGAAGAAGAGAGGAAAGGAAACATCAATGTGCGAGAGGTACATCGATCAGGTGCCTCTCACACTCCCCCAGCTGGGTACCTGGCTTGCAACCCAAACATGTGCCCTGACCAGGGATCGAACAGATGACCTTTCAGCTTGCAGGCCAGCGCCCAATCCACTGAGCCACACCAGCCAGGGCAAAACAGAACCTTTTTAAGCCTCAGTTTTCTCACCTCTAAAATGGGAATATGAATACCCATTTTGTAATATTGCTGGAGGATTAAATGTGTTCGTAAGAATAAAGTGCTTTATAAGTATAAAGTACACTGGGTACTAAAAAATATTATCAGACATGATGTCATGCAATGCATATGGTAACTAATCAGAGCCACTGTTTATCAGAACTTTTACTACATGCCATGCACTGAGCTAAGAGTTTATATATAACACTGGATTCAATCCACAGAAGAAGTCTTCAAAGTATGTACCCTTATTTCACACCCAGGTTTCAGAGAGGTTAAGTGGCCGGTCATGGTCACGCAGCTGGTGGGAGAGTCAGGACTGGTCTGGGTCTTTCATGAGTTCATTTATTTACCCAACACATGTGTATTGAGTACCTACTACTCTTAATTATCACACAACAGTGCATTCCTAAGTGACCTATGATTATCTTTCAGGGAAAATTCAAAGCTGAGGATGCGGGCCCTTAGGCTGTAAAGAAGCTTTCCCCCCTTATTTGCAGTCCTGCTTTCTGTGGTTTCAGTCACCCACAGTCAACCGCAGTCCAAATACATTGCATGAAAAATTTCAGAGATGAACAACTCATGTTTTAAATTGAGTATCATTTTGAGTAGTGTAATGAAACCCCCACCATCCCATTCCGTGCTGCTGGGGCGTGAACCATCACTTTGTCCAGCATCTCTACACTGTATAGGCCATGCCCACCCCCTCCGCCCCCTTTAGCCGCTGAAAAACCGTCTGGGATGTGAGATCCACTGTCATGGCATCAGTGCTCTTGTTCAGGTAACACTTATTTTACTTAATCGTGACCCCAAAGCCATTCACCTAACTTCTATTATAGTGCATTGTTATAACTGTTCTATTTTTTAATAGTTATTGTTGTTAATCCCTTACCATGATGATTTATAAATTAAATTTTATCACAGGTCTGTATGCACAGGAAAAAACATAGTGTATACAGGGCTTGGTACTCCCCATGCTCTGAGGCGCCCACAGGGGAGGGGGTCTCGGAATGTACCCCTCATAAATAGGGGGGCGGGGATGACTGTAATTCAAACAGCACCTATAGTCAGGATAATATTTTCACTTCACTGTTTTCCTAAAACATTCACATATGTCATTTGCTTTCCCCAGCAAACAGGACAGATGAGGCTTTGTATTCCTGCTTAGCAGAAAGCATCCTCCCCCTCCTTTGGTGGGAGGCTGGAGCAGTACCCAGAGGCTGAAAATCTTCCCCTTCATTGCCAGGCAACTGTCTAATTACCTGCATCTCCGCAGTGTTTATAAAGCCCCAGGCGCTAGCACAGGCTTTGTTTTTCTCAATGGATCCTCCTGGCAGCTACTCTATGAGGTGCTATTATCATCAGTTTTATACCCGAGGAACCCCAGGACCACACGGTCTCTCTCTGAGGACCCAGGGTAAATAATGTGGTGTGGGCAGAGCCCGGGGTGGGAGGAGCTGGGATTTGCTTCATGTTATTTTTCTCTGACCGTGCTGAGTAGGGTTGAATCTCCCCAACTCTACCCGTCAGCGACTCCAGCCCCTGGTCTTAGGGTGTCCCTCTCTCCTCCAAAGGGCCCCAGACTCCCTTTGGACAGAGAACTAGCCGACATCTGTACACAGAAGGAGCTCAGTGACTGTTTGAGGAAGGAAAGGAGAAACAAAGGAGGAAAGAAGGGAGGCGCAGAAAAGGGAAGGGAACAGTGTCTGTGGACGCGGGTCTCACCGTCCTCAGCCTCTTCCTCTCGGCCTCCGCGGACGAGCGGACGGACTGGATTTCTGCGGCGTGGGCCCTCACCAGCTCTTCCAGGCGCCTCACCAGCTGCTCTTTGAGATGTTTCTTCTCCTCTTCTGTCTGACGTTTGAGTTTACGAAGGTCCTCTTCATACTGTTGCTTCACGTGTTCCCGCTCCACGTGCGCCTCTTCCTTGGTCTACAAAAAGAGACAGGGCCTTGGTCAGCCTGCCGGAGCGTGCAGCTTTTACCGTGCTTATGTGCTGACCTTCCGGCCTGTTTCACGAGGTGCAATCAAGTTCATAAGACCATAGATTTGATATCTGTAAGAGACTTGACTTTACGCACCATCGGGAAAGGGCGCTGTGGAAGAGTGTATCTATTATCACAGGATCAGATACTGCAGCGGTTTCTAAAGAATGGGAGTGTATAGCGGGAATCCTAGGCAAGTTTCCCGTTCCCCAGGAGGCAAAGATAAGGAGCTGGGAGAATTCTGGTGCATTCTCAGTCTCCTAGTTTCAAACGACATGGAGTTGGCAGGAACTTGGCTGGCGCTCAGACCCCCACACCCACCCTTGGAGCCACGGCACCCGCTGCTTCCTGGTGAACCCTTTGTGGGTGGGGATGGGTCTCTACCTGAAGCTCATTCTAGCAAAGCCTGCTACATCTTCTCCGTCCCCAGGGCTGGGTCACACACTACCTGTGTATCTGTGCCTCCTTTCGTACACAGACATTCCTTGGGGAGCTTCCGATCCTGCTGAGGACGGGGACTGCGGGATTCCAAGTCGTTTGCTTTCCCCAAGACTTCATTCTCCGAAATTCGCTCAGTCTTCATGTCATCTATAAGCAAAAGTGTCAACATCGTTTGCAGTGCCCTTGGCCTTGGCCTCAGTCTGCGGTCTTCTGCAATGCGGTCCCCACTCTGCTACTGAACAATTGTGCCTACCACCCCCCTATGGAATCCCTGCTCCATGGCTTCCTGGGCCTCAAGCGTAGTCAAGGCTGTGATTGTCATCTTTGCCCAAGCAGCACCCTGAATTTAAAGAGTTGTCCTGCTCTCCCTTCTTAAACTACCCACCTTTAACGTTGTGATTATGTTTTCCACAGGTTAAAAAAAAAAAAAAGAGCATGTTCCTGGAGATGTGCACAGTTAAAGGATTTAAACTGAAGGGAATTTAAAAGATAAGACAAAAAAATAAATACGACTAAAATTGTTCACTTTCGCCCCATATTCCCCAAGGTACTCATTCCCCTCTTTTGAGACCACTGCTCTGAACCCTCCACATGCTTCTGGTCCCAATTCGAGCCTCTGCTCCTCTGCACCTTTCCAGCCCTTGGTGATTTCTTCTCTCCCTGATCATTCTCCTGCTGCCTGACCACGTCCACGATACCAAAGCACGCTGCGGGCTGTAACGTAACTGGCCTAGACGCTTCTCGGAGGCAGAGCCCGGGTTGTGTGCCTTTGTTATCTCTCCCAGGGTTAAGCGGGTCACACTATCGGTATTCAAGAACCTTCTGATGAGGGAGCCTAGTGGGAAGGACTTTGGAATCAGATATTCTTAGACGCAAACACCAGATCTACCAGCAAGCAGACCCTATAGTAGCACTGTGTGCAATAATGTTAAAAGTATGAAGTGCATGGTGGTTAGCAGAGGGGAAGGGGGGTCGGGGGAGGACAAAGATAAGGGGGTCAAACATATGGCGACAGAAAGAAACTAGACCTCAGGTGGCGAGCACACAATAGAGTGAGTGCAGAGATACATTAATTGAGTTGTACAACTGAAATCTATGTAATGTTATTAACTGATGTTATCTCAATAAATTAAATATTTAAGAAGTATGAGGTACTGTCCAAGTGTGGGACAAAGGCCAGTGCTGAGAGCGTCAGGCGCGATGGCGGGCCTGATGGGGAAATACCTGGGAGCAAGGGGTCCTTTTGCCTCATGCCTTCTAGATGGCTGGCCTGTAGCAGTGCCCGGCGTTGGCTCACCTGTGTCCTCCATGGGCCGACCGGCCCACCAGGGGGGTCAGACCAAACAGCCCTGCCCCTCCATTCTGCTCCCCCACCTGCCTCCAGCCTGGTGGCTCCCCTCCCGTCTGTAAGGAAATCACTCTAGGACATCTCACCAGTTTTCTGTGGCACATGACACTCCTGCAGCATCAGTCTGTCCTTGGCCACAGCCAGCTTCTCCCCAAGTTTTTTTGCAGTGCTTTTCAACTCCGAGTTCTCCTGTCGAGCCTCCTTGAGCTGCACATCCAGGTCCTACACAGACAGACAGGGTCTTATTTCTCTGGTTACAGTTCTGTGTAGAGACATCCTTTGCTCACAGAACTAACATCAGATCTGAAAGGTGGGGAAGTGCACAGCATAAGCCCTTGGTCTCTGGAATTCAGTGGCTCAGGGTTCATCAGATTTTTCACGCATCCTCCGATTGGCCGTATGACCTTGGGGAAGTCCCTTAACCTTTCTCTGGTGAGGATCAAATGAGATAAAATATCTGGGACAGAAAAAAAATGCTCAGGGGATCTTAGGAACATTATCCACTGATACTTTTAGGGCTGGCGCTCTGTAAGTCGTGGGGCTCACATAACTGAGTTAATGGTCTGCCTCCCCATCAATACAAAGTCCCAAGGACTTTAGGACAGGCCAGTTGTTAGGGAATGAGCAGGGTCTTTCAGATGAGGCTGACCTGAGTTCAGAAACTTAACTCACTGTGAGCCCAGCTAGGCCAGTCCTTAAGCCTCTCAATTTCGGTCTTGTCTTCTCATCTGTAAATGGGAATTCTAAGCTCTTTGAGGTCAGGGACCAAAATGAGCTCACCTTGTGTCTCCTGCCCCTACCCCTGGCCTGGCACATAGTAGGTGTTCAATAAATATGTGCTGAGTAAACGTGGTTTAACACAACAGCGATAAGAAAGCTCACTCTGGTAGAAGTCAGGTGCTTTCTGCAGTGCCTGACACACAGTGTTCACAATCAGGGGTCATGCTTATCCCACTGAAGAGGCGGGAAGGGATCTTGCTTTACCTGAATCCTTTCCTTCAGCTTCTGGGCATACTTCTTCAGGTCACTTATCTTGCGGCCTCTGTGCTCCAGATCCCCTTCCAGCTTCCGGACCTGGGCCTGCAGGGCCGACTCCTGGACCTGGAAGTTCTTGCGGAGGTCGGTCTCCTTCTCCTGCCACTGCCACAGGGCCTCGCTCACCGACTGCTGCATGGCCTGCCGGATGGCCTCGTTCTCCCGCTCGTAGGTGGCCTGCAGCTCCTCGGCCTTCCGGGCGTAGTCCTTGCTCAGCTGCTGGTTCTCCGCTCGCAGCCGCTCCACCTCCTGCAGGACCTCGCGCATCTCGGGGCCCGAGCTCAGCTCTGCCTTTGGGTCAGGGCTCTCCTGGGACAGCCGGCCCCACGGGGGCGTCTCGCGGCTCATCAGGTGCTGGAGCCTCTTCTCGTAGTCAGCCTTGAGCTCCAGCATCTCCTTGGAGAGGGTGAGCACCCGCTCGGCGTGCTCCGCCTCCACCCTCAGCTCCCGCTCCTTGGTCTCCTGCCGGCACGTGGCCGACTGGGCCAGCGCCTCCTGCGTCAGCCTCTTCTGCAGCTCCAGGGCGCCCTCCAGGGCCTGGATGCGCTGCAGCAGGGCCTCCTCCTGCTCTGCGCGGCCCTGTCCCTGTTCCTGTGCAAGCCGGGCCTTGGTCTCGGCCACCGTGTTCCAGAGCTCCTCCTGGTGCGCCTCCCGCAGCGCCTCCATGCTGGCCTCGGCCTCATCCTGGCGGGTGTTCAGGGCATAAATCACCTGCAGGCAAAGCCACAGTGAGCGTGAAGAGTGCAGGTGTGTGCAGGGGGACGGTGTGACCAGAGACGCTCCTCAGTGGTGGTGACTTAGGCAGAGCCCCACGTGGAGCCCCTGAGAAGGGGGTTTGTGTGGAAGCGATTTATTAGAAATCATCCCCAGGAGAAACTAGTACGGGAACAGGGAAGTGGGACCAGATGGAGGCAAAGAAGGGGTGAGAGGCGTCACATAAAGGCCCCCCAGGGGGTATATGGCGGCATCCTCTAAGGGACTTCTGCAGTGCCATGGGAATCCAGCGAGGGTTTAAAGCTCTAATTTGTTCAGAAAGAGAACTTTGGGATGAAAAACACTAGAAAGTGGATCAGCTTTTGCTGAATTATACACCACGACCAAGTGGGAATGCTAGGTTGATTGAACATCTGAAAATCAGTTACTGTCATACACCGACTGCCCGAAGAGAAGAAAGGACAGTGGAATAGAACAAAGGAGAAAAGCCACATGATGGTCTCCACAGACACAGGAAAAGCATTTGACAAAATCCAACACCCCTTCATGATAAAAGCGACTCACCAAACTGGAAATAGAAGGGAACTTCCTCAACCCTGATAGAGGGAATCTATGAAAAACCCACAGCTAATGTTGTACTCCATGGGGAAAGACTGAGTACTTCTCCATAACTTCAGAAACAAGACAGGGATGTGTTGTTACTGTGTGGAGAAGAGAATGAAGGAAGGCAGGAGCATGGTGGAGCCCATACATAGTAGGTACTCATTACATAGTAGGTACTCGTACACAATAGGTACTCACACATAGTAGGTACCCATTACATAGTAGGTACTAATACACAGTAGATACACATAGTAGGTATTTATCACATAGTAGGTCATTATACACATTAGGTACTCATACACAGTAGGTACTCACATGTAGTAGGTACTCATTACATAGTAGGTGCTCATATATGGTAGGTACTCATACACAGTAGGTACTCATTACATAGCGGTACTCTACATAGTAGGTACTCACTAAATGTTTCTTCCTTCTCTCTTCTCACATTATCCCCTCAAAAGGGAACATCCCTTGTTTTTGGAGATACCACATCTGAAAATCTTGAGATTTTGAGTAGACCCACCCTTTCCTGTGTTTGGTGCCTCACAGGTCACCTGGCAGCCCTTCTCCTGCCACCTGTTTGCTTTCTTTCACTTGCCACCTACTAAACTGAAGCCTCAAGGCAAGCGGCCCTAACCTCATTTATAAATCCACCTTCTCAGGAGGAGGCTGACTTCTGAACCCATCAAGGGACATGGATAATTCAGCAGCCAAGAGAAACACTGAGCAAGTCAGGAAAGTCTTCCCACGGGTTTTGGAAGGCCACTGGTTTGATTTCAGAGAACATTCCAGCTGATGGCCTGTCAGAGTCTTAGGGGTGGAGTATCGCAGGCTTAACAAAGCTGTAACTAATGGATTCTGAGCATCAGATCCTGAGGAAACTTTCCATCAAGTCTGGCAGCAGGAGTCAGGAGTGAAATGGAAAAGAAAAAAACACTAATAATATTTGGTGAGTACCCGGAGTATAACACCAGGTGGGTAATATATATATTATTTTTTAATCAATCTTTTAACAGTTCTACAGAGTGGACCCAGGCTTATACCTATTTTAAAAATGAGGAAGTTGTAAAAACAGACATTGGATGGGGTTAACTTAACTCTTAGGGGTGATATAGCATAGTGCTTAAAAAGAGGCTTTAGCGCCTGCTGCACCTGAATTCACATTGGAGCTCCATCTCTTCCTAGCTGTGTGACCTTGAGTAAGTTACTGAACCCCTCTGATTCTCGGTCACCTCTTGTATGACATGGGGAGAGCAATGCCTACCTCATAAATCTGTTTGGAGATTAAAATGATGTAATAAACCTAAAACCATTAGCAGCATTCCTAGCAGAAAATAAACACTCAAGAAATGTTATCTGTTATAATTTTTTTACTATTATTGATATCACTGTCAAAATAATGGTAAAATCAACAATAAAATAATGTTTAAAATAATGCTAAAAAGAAAGGGTGCTGTGATTGAAACTCAAATCCTTCTGGATCCAAAATAAAAAGAAATAGAACCATAAGCTTGTTTAGAAAGAACTTGGTAATATTCTTTCCTTCACTGTTTTTGCAGCATTTACTGCATGCTAGGCATGGTGCTAGGCACTAGAAAATTGGAACAAATAAGATCATTTGGTTGAGGGGCTTATAGACTAGCAGAAGGCTGTAGACCGTGATTTGCTCATGTTTCTTCCCCCTTCCTTTTCACTTCCTTGCCACAATCCTTCCAGTCTGTGGACAGCGCTTCCTTTCATTTCCTCCTGGGCTTGGCTGTCTGACTTGCCATGATCAATGGAATGAGTGGACTTGTTGTAAATGGAGGCTTTAAGTGTGGTTATATGTTTTGGGTTGCCCTCTTATGCTTTTTACCACCTGCCACTAGAGGAGTACATGCAGGGGAGCCACGGGTGCCACAATGACAGACACGTGGGACAGGCTGGACCCCAACCCAACACCCAAAGCTCAGGGTTAGTCTGGCTCAGCCAAGTCAACCTGAGCACGAAATAAATCACCGTTGTTGTGCTGCTTGTTACACAGCATTACCGCAGGAGAGCCTGACTAAAACAGGCAGGTGGGGAGAAGGAAGCCAGTTATACCTTTAGAGGTATTTGAGTTGCTTTGCTAGAAGTCTGAAGGGACACAAAGAAAGGCAGAGGGTAGAAAGATTGCATCACTCAGTAATTCTCCCTCTTGCTTCCTGCCCCATCACTAACGGATCACTCCCACCAACATCTAAACGTTCTATCACTTCTATCATTAACAAAAATTCTTCTTTTGATCTGTGTCCCCCATTTTTCTGCACCCTATATAGCAAACTCCTCAAAGACTTTGTTTATAGCCATTGTCACTAATTCCTCACCTCCCCTTCTCCCCTGAACCCTTTCCAATCAGGCTTTCAAGTCAACTAACTAATCCACCAAACAGATCCTCCCTGTTTCAAGAATCACCTCCATGCTGTAAAACAATAGCTGATTCTCACTCTTCATCTGTTCATCTTTTCAGCAGCATTTGGCATAAGAAATCACTTCCTCCTCCCTGAAACATTGTCTTCTTTTGGCTCCCATGATACAATATGCTCCTACTGATCACTAACCATTCCTTCTCATCTCCTTGGCTAGTTCCTCCTCATCTCCCTTCCTCCAAACAGGAGTGTCCAGAGCGTAGGCTTCAGACTGCTTCTCCTCCCTAACAAACATTCCCTTGGGGTCTCACCCAATCTCATGATTTTATGCACGCTTTATTTGCTAATGACTCCCAAATTTACAGGTACAGGCTGGACCTGTCACCTGAACGTCAAACTCCTATTGTTTACCAAAATCTCCACTTGGATATCTAACGTGCACCTCAAATTTTGTTCCTGATTTTTCTTTCAAAACCTGCTCTTGCCACAATATTCCCCATCTCACTTCATGGCAACTCACTTCTTCCAGTTGCTTAGGACAAACTTTAGAGTGGACCAATAAGCATGTGAAGAGATGCTCAGCATCACTAGTCATTAGAGAAATGCAAATTGAAACTACAGTGAGATAGCACTTCCTATCCATTTGGATGGTTGTAGCATAAAATAATCAGAAAATAAGCATTGATGAGGGGTGTGGAGATATCAGAACCCTGTGCATTGCTGGAGGGAACGTGAAATGGCGCAGCTGCTGTGAAAACGACGTGGTGGTTCCTCAAAAAATTAACCGTGGAATTAGCAAGAGTCCAGCAATTCCACTTCTGGAATTTCAGTTTAAAACAACAGAAAGAGGGGACACGCCTACAGCATTATTCACACTAGCGAACAGGCGGCAACTACCCAAGCATTCATCACCAAATGAATGGGTGAACTCAAGTAATATATACATGCAAAGGAATATTATTCAGCCTTAAAGAGAAAGAAATTCTGTCACATGCCACAACACGGATGAACCTTGAAGACATTATGTTAAGTGAAATAAGCCAGCTGCACACAGACAAATAACATATGGTTCTACTTATATGAGGTTGCTAGGGTAGTTCAATTCACGGAGACAGAAAGAATAGTGGTTGCCAGGGTCTGGAGGGAGGAGGGAATGGGGAACTATTGTTTAAAGGGGACAGAGTTCCACCCTGGCTGGTGTGGTTCAGTAGGTTGAGTGTCGGCCTGCGAACCGAAAGGCCGCCAGTTACATTCCCAGTAAGGGCTCGTGCCTGGGTTTTCAGCCGAGTCCCCCATTGGGGGAGCATGAGCAGCAAGTGATTGATGTATCTCTCCCACACTGATGTTTCTCTTCCTCTCTTTCTCCCTCTTCTCCCATCTTTCTAAAAATAAATAAATACATGCATAAAAAATAAAAATATTTTAAGAGTACAGAATTTCAGTTTGGAAGGATGACAAAGTTTTAGAGATGGCAGTAATGGTCGCATAACAATGTGAATGCACTGATACTTAATGCTACAGAACTGTATGCTTAAAGTGGTAAACAGTGTTATTTACATTTTAGCACAATAGGAAAATGGGAAGTAAAAATTTATTGGAGTCACCCTGTCTCTCACGCCCCACACCCACCCACTCCGTCAGCCAATCCGAAGTCTCCCCGCCTCTCACCATCCCGTAGTCCCCTTAACCTGGGCCACGAGCACCTGTCGCCTGGAGCACGGTGGCCTCTTAATCCTCGTGTCTACCTTGCCACCTGGAATCGGCTTGGAGTCAATCAAATGATGTCCCTTCACTGCTCAAAACCTCCTGATGGCTTCCCAGTGTACCCAGGAATAGTCAGAGCCCCGAACCTGGGTGTGGAAATGGCCGGGAAGTGCGATGGTCACATAGTGACTGTCCCTTCCTTGATGGAAATGGCTCAGAACAGGTCCCAGACAAGCTGGGCCCTGGGCTTGGAACGGATCCTAGATGGAGTCCAAGATGCTAATTAAAATCTCACCACTGCCCATCAGAGGCTGTTGCCAGACGCCTCACCGCACAAGGCACTGGGCTGTGAGGCGTACGCTTCTGAGTAACTGAAGCCCAACAGTCTCCCAAACCAATTTAGGTGGAGACCAAGAGCAGTCTCCCCCAAAGGCTCTTAATCAGAGCCCCGGTCTTACCAGCGCAGGCGAGCACTCGCACAGAAACAGGCCTGCCTGCCTTCCAGTGAGGTTCACCAGCTGCATAATATGGAAAGGCACCGTCCTGTCTGTCTTTCAAATCTTGGATGACATGTCTACGGCTTTTTGGAAAGCGAAGACGACCGAAAGCTCTCCTGGTCAGCCAACCTGGTCAGTAGATATGCACATGTGTTAGTGATACTACTTCTGTCAATAAAACCAGTACAAAGAAACCTTAATACCTCTCACAGGAGATATTTTAACAGAGAAGTAATCTAGGCAGGAGTATCCACACTCACAAGCGTGCATACAGACGAAGTTGTGTGAACACAAAGGCAGAACGTGCCGCTCTTCAAGTTCACCTGTTCAGAGTATGATTTTACACATTTAAATTCTGAAAGCAGGCACTGTGTACAATCTATGCAGACACGCACATGCACCTGTTCCCTGTCGGCGACACAACAGTGAGCGCTGTTATTGTCACTTTCTGGTCCACAAAGCAGCTTTACAAGGCAAACCCCACAGCCTG
This sequence comes from Furipterus horrens, assembly GCF_987537825.1. NCBI lineage: Eukaryota > Metazoa > Chordata > Mammalia > Chiroptera > Furipteridae > Furipterus > Furipterus horrens. The sequence goes on along the minus strand of NW_028327172.1, from coordinate 209,151,026 downwards.
AAAAATAAATATGTTGAATGCCCATATTAAAGGAATTTTTACTTTCTGCACTGTTCTCTTGTGGGGGGAACCTCCTTACACATTTTCTGATTCATTTATTGTACCTTCTGCATGATCCTAGATAAACAGTATGTTTCAAGCTAAACATTCTTGTCCAAGCAACACTTTAACAATATCCAAACATCCCTTTATGATACTTTGGTCACCTTTGCAAACTGCCTTCGCAGCTGCAGCTGAATTTCTGTGCTCCGAATGCAGGTGGCCTTTATTAAGTAGCGGGGAGTTCTATTCTCAACTTATAGGTGATGGTGTTGCTCACTTAATCTCTGTACCAGAAATGAAAGGGCCACAGGGGTCAAGTTCATGGCCGAGCCCATCTTTTGTCTTTAACTTGCGCTACCAGAGCATCCATGGAAGAACAGAGTCCATGCCAGCCCACCATGTCAGGGACCTCAAAAAATCAGGAGTAGATTACTTTAAGTTAAAATAAAAAGAACACAAAATTAAAGATACAATATGGTTCCAAATTCATGCATACATATCAGCAAAGAGGAGGGTCAAGAATATACCAAAGCATGACCGGAGTTATCTCTGGATGGTAAAAATGAAGGGTGATCAATTCTTCTCTCTCTCTCTCTCTCTCTCTCTCTCTCTCTCTCTCTCTCTCTCTCTTTTTGCTTCTGTGCATTTCCTGGTTTTTTTTTCCCCCTATGATGAGTATACACCTCAATTATAATCAGAAAAAAACTAGTTTTTTGGGGATAGAGATATACCACTTAAATGTTCTGCATCTATCAACCCACACGTATTTAAGCCTGAGACACAGATCCTGGCAAAAGGGCCAAATCCGGAGGCCCCCCCAGGAGATCTGGGTTTGCCTATACTGCCCCCACCGGGCTGGTGAGAAACAGGAGTCCATCTGTTATGGTCTGAGCCGCCCAATGATATATGTGTTGTCTTTTCCATTAAGGACTTTGGGTCTTCGGGGAGCATGAGTTTGAGAGAATCGTGTTGCTGCTGTTGGTGTGAAAGGGGCAATGAAGTGCGAAAGGCCAGGAAACGGGGAAAGAGGCCACAGACCAGTAACAGACCCCATTCTGGGGGCAGCCACCCGGCTTTCAGAAATATGCTCTTGCACTCATCCTTGCACAAGCCTCTTCTGGGAAACTCTGTGTAACGAAAAGAGTAGGAGTATCTGGCTTTTGTGAAATTGAGGGGCAGCCTGCTCTCTGTACTGCCTAAAATTTTCTGGAATCTTCCTCCAAACCACCCTGCCTATGACTCTTCTACTTTAGGGCCCTTCACCTCTTGTCTACCAGCATTCTTTCCAAATCCAAGGGCCAACTGCACAACAATCCTGCTTAATACTGCCCAGAGACTCCTCATCACCCACAGCAGCGACTATCAATCTTCTTCTGCCCCAGCAGCCCTGAGGGGAGGACATGGTCTAGGGGGACTCACCACTGCAGAGCCCTCTGTCTTTATGGGGACAGAGTCAGGACATAACTCAGCTTTGAGTTCAGATATGAAACATTGGGCCAGGAGACTAGCAGGCACACAGTAGGTCTTGTGTGAGAAGCTGTTGAAATGAACGAGCAGGGACTGTTTGTTAAACACAACTGTATCTTCACCATTTAGCAGAACCCTGGTCCAGAATTCAGCAGAGGGTAAATGAATGAATGAATGAGCGATGAAGAAAATGAATGGAGAGCTCTATGGAACAGAGAGGAGATAGACACCATTCAGATGTGTTAAGTGCACGTGAAAGTATGCAGGGCTGCCTTGGAAGAAAGGCATGCAATTCTTATTCCCATCTAACTGATAAAAAATGCAATTGGTGATTTTACTCATTGCAGGTAATAAAACCAGAAACTAGTAGAAATTATTCTTTAATAAATATTTAGTGAGCACCTGATATGTGTTGGACTTTGAATCCAGACCTCTTTTCACTCAGTTCAAGTGTGATAGCTCTCAAACTCCTATTAGCACAGTCTGGAGGTGGGTATTGGGAGGCTGCCAGGGTGGGTTCTGATAATAAAACCAAGTATAAAAGTCACCTCTATTTTCATTAATGGTGACACTGTTCTTTATCTTGGCTGAGTTCCCTTAGCCAGTCTTTTAACGTCTGCCAGTTCTAGAGGGTAGAAAATGTATTTAGTACATACTCCTAAAGGTCCCTTCTTTGCTTAAAAAAAGAAAGTCCTGGGGTTGTGGAATTCTACATTTCTTGGCTTGATCCTTTTTGTCTAGTAAAAATATATAAAATCTTTTAGCAACCACATACTAAAATCTGTACAGATTTAATAATCAGGATTCTTCTAGATACAAAAACAGACATCCAGATCCAGTGGTTCGGAAAAAAGCAATGTATTGGTTCATGGACCTGAAAAGCCCAGAGCCAGTGCTAAGCTTCACATACAGATAGGTCCAGGTTCTGAAATTCTGTCATCTTGACTATCTCCTTCCATCTCCCGGCTTTGCTTTTCTCTGGGTCAGCTCTGTCCTTCATTAAGTTTTCGGCAAAGTAGTCACAGGCAGCAAGCATCAAGATTAAATTTTACCAGCTTAGTGTATCCCCAGAAAGAGAGCTTCCTTTTGTCAACCTGATTTGTGACATTGCTCAAATGTTGAACAGTTTCAAAAGGAGCCAATAAATGTCAAAAAAAAAAGCTGAATATATTCATAGAATTTTAAGATGGGAAGCATGATATCACCTAGACCATATTTTCCACATTTCATAAATAAGGCAGCTTTGGCCCCAGGACTCTACTGACTTCTGCATGGCCACACAGCTTGTATGGAAGAGCCACAGTTGGCCCTTTATCTCTTTATTTTCAATGCTCCTTCCACTGAACCTCAAAGACCCACGTGAAAAGGATAAAGGACCTTAAAACACCCTAAAGTTGCGGCCCATGAGACTTGCAGGATATCCCACTTTTATCTCCTTGGGCATTAGCTACAGAATCTTCCATTCTCTGATATGGCTCACATCAGAAATCAGCCAGTCTCAATTTAACAATTTCCATTCATGGAAGTCCTTCCCTTCATCAAACACCATGCTAGGGATGGAGGGATGTTAAGATACAAGAGCTATAGCCCTTGCCCTGGGAGCTTACAATTTAGTGGCAAATACATAAAACAACTATGAAGTGATGTAAAGTGACATAATGCCCGGCTCTAGCGTGGTGGCTACTTTATTTTCTCAGAGAGCAATATCCCACACACCATCAGTGATGGACTCTCTGTCCACAGGGGTGAGTAGGTCTATTCCTGGCTGGGCTGATGCTAGAATCCCATCCCTCTATGCAAAGCGATTGGCACATGATGGCTATGTGATCCAAGCCAGGCCAGGCAGAGTCCTCCCTGGGACTTTATTCATTAAGCTGGGAGAGACTCTCTCTAGCCTATCGGGTCTGAAGGCTAGAAGGATGTGAGTTCAGAGTGACCTGTGACCTTGTTCTGCATCACGTGGTAAAGGCCAATGGGTAGGAAAGCATGAATGACTCTGCCACTGCCACACAGACCAATGCAGAGGTACAAGTGGGACAAAGAGTTAAAGACATCTGTCAAAGAGCAAGAAACATCTAAGTCCTTGAATCATCATTACCATCATCACATCCTCATTATCACCACCAGCACCATCATCATTACCATCACCATCACCATCATCCTCATCCTCATCCTCAGTCATCATCAGAATTAACATATTTAGTGTTCACCTTATGCCAGGAATGGTAACTGTATGAAATGTAGGCACTTGACATTATCTCATTTAATAATGATGATGGTAATTAATACAATTGTGAAAGTATTATTTTCCTCCTTTTATAGAAGAGTAACTAAGGACCAAAGAGGAAAAAATAACTTGCCATAGGTCACACAGCTACTGAGAGAGCTGGGCCATGAACCCAAATTTGACTCTAAAACCTTCGTTCTTTCTACTGCAGCATGGATCCCTGAGCCCTCAAGCCTCTGAATTAAGGCAGGTTACCTTGTTTTCCTGTGTGGAAGTAAGGTTTGAGTATTCACACCACTTGACCCTCCAGGCTGGACTGATTACAGGGATGGCTTCTTTTTTGTGTTCATTCCTGCCTTAATCTGACCTCCCTTCCTTGGCCACCATGAATGGAAGTCCTTCCTCCAGGGAACACTTAGGTCCTATCCCCAGGGCCACTCCCCCACAGTGGGCATCACATTCTGCGTCTACAGTTCTTACCTCTGTCCAGAATCGAAGACCATCATTTCTGACCCTTACACAACATTTCCACAGGAGTTCATGAATTCAACAGGTTGCCATTATTGAGCACTTACTATTATATGTCCCAGGCACCGTTCTAGCTTCCTGGGATATATCAGCAGACGCAAGATACAGAAATATCTGCCCTCGTGGAGTTGAATTCTAGTCACAGGGAGACAGACAATAAACAATAGGTATAATAAATGAATTCATTATGGGTGTTGAAAAGCGGAAAACAAAAACATAGACCAGGGACAGGAGATCAGGAGTATGGAGAGAAGGTGACGTTACTTAAAATAGGACAGTTCAGGTTGGCTTCATGGAGAGCTTTGGGCAGAGATGAGAAGAAGCTGAGAGGTTAGGCAGGCAGGCAGCTAGTGAAGCGCTCCAGGCCAGGGTGAGGGCCCTGAGGCCAGCGGGGCTGGGACAGAGTAAGCGAGGGGGACAGTAATAGGAGTGAGGTCAGCGAAGTCATGGGGACCCTGAGTTGTAGAGTCAAGGGCTTTGGCTTTTTCCCAGAGATGAGAGTGGCTGGTGGGTTTGATCAGGAGGACGGCCATGTTCTGACTTACAGGGGATCAGGGAGGCGATTAGGAGGCACTAATCTGGAGGACAGTAATCCAGGCGTCACAACACCATGTGTCCCACAGTGAGGCCATCCTCCTCCCCTTGCTACCCTGTCCTCTGACCTCCTTCTTGAGGCCATGAAGACAGTCACCCTAGGTGGGAACCCAGAAGTCCTCTTTGGCCCTTTTCTTTTCCTCCTAAGACATGTCCACTCAGTTCTGAAGGCCATACCGGCTCACTGCTGGGAAGTCCTCACCTCTATCCCTCCTCTTGCCAAACCTTCCCCACTCGTGCCCCTCAGGCCTCCTCATGCCAGCCACGTCTCCTGATGCCCATCTCCCTTCTTTCCAGGTTTCCTCCATGCTGCACCCCGAGTCAGTACACTAAAGACAGCTGCACACAGCACTGGCCTGGGGGGATCCCCACTACCAACTGGGTATCATGGTGCTCCTCAGCCCCGCATGCAAGGTTCTCCACACAAGCCAGCGTCAAATCCTGCCACCACCTCCTCAGACCCCGAGTGACGGTAGCATTGGGTTATACACTGATTCCCAAACAAGCCACACACTTTCAGACCCTGCCACCTCTGCTCCCACGTGCCCCTCTGGCTGGAATGCCTACCCTGCTGTTATCTCCCTGGGGAAATCCTCCTCAACAGGCATTCCCGATCCGACGCCGTCTGCTTTCCAATAGCTCCTGCAGTGCCGCCACAGGATTCACTCCATTTACTGAGTCCTGCAGCAGAGACTGGCCCCATGAGCTGTTCTCTCCTAACCTGAGGACAGGCCTCTTCTGGTGTGAAGACAGGGAAGGAGATGGGTATTGCTTTCTTTCCTCAAAGAGGTTGGGATAAACTCATGACTTCCTCCTCTGCTCCCCCAAGTCCATTCCTCTTTGGAGCCTCTTATGACACCAGACCCTGTTCTAGAGCAGAGGCTCCCGGGTCGGGAAAGGCAATTTCAGGCACGCAGTCTTTAGACCCCTGCTCAACCACGTAAGCAAGGGCCTTGGGCCTGGAGCACCTTCTTACCTAAAGATAAGGGGCCATGCGGCCTGTGCTGGGCTTTTCACCTTGGGTAAGAAGGTCTTTGCCAATTTAGGATCAATGTGTGCTCACGTGTTCTGCTGCAGCCTGTGTGTCAAATGGTGCTCGGGCATGCTTCCTGCTCCCAGTATCTCAGATTCCATGAGGAAGGGGGGATCCCTTTCCTGCCGCACAATTTTCATGTTGGCTGCTGGAGCATCCGCTGGCCAGGAGGGACCCACGTGCACTATCGGATCCGATCTCGCTCTCCTTTCTTTCTTTCTTTTTTAATAATTATTTATTTGTTTGTTTGTTTATTTTTAGAGAGAGGGGAAAGGAGAAAGAGAGGAAGAGAAACATCACTGTGTGGTTGCCTCTCACTCACGCCCTCAATTGGGAACCTTACGTGCAACCTAGTAATGTGCCCTGCCTGGGAATCGAACCAGCGACACTTGGCTCGCAGGCCGATGCTCAACCACTGAGCCACAGCAGCCAGAGTCACTCTCCTTTCTTTACATAACTAAAGCATTGGTTGTTCTATATCCAGGGCTTCACTGCACGGTGTCTTCCTTGGCAGCTTCAGCACCAAGCTGTAGTGGGCAGAAGCGTTTGGACTTCTACTCCTGGTAGCTGGCAGTTGCGATCGTTGCTTTCATCTGCGGAGTTGAAGTCCTCCCCTGGTATTGAACCAGAAAACGGTGTTCTGTTCCACAGGCTGCCTACCTCCAGAATCTCAGTTTGTAGTTGCTATGCTTCTAATATTTTCTAGGGTCGCTTGCAGCTGGTTATGGCCACATGGTTAAGTGGTACTTAATAAAATCTTAGCAAGAGTATTACATGGGCTTCTAGGAGGTCTCCTTAAGTGGGAGGGGGTGCGCCCTTCTTCACCCTTTTCATTCCCACAGTGCGGAAAGTAGTTGCCATGGCTGGAGCTCCAGCAGCTCTCTTGGACCACGAGGTGACCTTGAGGATGAAGCCCTGCAGCCGGCACGGCAGAGCAGAGACAGAAAAGCGTGAATCTTCCATGTTACCCTGTAACTGTTCACCTCTTTTATGTAAGAGAGGAATAAACTTCACATTTGTATGGGTTTGCCATTACACGCAGCTGAACTGGACGTGAAGTAAGAAGTCCCTGTTTCCTCTTTCTCACTCCTGTGTCTCCTGCACCTAGCACCGTGTTTGGCACAAAACCAGCGCTCATGAGAAATGCCCGATGAATTGTAAACAAATGGGTGTATGTTAAATGGCCCACACCTTGAAGACAAGAGAACATGAAGATTATATACCCACATGTAAAACATGTAGGTATTTGCAGTTCAGGGAATATTTGGGGGTAGCTCAGAATGATTCACAATAGCTTTCAGGACCCAGTTGGGCTGTGGCTCACACGCTCCGCTTCCTGGAATCACATACAACCTTGCTTTTGGGGCTTTTGGGAGAACCCTGCTGCCAAGCTGGCCCCAGGGTTCGGGTCACAACAGACAGACAGGGCAGAGCATGGCAGGAAGATGCCTGGGGAGAGCAGTGACTGCTTTCATGAATATCCTAATTTCATCTTTATTAAAGACAACAGTCATTGGGAGACAGCCTCCAGGCCCTCAGCTGCTTTGCAACATAAAGCCTCGGGATGGGGGGGTGGGTTACGTTTTATATCATGTACTGCTTTTCCAACACAGCGGTCTTCACTGTTGCTTCTGTATGCAAAGCAAGCTGCAAAACCAGATTGGCCCTTGCCCTGGGGTTTTGTAGCTAGTGGGAATGAATAGCCAAGTTACTATTTTTCTTAAAAAAATACACCCACCAAAAATTCCTTTTAAGAAGAAAGAGATTACCCTTAGGAAGTGAATATACCTCTCTCCTGTGCACACACGCCCCTTTTGCTCAGTCATTTAGAGGCTGTTTACCAAGGACCTGCGACAGGACAGGCATGGGTCACGGTATCAGGGGCATCAGCATGCTGAACGCAGACCCCAATCCTTGTGCCCACAAAGCCAACCTTCTGGTGAATCAGACAATAAGCATGTTAAATAAGTAAAATAAGCAATTTGTTAGGTAGCGGTGAGTCCTAAAGTGAAGAAGGACTATTTAGGGGGTGGAGTGAAAAGGTTACACAGGGCACTGAAGTAAGGTTTCTCTGAGAAACTCACATCTGAATGAAGGTCTGATGAAGACAGAAGAGTGAGTGCGGAGGTGTCCGAGGGAAGAGCGCTCCTGGGAGAGGTCCGAGCGCGGAGTCCCAGAACTGCAGGACGTGTGTCAGCTCAGGGGTCAGCATGACGGCCGGGGTGGCCAGGCCGAGGGAGCAACGGCAAGTGCAAGAGAGGTAAGAGCGGCGATGGGGCCAGGTCGTGGAGGTCCCATCGGCCTTTGGAGACCTCGGGTTTTCGCCCCGTGCTGAGAGGGGAAGCCCCAGAGAACTTGGAGCCGGGCTACCGGGCCTGGTCCCTGTTGTATGAAGACTGCTCTGGCTGCTGTGCGGAGAACGCGTCCCGGTCCCCAGACACCCTCTTCCACCAGCCGTTTTCCCCCTTTTCTCTCTTCATTCCTTTGTTTGTCTTCTCCCCAGGCTACTTCAGAACCAAGAGCCACCTTGTGCTCCTTTTTGTCCCCATCAAAATGCATTTTTGGATTCTTCAGTCACACTAGACAGTCAATAACAGATGCCACCGTGAACAGATTCATACCCAAGGAGGCAGATCAGCTTGTGGACATCCTGTGGGGGCATACTTGGTCTACAGAAAACTACCTAACAGCTATTCCTTCCTTTTTCCTTCCTGACAGGACCCCAGTGATGTACAGGCAGCCACCCCCATGGCCCTGCAGTCTGGGGAACTCAGGGTGAGCTGACCCCACGTCAGGCTCCACCCCAGCCACGGGTCTCGACTGGTTTAGGCCATTTGATACACAGCATTTCTCTAATGATGGTTACTGATCCAGAATGATCAGGGATCTAAGCTGGTCCAATCCAGAAAGTGGGAGCTACTATCCCATGGCAGACAAAGAGACTGTCTTTTGCACGGGGTATGAACACGGGAGTGTCTTTCCAGCCGCTGTGAGCAGCAGTCCTATGATGGGAAGGGGAGCCAGCCTCAGGATCGCGTCCACATCACGGATGTCAGAGCAGGGACAGAGAGGCTCTCAGGTCCTGATGACAGTGTTGAGCTGGTCAATCAATCTACCCCAAAGTCTTCCCTACTTCCGGATTTTCTGTTAAAGAAGATAATAAATTTTCTAATTCTTTAAACCACACTGTGGTAGGTTTCCGTGAATTGCCTTAAGAGCACCTAACTGATGCATCATCAGAGCATAAGACCCAGAAGCCATCAAGAAGAATATGGACATTTTCCAGGACACTTTGAACTTCTACGTGGAGCCCTGGCTGGTGTGGCTCAGTGGGATTAGCGCAGGCCTGTGAACTGAGGGGTGACTGGTTTGATTCCCAGTCAGGGCACATGTCTGAGTTGTGGGCCAGGACCCCGGGTGAGGCCATGTGAGAGGCAACGGATTGATGTGTCTCTCATAGACACATTGATGTTTCTGTCCCTCTCTTTCTCCCTCCTTTTCCCTCTCTCCAAAAATAAATAAATAAAATCTTTTTAAAAATTAAACTTCTATGTGGAAAAAAGATAACAATGTCAAATCATAAGTGAGGAAATAAACAGTAATAAACTGAGAAAAATGCTTGCAATAGATATGACAAAAAAACTGATTTTTTGACTTAACAAAAGCTTGTATAAATCTTAAGAGAAGAATGTAGAACCCGAAAGAAACATGGGCAAAGGACTCATACAGTTTACAGAAAAATAAATGCCAGCAGCCAATATCAAATCAATGGATGCTCAGCCGCACTCAAAAATTTAAAAGGAGAATCTAAGTAAGTAATTACTTTTTTTTTACATGTCATATGAGCAGAGGAAAAAGTTTCCTGAGGTTGCTGGTACAGGCACTCAGAAAGAGGCCTTTCCTACTCTGTGGGTGCTAAGCCCAAAGATGGGAGACTATGAACATCATCAGTAAGAATAATAACAGCAATAGGTTGAGACATATTAAATATGTTTAAATCCATAATGATATCCTCCTTCAGTAAAAAAACTGCATTAATCATCTTTGGATGGTGTTAGGGAAAAGAATCATTATTTTTAAGGTAGCTAATGGAAGAACTACAATTAAGTATTTATTTTGCTTTTCCAATATGGACTGCACCAGCTGCTAACCAAACAGGTGAGGAGCAGAGTTTCTTTGCATAGAAACTTTGTATTTTAACTACGCAATGGAGATGGACTGATAGAATTAAGAAACCATCAAGGACTGCCAACATCCCCAAAAGACAACACCAGACCGTATGCTCCTCCTGATGCAAGTTCACACTTTCTATGAAGCTTCTTTACCAAAAAAATGGAACCTGACTCTAATCAGTCTTGTAGACATAATTACTGATTTATAGGAAATACAAGCGACAGAAGAACACATTAAAAAGCATCAGAAGGATGCAATCCACAAAATCCAAACTGTTGGAAACTCTGTAAGACAAATAACTCGGTTTCTTAAACAAGCTAAAAAAAAAAGGGTGTGTGTGTGCTTATGTGAAACTGTAGAGTAAGAGAAATGTAAAAGACATAGCAATCCATTGCAATATATAAATCCTTATTTGAATCTTGATTTGAAAAAATAATTGTAAAAATTTTAGGAGACAAAACTATAAAACAATGCAATTACTAGAAGAAAACATGGATTAAATGTAAACACTAACCAAGTATTTTCTGATATTAGACTATAGTGTCATTTTTTTTCAGTGTGATAATGCTATAAAAAGGAATGCATATCTTTCAGAGATATGTCCTGGAATATTAATGGATAATATACTTCTGAGATTGCTTTAAAATAATCCAGAAATAGATATGGGTCTAAATGAAGCAAGATTAGCATACATTGGTCATTTCTGAAGCTGGAAAATGGGGGTACATTGTATTGTTCTCTGTCATGTCGTATATACAGTCATCGATAGGTTCTGTGACTTTAAGTGAAACAACCTATAATAAAATCAGTTTTATACCATGGGCCAATTGATATAAACTAGAGTTAATTTCCTAGGCATCTCATCAACTTTAAAATGAAGCACTGAATGAAATGATGTTATTTGAGGACCTGATGTACAGCCGAAAGTTACAGAAAAACAACCACCAAATATCTTATTTGAGAGCATGACTGGGATACTGGAATCACACTGAGAAATGTGGCTGCAGGGAATTTGAAGAGATGTAATTTTCAGCTTTGTAGCTCCTGCAGCCCGTGCAAAATCAGGTCTGAAATATGCGTGAGATGATCAACCATGTCCACCCTGAAACCTACAACTGAAACCCTGACCTCCCTCTTACAGGATCATTAAAAATATCCAACTGCCTCTTTGACATCCTGACGAGGATGTCTCACAGGGCCCCCAAACTCAACACGCCCCAAACAAAACTAGGCAACCCCCTTGCCCCTGCCCCACCCCCACTAAACCTGTCTTGCTACTAACGAGTGGGGTGACCTCAGGGTAGCCTTGTGGTTCCTCTAGTCCCCAGTTTGTGAACTGGAGGGATGTCTAAACTATCTCTAGACCCCTTCCAGCTCAAGGAATGTATGGGACTAAAACTTGCATCTTTGTCTATGTTGATTATGGATTGTTTTTAAAAATTAGCCACCTTATAAGGAACTTCGCCTGTATATTTTCAGAACTGGCAACATTTCATGATAAATATGAGCACCAGGTTAGCTGTCGGTGATTATTCGTTCAGTACAGTACTGGCAACTGCAGTATATTTGGCCGAAATTTCAAAGAGCCCACAGTTGTGCTCAGTGTGGGATTGTGTGTCCTCAGACCAACAAGTCAAGTAGCTAACCACCTGCCTGCCTGTAGCAACAGCCAAGGAGCTGTCTGTTGTCATGCGGATAATTTAGATGCCCGTTTCTTCTGGGCCGGGGCTTTTGAATCCGTTTCAGAAATGTGTCAGGTGCAATTTTCTTCAAGGCAAGAGGAAGAAAGGGTTTCGACATCATGTGTCTGTTGAAGCATCTGCAGGCGACTTGTCATTTTCTGTTGCAGCAGTGAGCGTGCTCCCATGGCAAAGGAGTGATAAGTAAGACTCCAGGAGGCCACCAAACGGCACTTAGTGGGAGGGAGGCACAAGTGGCAAGTGTGCACTGCTTGGGGGTCACAAGGACACGCTTCTCCGTTCCTTGTCACTCAACACTGGCACATGGGCCATGGTGGTCAACTTCACTCCCTCTTTCTGCCTAGGAGGTTTCCCTGATGTAAGGGGGTAAAAAGGTCAAGTAAGCTTAATACAAATGGGAATAAAAGATAATTTGGAAAAGGTAGACGAAAGGAGGATCAGCCTTTTTTTTGTCAATTCAGAAGTTATAACTCTCTTTAAGGATAATGCACTTTAGATTCAGCCAATTTCTTCTCAGAGGCAGTACAAGTCTGACATCAGCTTGGGCACCCTGACCTAGCCTTGAGATTCAAAGGAAAGGTGACCTGAATCTCCATTAAACACACAACGGGGATCCCACCACCATCCGCCATCAGCCGCTCTAGCTCCACGTTCCTGCTCCTGCTGGACTCATCATGACCTTAGGGAGAGCTTGCTGTCCTGCTTCTTGGCAAACATTGCCAAGCGGTGGTCCCTGCCAGGCTCCTTTACTCTCCCAAGGACCAGGGGCAGGGGCAGCAGACTTGTCTGTGGCATCGGCAGAGGCAGAAGCTACATTGCAATAACATCATAGCTCAGTAAGCGGCTCAAAGTTGGATGTTAAGCACCCAGATTCTTAAAGATAATTCAAGAAAATCCTCAGCCATTCTCAGGGGTGTTTTACATCCGCCATCATTTGCCTGCAGTCTCTACACACCAGTGTGGATATTGCTTCTGGTATTTGTCAGGGAAGGAACCCAAGTCATCAGTAAGGCACCTGTCTAAGGCTCCCGGTGGCCAGTGGCAGACCCGTCGTGTGAAGCCAGGACTGGCTGTCTGCACAGCTACGGCTCTTTCCCTGCATTGCAATCCCCCCAACATCTCAGATTTCATGACATGTTCGTTTGTAGAGAATTCATACACAGGTTCTCACTGAGCCCTGCAACAGTTCCATGGATGACGTAAAGATTCAAACACTCCCTTTACAGATGAGGAACTAAAGTTCCAAAGAGGTGAAAATTCAAGATCAATCAGATACTCAAAGCAACTGTGCTATTCCAGGCTGCCCCTAGCTTGTCTCTCTGTCTGTCTCTGTTTTGACAAACAAATAAACAAACAAATAAAGACACATCTTCCCAGAAAAGGCAATGCATTTAACATTGTTAGAAATTGCTACTTATGTGAGAGCTGTCCTTTCAAATTGCAGGGCATTTAGAGTCTTAAAAGACATCCTGGGTCCTCCCAGGAAACTGGTTTACCAGCAAGCACCACCACCACACTGTTGCATACTCGTGTAAGAGTCTGCTGGGCTTCCTGGAAGAAATGTCTTTTCTCCAGAGGATTCTGGGACTTCCCATTGAATCGCAACCTAGGGAAATGAAGGCTCTTCAAAGTTGGCATCCAAATGTTGCTCCAGCCTTGAATGAACAAGGACCTCACCTTAAGTCCCTGATTCTCACCAGGGGCTGATTGGCACCCTTCTCCTTCCAGGGGAAACCTGGCAACCTCTGGAGACATGTTTGGGTTGCCACAACTGGGGCAGGGCTCCTGGCCTCTAGTGAGTAGAGGCCGGGGACACGGCTAAACATCCTATAATGCACAGGACAGCTTCTCACAGCAAAGAACGATTTGGCTCCAAATGGCAGTAGTGCCCAGGTTGGGACTCTGCCCTAAGCCTCAGGTAATGCCTGGGCTCCACCCTGGGCCCTGGCTGACCAGCAGCACAGAGTGAGCTTAGGGTGGCAGCCCCAATGTTCTCTGACCTTGAATCTTCAGACACAAGTAGCTGTCCCCCCACTGAAGGGACTGCAGAGAAAATGAAAGTATGTGATTGCCCCCCAGGGCCCACTTAGAGGGGAGGGATGTCTCCCACTTTCAGGACAGCGAGCTGATGGAGTGGCAGTGGGCAGGGGTAGCTGAGGAGCCCCGCTTCCCAAGAAACAGAGGTGGGGAAGGCGACCAGAAGTAGCACTGCGGTGGCGTGGAAAGTTGGTATGAGAACAGGCGCCCCACCCACGGGGGAACGGGGGACAGGGTTTGGTAGGGTGGTTAACCAGGATCCTTTTCCCAGCTAAGTAAGCCTTGACTGCAGTCCTGGGTGTGGCCCAGACAAACCTTCTCCTTGCAGCAACCCAAGCCAGTAGGTGGGGAGGGGGCACTGCGCCTACTGGACAGATGGGGACAGGGAGTCTTGGGGGAAGTTTATGGGGTGATCTAGGCAGTGGTAAAACTGGAACCCAAACTAAGTCTTCTGATGCTGTTATGAACGGAATTGTGTCCCTGCACAAATTCATGTTGCAGGCCTTACCCCCAATGTCACTCCTTTAAAGAGGTAATTATGGCTAAATGAGGTCATAAGGATGGGGCCCTAATCAAATGGGACTAGTGTTCCTATAAGAGGACAAAGAGATGCCAGAGATCTTTCTCTCTCCACATGTGTGCCGAGGAAAGGCCATGTGAAGACACAGCGAGAGGGCAGTGTCTGCAAGCCAGGAAGGATCCTTCTCTAGAAAGCAACACTGCCAGCACCTGGATCTTGAACTTCCAGCCTCTAGAACTGTGAGAAAATACAACTCTGTTGTTTAAGCCACCCAGAGTGTGGTATTTTGTTATGGCAGCCAGAGCTGACTCATACAGATGCCAACACCTGGCTCTCCCTACCCTGGCCCGTCACTCTAATAACATCCAGGACGTCAACGACTAATTGTAATGACTTTTTCAGGGCTCAACACTCCTTCCCTCTCTGTACCACCTGCCACCAGTCAAGACTCACTCTTGAAGGCTCTCCTCCCTTGGTTTCTGGAACAGCACCTTCCCCTGTGTCTCCTGGTACCTCTCTGAAGGCTCTTTCTCATGGGCCAGCAATCCCCAAGGTCCAGTTTCTCACAGCCTCCTTTTCTCCCTCTGCAAATTCTCCCTGGGGAAGTTGCCAAGAAACCTATTTTTATAAGGATCTTGGACAATCTCCTCCATACCAATGAATGGAAGCACCCGGCATAGAGTCAGCTTGTACTAAATATTTGCTGAATGAATGAGTAAATGAACAAGTACACACACTATACTTGATGAGCTGAGAATTCCTAAAACTGAATCTCTGGTGTAAATATGTTTTCTGAGTTCCAGCCCTCCCGTTTGAGTCGGGGACTTCCCACAATCATGTCATGTAACAAACTACCTCCAAAACTCAAGGACTCACAACAAGAAGCACTTACAGTAGTCCCTCTCTCTATCACGGTTCATTTATCGCAGCCTCACTGTATCGCGGGATTTTTAAAAATACTATATTTAATTATTTATTGTGGATTTTTTGCTATATTGCGGGATTTTACGGTACTGTACAGTAAATACTAAATTAAATGTAAGGTTCCTACTTCACAGATTTTCGCCTATCGCAGGGGCAAGGGTGTCTAGAACGGAATACCCGCGATAAGTGAGGAAACACTGTATTCTCATGCAGGCTCACTGTGCTGAAGGTGACTGAGGCTGAGATCGGCCTCATGATTCAGGTTTCAGGTCTTCTGGGCCTGGCTCCCGGCTGTGAGCTGGGTTCAGATCTGCCCCCTGAGGGCCAGGCTGTAGTGCAGTGGCCATGCAGCCCATGCTTTTCTCATGGTGATCACCAAACTGCACAGCACAGTTAAGGCCTCTGCTCATGTTCACACCCTCTGACATTCCACAGACCAAAGCAAGTCTCAAGGAGCAGCCCATCATCAATGGGACGAAGGTCATCTCTGCTTATTGGTTAGGGGAGGGAGGATAGGAGTGAGTGAATATTTGCTGAACAATAATGCAAACTCCGAGCTAGCACAACTATACATCAAACTTCCTATAAGGCATATCCCCCTTGAATGTCTTGCAAACTCCTTAAATTCTCCATGTTTTTTGCTATGAACCTGACCCTCTGCCAACTCCCTCCTTCTGTGGAGTTGGGTCCTCCTGTCCACATCCCGCTAGCAGGGCATCCTACTGAAACTGGTCAGGACACCTACTTCTAACTGCTAACTATCCCGAATTCTGAATCATCCCCCTTCCGGAACGCTCACTGCCTGGCCCGCACAGCTGAGCAGCTCGCCCACTGCGCACTTGTGCCTAATTCACTCCTGTGCTGCCCGCGCTTCTCATGCACTGGGTCCCAGCCATCCTCAGTGGGCTATTCACTGCCCAGCTGCTGTTGGTTCAGTGCTGGTTCTTCCTCCAACTCTCAGCCACCTACCGAGGGCGCCCTGTGCTGCAGCTGCCTCAGTCACAAAGAGGAGACTGGACACTGAACATCCTTTTGAGTACTTGGCTCCTACTTTGAAATGAGCTTCTCTGTATCAGCCCTTCTCCGGGGACCACAGCCACCTCTCTGGGAACTGACATTAGGACCCACCAAAGGAGAGAGGGAGAGGTCAGCGAACAAGTCACTCATAGCTTTTGCTTCCTGTGGTCTGGTTTAGATGACGTCAGAGCGCATGCACACCTGCAAACAGAACCTGAGTCTAACAGGCGGTAAAACTCAGTTCTAGCTTCCTCACTGGTATTTATTTAGGTTGTCGCCCATTTGATAGGCTTCCTCGGGACAAATGGGCCATGCTCCAGGGGGCCGAGCACAGGAAGAACAAGTCTGGACAGATGCACGTTGGCAGCCCGAGGAGGAAGAGCTCAGCCAAATGAATGTGGGCAGAGTTACTGGCTCTTGCCTGCGGGATTAATTTCTCCTTGAAAAGAAAGCTGACCCATTTTTTTCCAGCCCACAGCTCTAATGGACTCTTTATTCAGAGGCCATCCTTCTCCCACATAAAGACCTGTATTGTATTTAATGATAAGCCTTTTAATGAATTTGCTATTTCTGGGTCTCAGAGAAAATGCCATTAATGATCTTGCGAGAGCAAGCAATGGCAGATGTTTGAGGGGCATGCTTTTCAAGGGCAGACTACCCTGGCAGGAAAATGAACAAAAACTAGAAACAGGTTCTTTTTCACTTTCTTGGAACTGCTTTGGCTTATCTGAAACTGTGATGTAGACAAATTTTAGAAGACAGACTCATCTCCACACAGCAGGTCTCCTCGTGTTACACTCAAATTTCTTAACAGGCGTTGGTCAATTACAGGCTTCAAGAGTGGCCGACGGCAGCCTGCTCTGTTTACCCACTGGTCACCCTCTAGTTCTCCACTCTGATGACTGCATTCTGGGTGGGATGCCACAAAGCATCCAGAGTGCTCCCTTCACATTACTCTTTCATTTCCTGGAGCAGTTCAGCTCTGGCCCCAAACCCAGCAGAACAGGAGCTTTCTGGTTGACCAGTGGCACCTCCTTCACAAAGTACTTTATGGCTCGTCTCACTAGTGCACGAGGCCCTTCCCCGTTGCACCTCCAGCTGGGAATGGCTGGCTCAGTGAGGCACGTTGGCATTTCCTGTGATGCCCAGCGGTGTGTCAGCATCCTTTCCGATGGGCGCTTTGTTGGTGCGATGGCCCTTCAGTTTGTCTCCTACCGGCTCCCCCTGTGACTTGGCACTAATGGAGGTGCCACAGGCAGATAAGTCGGGTACCAGATGAGGTCCTTGTCCTGAAGGGTTTAACAGTTCAAAGTAGTCCTGCTCATATTATTGAATGTTATTGAGAGCAGGGCACTACAGGAAGAGCCAGTAGAAGTTCAGAAATGAGGAAGGCAAAATAGAGCCTGGATTATTTTAAAGCCTCGCTCAAACCGCAGTCTGCAGTGTTGCTTGGGCTTGTATAGCGTGCAGATTCTCAGGCCTCACCCTCGACGGACTGAATGACAGATGCTGCAGGTGGACCCCGCTGCTTGTGCTGAATACTAACATCCGGGTGCAACTGGCCTGCAGAAGTTCTAGAGGAGGTAAGGAAACAAGACGAACACACCGTCCCTCTACTACTTGAGTGGGCAACAGACTGGGACCTCTCACACAGGCAGGAGCTTCAGGCTAAAGCCCTATGGCTTTACACCAGTGGAGTTTTAAAAATGCATCGTTGCCTGAGCTCCACCCCGAGGTTGTGGTTCGCTGGTTTTAATTCTTGTTAAAAACACTCCCGAGTTGATTCTGACGATTATGAGAGGAAGGAAGTTCAGTAAGGAACTGAGAAGGAAGAGGCCTTTGGTAGTGGCCGAGAGGACACTGTGATAGAAAGTGTATTTGTTTCCTGTGGCTGCCATAACAGCTCACTGCACGCTTGTGGTTCAGAGCAATAGAACTTGATCTTCTCACAGTCCTGGAGGTTGGAAGTTCAAAATCAAGGTGACTGCAAGGCCACATTCCCTCCTGAGGCTCGGGTGGGGGGGGGGGGCTGTTCTTTGTCTCTTCCAGCTTCTGGTGGCTCCAGGTGTTCCGTGGCTTGTGGCAGCATCCCTCCAATATCTGCCTCCATCTTCACACAGCCTTGGTCTCTTCTGTCTCAAATCTCTCTCTGCCTTTGTCTTATAATTACAAGCACATCCAGATAATACAAGACAATCGCATTGCAACATGCTTCACTTAATCATGCCTACAAAGACCCTTTTCCCAAAGAGGGCAGCATTTATAGGTTCCAGGGATTTGAAAACTTTTGGGGGCTATTTTTTAGTCTACCACAGCTATTAACAAGAGATAGCATCTGTCAAGTGCACAATTAGAGCAAAGCAGAAGACTGAACGATCTCTTGCGCTTTGCAATTTTAACAAAATGGGATCCTGAAGTTCAAGGAGTCAAGTTATTATGGTAGCTGTTCAGGTTTCTGCAGGCAGGGACACATCTTCAGGAAACACTGACACCCATTCTGTCCTAGAAGACTGGGAACAACAGTACTTTTGATGATGACATTAAAGGTTCATAGCAGGTCTTTGTGCTTTGGGCAGTGAGGGTTCCAAAGCTCAGAAAAAGGCTTCCTCGTGAGACAGGGACGAGGCTGGGAGGATTGCTCCTCGTTCCCCTGGACCCTGTGCGGTGAGAGAGCTGTGGTTTCCCCGACCCCTTGATCAAGGTGGGAGCGTTTCCCAGCTACATCCTCTTGCCCTGGAGGCTCAGAATAGAACAAGGAACTTCAAATAGGTCCATTAAACAGTCATAATGTGAACTGACAGCCTGAGCCCATGATTATGCCACTGTAGTTTGAAAATAATTATGCCATTGTCTCTGTAACTATGAGTGTTGCTCCCACTAACTGAGCATGTGTTTGGACTGTAGCAGAAGAGAGTTGTAGTAAATGGCTCTTAAAATGGCAAGCTTTGTAGTTCACAAGCCAGGACCTTAGGACATCTTGTCTGTTAAGACTGTTTTCAACCAGCCGCTAAATAGTCCTCTCTCCAGGTGTCTCTCTTCCAATCTTCCTGATATTCTTTCATGAGAATCTACCTGTAACAGCTGAGTTCTTCTCCCAGAAATTTATCTCAAGGAAATAATCTAGCAAGTATGTAGTGATTCAGCCTCAAGAATGCTCATCGCCATACTGATTATAATAATGAGAAACTGGAATCAATCAGAATGTCCACCAATAACAGCCCCTGTCTATTTCAGGGAACCTCCCTTGATCCTTAAGATTGTTCAATGTTTTCATACTTCTCACTTTTCAAAATGGCAATTCACTTTTTGTATAAAAACAGTAGAAGCTCTTTAAACCAGTCTCCATTCAACCAACAAGAGGATCATCACTTAACACCTTCCACCTTTCCTCTGGAAAACCACCACACTTCTGCTCATATTAATTGTCACCTGTTAAGGCCAGTGGTATTTGCTATCGTAATTATGTAACTTAACACCATCCTAAATCAATTACATATGAATGTCAAAAGTAAGTGGTTGCTTCTATGAAAACTGGGCTGAACGCTTTAGAAAGACTCAATAAAGGCAAATTACTAAAGAAAAAACCTGGCATCAAATCAGGTGGGACAGAGAACTGAAAATTTTTTTAAAGTTTAGAAGGATTTAGAACTCAGAGTTGAATTACATGTAATTTTCACATGTAACAAAATATTTTTCTTCTTTTTGATATTTTTTAAAGCATTTAAAATTGTAAAAACTGTTCTTGACTCACAGCCATACAAAAACGGGCCATGGGCTGGATTTGGCCTGTGCGCCCTACTTTGCTGACCATGTTTTACATTAAAAAAAAAAAAATTATGTTTTGTATGTGTTAGGTTTTTCTTTTATGATTTTCATTTTTAATTATTAAAAATGTGCAAATGACATAGAACAGGAGGGCTTCTATTTTGTTTGTTCATATTCTTTTTACTGCTCTTGCTTGTAAGGTCCATGAGATAAGGGTTTTACCTGGCTCATAATAGGTGCTCCATAAATGTTTCTTAAATGGATGAAATGAAATTATGCACAATTCATACAATGGAGCACTAACACAATTGTTAAAAATTATATGAGAGTTCAAGATTTATTGTGAAGAAAAATAAAATGGGTAACAATAGTGTTCTATAACTTTTAAAAAATGTTGTGTCTATATTTGTATGGACAACAGTAATAGTAGAATGTAAAAAGTATAGAATATAGAATATATGAAAATTTATTATGTCAATATATCTATAATAGGTTTGTGGATGCTTTTAAATCTTTTTCTTTTACTTATCTGTATATTTGATTTTTCTAAACGAGATGTTCTGGGTGTCACTGGTCATTGTTATTTTTCCTTTTCCTTGCACTTCTGGTGTCCTGAAGGAATTTGCATCGGACCCAATGGAAGCACCCAGTTTGGTCAAAACCGGTGTCTGAGGTCAGGGGCTGGAAATGGCTCAGTCAGATGTCGGCCTGGGAGGGACTGGGGGACATCCACTCATTTGTCATGTGTGTCCAGTTTTCCACTGTGCTCACAAAACCTGAAAACCGATGCCAGCACTTCCTGAGTTCTGGCCTTGAGAAAGGAGCCTCCCAACTCTCCCACAAGATGACCGTGCGTAAGCCACGGTTAAAATGTGGTCTTTTATCCCAGGAGAGCCAGGAGGTCCAGGAAGGGCTTTGTTCATTAGTCTGACTTGAACTGGGCACCCATCACTAACCGGGCCCTGTGTTAGACATTGGAACTACAGAAGAGAACAAAGCAGACAGAAGTCCCTGCCCTCCTGGAACTTCCTGTGGGAAGAAGAGAAAGCAACGAGCAGAGAGAAGGAGAACGTGTAAGTAGCAGATGGAGGGGCTCTCGAGAGAGGGGCAGGGCAGCAGCAGCAGCCCAGCGAGCGGGAGGCCCTGCCTGAAGAGACACCCAAGCCAGGCCCAGCAGGCAGAGCCAGGGTCAGGCAGAAGGAACCCCGAGGACAAGGTTCCGGGCAGCCCAAGCCAGTCACCAACGAAGGCCTGAAGGAAGGCTGGTGTGGCTGAGGTGATGAGGCCAAGAAGCCCCTAGCAGCCACCTCCCAGGGCCGTGACAGAGAATTCATTCTACACGAACAACTGTTATTCCAAGAGAAATGGGAAATATTGGTGGTTTTAAACAGGAAAATGAGAGGCTCTGGTTTATATTTTATTTTTTTAAATTTATTTTTAGAGAGAGGGAAAGGAGGGAGAAAGAAAGGGAGAGAAACATCACTGTGTGGTTGCCTCTCATGCGCCCCCAACTGGGGACCTGGCCCGCAATCCAGGCCTGTGCCCTGACTGGGAATCGAACTGGCAACCCTTTGGTTCACAGGCCAGCATTCAATCCACAGAGAAACACCAGCCAGGGCGGTTTATATTTTCAAAGCTCACTCTTGTCACTGTGTGAGAGGGCAAGGGTGGCCCGCCAGGCGGTCACAGCAGGGGAGGGCGAAGGCAGCCTGGACCATGGTGAGCATGGAAAGGCTGAATGAAGGTGGGCTGATTTGTTAAATCACCAGAACTTGCTTCAGAACTGGATTGTTTGTTTTAATTTGATCTACTGAGATATCATTCTTCTACCATACAATTTGTCAGTGGGTTTCAGTTTATTCACAGAGTTACAGAACCATCACTACAACTGGCTTTAGAATATTTTCGTTACCCCAAGAAGATCCCTGCCTCCCCTAACCACTATCCGCAGCTGCACTTTGAACCACATTTTATTTTCCCATTTGTCAACTGATGGACATTTAGTTTATTTCCATTTTGGCTACTGTGGATAATGTTGCCTTGAATACTGTGTAGCGGCTTTTCTGTAAGTGTATGTTTTAATTTCTGTTGGGTATATACCTAGGCACAGAATGGCTGGTTTATATGACAACATTCTGTTTGCTGCTTGAGGAACCACCAGACTTTTTCCAAAAGGGCTCAACATGGTACCTTCCCCTCCAGCAGTGTCCGAGGGCCGAAGTCAGTTTTAAGATCACTCTGGCTGCTGTGTGGAGAATGGCTTGGAGGGAGGCCAGGGAGAAGGGCAGAGGCCTGAATAGCCATGCGAAAGTGGTGTCATCATGGTAGGGTTTCAAAGACGCCCGACTTAAGGTGCTCTTCATGCTGTCTATGGCAAAAAGATTTTTGCGAGATAGCTGTCTTTACATCATGAATCACATCATTAAATTAAAAGATTCCAACGGAGAGGGCTTGTTAAAACAGATCTGCAGTTTTCAGATCTAGAATCCGAAGGCAAACTGGTAGAGAACCACTTAAACATCCCCCAGAACAAGCTCCTGCAAGCAGCGGGGTTGTTCAGAAAAGCTGAGGGAGTCCGTGGGTGCAGTAACACTCCCACGGCTTCAAGCTGCGGGCACGCAGGCCTCAAGCGGCAGCCGCTTGCTGAGGACTCCGGTGGCGACAGGCCTCAGGGCTGCAGCCTTCGGACACTGCCCCGGCCTCCCAGCCCCAGAGAAGGGTCGGCTTCTTCCTAGTTGCTGGTTTTGACAACTGGGCAGCAGTTCTATCCCTCCAAGTTCTTCCAGTGCAGGAAGCAAAGGCAAACCAACATCTGTCAAGCTCACAACGCACCTGGCCCCATTACGAATGTCAGTTAACTTAATGTAACTGAACGTGACTTAAATTAGTGAAACCTCACAGCAAATCATCAAGGAAAAGAGGACTTATTGTGCCCAGTTACAAGCTGAGCAAAGTTGGTCTCTTTGGACTAGAAGGTCATAAAAGGCCCCTCTGAAGAGATGGCATCTTAGCAGGAGGAAGAGCCTTCCAAAAGTGTTCACTTGCTCTCCAGTTGTCTTTACTTCTACTCACAGTTAATTTTAAATCTGCATGTATCAGTACAAATAAGAGTAAGAAGTATCCCTCTATAAATAAATCAAGTTTAAATTAATTAAAAAGAGCACTTCGACTAGAAAGCATAATTGTTTTTCCTTAATATTTCTAATTTTATATGCAGTGCCAATTCTCCATAACAACATTCCTTCACCCATCCCTACGACCTGCCCACCCAATCCCACTGCACCCCCCATACAATATCATTGCTTCTGCTTATGTGTCTTCATAGACTTGGTTAGGTTCTGGGACATGACGAGAAACAGCTCCCTTGATCTGGCTGTGCTGGAAACAGTGGCTTTAACCTCCAGAACTCCACATGGAAAAAAAAAGGAAGTATCTACAGATACAGAAGTCCCCCCAGATCTGTGGGGGTTACTTTTCAAGGCCTCCAGGGAATACCCGAGACCCTGGACAGACAATACCAAATTCTATATATACTATGTTTTTTCCTATACATATATGGGTACCTATGATAAAGTTTAATTAACAAATTAGGCACAGTAAGAGATGAACAACAATAACATAGTAAAATAGAACAATTAGAACAATGTACTGTAATAAAAGTTATATGAGTGGCTTTGGGGCCATTATTAAGTAAAATAAGGGTGACCTGAAGACAAGCACCACCAGGACAGGCAGTCTGAGAACTGAGATGACCCCTAAGTGGCTAACGGGTGGCAATGGATTTGGAACCTCCCGTTGTCCTGAATAACTCCTCAGTGCCCGCTTTTTGGTTTAAACCTTCAGTTGTTCTAAAACAGCGGTTCTTAACCCTGTGTTAACATTAAGAGCTCTTTAGGGGCTTTGGAAAAAGAGCAGTGCCGGCCACCACTCTCCCGTCCTCCTAAGACGGGGCCTGGGGCCTTGTATGCTTTTTGTTTTTAACTTGGTATTTAGAAATATTTTCAAATATAGGGAAGAAATGCCAAAAAAAAAAAAAAAAGTTAATACAATGAACATCCACATACTCTGTACCCACCCAGATTCATCTCTTCATAACACTATGTACCATTTGTCTATCATTTGCTCTCCTTCTATATTTTCTCTCTATTTTATTTATAAAGTAAAATGCTTTGAGAGCAAGACATCGCACGTACTTCCCTAAAAGCCATATTTCAACATGCATTTCTTTGGAATAAAGACACTTTCTTGTATAAGCCTCAGTGCAGTTGTTGATGCCAGTAAGTTTAACACTGGTAGGAATATTTGTATTTTCTCTATCACCATAACTCCTCTCATTGGTGTGTTTTTAAAAGCTCTCCAGGTGGGTTTAATATGCATCCTGAACTTTGGAACAGTGTGTAAATAAATATTTATTTACCCAAGTAACATATATTAGCTCTTTACCAGGTGCAAAGTACTGTGAACAAATGAAGGATTTCCTTTTTATTTATTTATTAATCCTCACCAGAGGATATGTTTTGATTGATTTTAGAGAGAGAGGAAGGGAGAGAAGGTGAAAGAGAAACATCTACCCCTTACCTCCCATAGGGGCCAGACTGGGGACTGAACTCTGGGAATTGAACCTGCAACCTTTTGGTGCATGGAACGATGCTCCAACGGAGCCACCGGCCAGGGCAGGGAAATAGAAGGGAAATGGGGAAGAGAGTGTGTATCATACACTACTGGACAAAACCAGGGTCTGGAGTTTATTATGAAATCAAAAGGAAACTCCAGGGTTAACTAAATGCAGACACTGGGATCCTTGCATAGAAGGCAGAGGGGCATGTTGTTCTCCGACTACCCACAAGGCACACGAGGGAACCTAACACAAGGAGCTCCGAACTCGGAAGCCACCGAGGGTTAATAAAGGGCAGAGGGGTGTCTTCTTGTTGATGTTCATAAGGAAGACACCACAGTCTGTGGAGGTTCAATCTGGACCCTGGGATGAGCTGAGGAGACGGGCTGGCTGACCTCCCAAGGTCCTTTGTAACCCCGTAATTAAATGGTGAATCCTGCACTTGCTTATTTACACTCCTAGGCACGTCCACACCCAGTTTGACAGCAAGTCCTCTGGGCTGCCTTCCAGGTTTAGTACGGTGCCACGCAAGCTGCTGGCACTCAACAAATTACTCAGATATTTGTTAAATGAATCAAGTGTTTAAATAAGAGCACACATGACCTCCATGAACACACACGCGCGCGCCTGCACACACACACACGCCCCTCCCCCCGCCCCGCCCCCAGCACTGCAACAGCTCGATTCACATTCCCATTCCCACCTTGGGAACACAGACCACCTGCTTAGCACGCAGACTGTAGGAGTTTCCTTGTCAAGGATCCTCTCTCTCAGCTGCGTTAAAATGCTGCCTCCAGAAGGTCAAGTTACCAAGATTAAGGACCGATTTCCTTCTGGGTTGGCCTCCGAGGCAAAGTTTCAGCCTGGATTCGGCCTGGGCCTCCCCTCGGCGCGCCCGCACTCCCTCCGCGACCCGGGGAGCCCCGGGAGCGTAGCTAGCCTGCTCGCAACGCCTGACCTTACCTTGGTGAGCTGGGCTATCTTCTTGCACATTTTCACGTGCATCTCGGGGTCGCAGTCCATTCTCCAGCAGGCGCCACCGTGGGCGTCAGCTTTGGAGCCCAGGCAAGTCCCGGGTGCGTGGATTTTGCTGTGGAGGGCAGAAGCCATCGCTAAAACGCGTCCAGCGCTTAAGGGCTCTCACTCGTGTTCTCGCTGCCTACGGTGTGCACGTGTGTGCGCGCGCGGGCGGGTGAGCGTGTGGGCTTTCTCTGAAGAGGTGGCACTGCAGTCCCGCCGCCCGCACTGCCGCGTGGCCCCTGCTCCCCCGGGTGGCCGCCTCCCGTGCGCCCACCCTCCCCCCTCCGGCGCTCTGGCTGGCTCTGCGGGCTTCCGCACCCTGCCGCGAGGCGCCGAGGCCCCGCACGTGCCGCTCGCGATTTGAGCCCTGCTCCCCGCCGGGGCGTGTTTTGCCTGCAATGATAGGTCTTGCGAGACCACGAGCCACTGGCTGTGGAGAGGTTTGCGCTGGCTCCGCGCACCGCTCTCCGACACGTGGGTGGCGCTGGGCTCTAGACTCAGTGGCGACGGACCCCGCCCCTCGGGTATCCCTGGCTAAGAAGGAAGAACTGGCCTGAGGCTCCGGCAGCTGGTGCGCAAGGTCTGGGGAGGAGCCCCTGGGATATGCCTCGGGGTGAAAGCAGTGACAAGGAAACCGGCACTTTCACCAGCTTACTCAGCAGGAGGCTCTGGAGCCTCGGACCCACTGTTTGAGAGCGGAGTTTGGGGCGGGGGGAGGGGGATGCCAAGAATGGGGCAGGGAGGTGAGAGCGAGTATCGGGAACGAGAGGAGGTGAGAGGGCCGGGGTGCACAGTGTGGCTCCGTAAGGGCTGCAAATGGGAGTCCCCACTGCCCCCATCTTGGGGAGGAGCCCCGACATTGTGGGAGGATTGCCCGGGATCACTAAACAAAGGGAAAAGCCAAAGGGGTGGCCGAGAAGCTCGTGACTGAAACCGGGGACGAGAACGCACAGGCGGGAAGGGGGAGGAGCGCAAAGAAAAGAGAAAGGTAGAAAGGATGGTGGCAGGTGTGGGAAGGGAGGAACTGAGGAGTAATTGAGTAGCAGATGGAGCTGATAGTCTAAGTAAACCAAGCCCAGTGAAAGTGAAGTGACTCGTCTCTTTCCATACTCCTGGCATTATGAGTTTGTGTCTTAGTTTGTTTGGTGAGTGGAAAGGTAAGCGGGCGCGCGCGCGCGCGCGCGCGCGTGTGTGTGTGTCTTGCTTTTTCTCTGGTTTCAAACAGTGGGCTTCTGGGAAAGTAGCAGCACCCCCACCCCCCGTCAGGATTTTCCTGAAGTGGGAATTAGCGTCATCAAGAGTTTTAATAATCTTGACAAATAAAGCAAGCAAGCATCAGAGTCTCAGAAACCACAATGCCATCCCTCCACCCTGCAGGTAACAATAACCATTTTTTTAGATGAAATAGACAAAATTTGTACTATGATGGGCAATTACAAGTAGCAGACTTGTGTCTGACACTGAGATATTCTTATTCTAAATTCCTATTTTCGCCCCAGGACATTACATTACATGGGAATGATAATCTGCGTGTTTGGATCCTAGTTTACCATTTTAGGTCCCCTCTCTACAACAACCCCCTCCCCCAATTCATTTAGAAAACAGGACGCCTAGCCCTGACTGGTGTGACTTAGTGGACTGGCCTTGTTCTGCAAACCAAAAGGTCTCTCCCTTTCCCATCCCACTCAGGCACATGCCTGGATCGCAGGCCAGATCCCCGCCAGGTTGGAGGCATGTGAGAGGCAAGGGATTGATGTTTCTCTCCCTCTCTTTCTCCCTCCCTTCCCCTCTCTCTAAAAATAAATAAAATCTGAAAGAAAGGAAGGAAGGAAAGAAGGAAGGAAGGAAAGAAGGAAGGAAGGAAGGGAGGAAGGAAGGAAAAGGAAAGGAAAGGAAAGAAAAGAAAGAGAACAGAATGCTTGAATCAGAATCACTGCCAGGAAGTTGATGTAGAGTCTGGGTCCTATTCTAGACTCCCTGAGTCAAAACTCTCTGCAGTTGGGGGTTCAGGAATCGATATTTTACACAAGTTCTCTGCTAGGTAAATTCCAACTTGCATATTTAGAGTATTTTCTGCAGGGCACTCATGCACACTGAATTTTACAGGAATTGAACCAGTGTGTAAACTATAGAGGGAGGTTAGCTTTTTTGCCCCAGAACTCTACCAAACACTGTTCGCCATTTTGGAAGCTATCACTGTTCATGGCCACGTGGATCGTGGTGTCTGGTTGCCAATCTAGCACATCTGTATTACAACTGCCAGATTCCTGGTGAGCCCACCTGTGTATGCAAGCTCCTGAGTACTGCAACATCATCGTTAATCACACCAGAGCATTTCTATATTGAAATGAATGGCTATAGTCCTGTTCCTTTTAGTTCTCCTTTATGTTACTGTCAAGAAATTATACTGATGTTGTGTGTAATAATGTAAAAAATTATCTATGAATTTCAAGACAGCAACATGAATATTACCAAAAAAATGTGACATTGGGTCCAGACAGGACCGAGAACCTCTGCTCGAGATGATCATGGGCACGCTGAAGTTCGGTAATGCTGTAGTCTAACCCCAAGGTTTACTCATTTGAATACAATGTTGTTATATCCAGGGGCCAGGCTATTTTCCTGTTGAAAATATTATATTCTACTTTCAGCTTGATAATGGAGGACAGTGGGAAAAACAGGTTCCCTTACTAGCTTTGCTGGACTGCAGCTACTGCAACCTTGGTACGACAAGCTGACTTGTCTTGGGAAGTCTTCTGCAGCTGCTGGGATTTCCTAGCCCTGTGATTAGTAGGCCCTTTCACACTATCAGGAATGAAATAGAGGGCAGAGGAGGATTCAGCATTCTATCAAACACGGTGGCGGAAGAACATTTATGAGCCCGCGAAGGTAACCTTGGCATTGTGCTATGTCCTTTGCAAATATTCCCACCTCCCTAAGGTCTTCATTATCTCATTCTACAGATTAGAAATCGAAGCTAAGGGAGGCTATGAAACCAACTTTATGCAGCTAGTAAATGGATCTGGGTCTATATCATTTCAAAGGCTATTCTTCCCAGAGCAAAATGTTGGCCATGGAAAACTTAAAAACCATAAGTGATTTGTATTTTCTTTAGATCATAAACATTTACGCTTCTTGTAGTACCTCCCCCATCTCACCTGTAAAAATACAAAAAATGAGTTTGAGAGCAAAACTCACCCCAAATCCCACATTCAAAGAAAATTACTGTTAATATTTTGAGCTACTTCAGACATTTCTTTGTACAACCTAGAAAATGTTATATACATATATGTATTTTAACACATAGCTAGGGTGCTGTTAATGTTTTTGAACACTATTTATGCAGTAAAAATGGACATCTTTTGCCAACAAAGGTCATTCCTATTTTTTACATCCAGTACTCCATAATATACAACGATAACATATTTAGTTGATCCCTTATTGAACAATCTTTTAGTTTTTATGTTTTAAGCACATTTTAATATGTTTATAGTTTGTTTGCTGTATTATGAGAATATTCAGTTGTTTTAAAGAACAGGAAAAACAAAAAAGATATATGAAGCTCACGTGGGAAAGAATTCTTATGATGTGTCAAGTACAGATAGTGTACTGTAAGATATGATAAATATAGAATGGAATTTATGCAAAAAGGATAGAACAAGCAAGAGTGTTACTAACAGAGAAAGATGGAAAGAATAAATTGTAAGGTAAAAATGATGCCATCTTCAGGCTGACAGCTACATCATCCCTAAAATGCCATTCAATGTGGACACCCATTCTGGTCCCATGTATGTCCTGCCCCAGAAACACAGATGGAACGCATGGCCCACAGCAGGCCACTAACCAGGCATGC
Organism: Furipterus horrens; assembly: GCF_987537825.1. Classification (NCBI taxonomy): domain Eukaryota; kingdom Metazoa; phylum Chordata; class Mammalia; order Chiroptera; family Furipteridae; genus Furipterus; species Furipterus horrens. Next base: position 209,121,511 of record NW_028327172.1, on the reverse strand, counting down.
CTGCCCCTGCACATGTCCAACAGAGCAAGCACGTACAAACTACGCACCCTCCATCGGCTCAGCCCCCTTTCAGTTTCAGCCGTGGTTCTCATAACCACGCCATCAGGAGCGAAGGCAGCCGCAGCAGAAGGGATGCAACACGGCACAACACAGGATTCAGGTAACGTGGACCTCTCACTTCCCTGACACCCTGTCTGAAATGTCTTAACCTTCACTACACTTTCCAGTCGACTTCCATTTCAAAGGGATTCCCATAAACCAAGTGATCTGAGCATCTTAATTTAGGATGTAAAGTTTCCTAAGATATCTGGGATAATCTGCCTGATAGAGTGGGTCTGGAGGTTATTCTCGAGATCATGCATGGATCTTCCCACAGATGTGCACGTATTTCCATAGGAATAGATCCTAGAATACAGCAGTTTCAAAGAGCAAGCAAATTTTAAATGTTGAAGTATTTTGCTATACTGTTCTCCAGAAGTTATTACAACTCACATTAATAGTGCACAGAAATGCATGTTTTCCCATGTTCTTGCCCAAACAAGCCACTATTGATCTTCAAACATTTTCAGATAGGTGAAGAGTATCTCCCTCTACAGCATTTGTTTACTAGTAGGGCTGCTGGAACACCTTTCTACAAAGTGATCAGTTATTGGAATTAAGCCTTTTATATATTGCTTTAGCCTACCTTCCTTCTTTCTGTTGAAATAACTTTCTAGGCCCAAGACGGAGCTGCTCCTGCCCAGGGTGCCAGGTCAGCAAACCTAAACTGAGATAACTTTGTATTCCTGTAAATGTTCTGCTTGACCAGAAACATTGTATACCCAGTCAGCCAATCCCCAAACGCCAAACCAACTCTGAGCTCTATACTTACTTCCTTGTTTCTTCTCACCCCAAACAAGGTTGACTGTGTGACCCCAGGCAGCTAGATATTTACCTATTTGTATCTTCCTTGTTCTTTATTCTTTATCCTATAAAAACTTCCTGCCTCTAGTTCCATTTTGCAGTTCTCTTAATGGAGGCTGTCCCCTTCATGAAGGGTTACATAAAGTTTGTTTTCATCCCTAAATTGTCTTCTTTAATCATTTTTAACACTTGGATCCAAGATCTTTCTTTGTAGGGGCTTTTAGCACTTTGCCTATAATATACAAGCAAACATCTCCCCCAGCTGGTAATTTATTTTAGCTTTCTTATGTTCTATAAATATTTTGAATTTTTACATAGACAAATTTATGTATTGATGTTTTTCTCTTACATTTTCTGGCTTTTGCATCATGCTTAGTAAGGCCTTCCCCATTTTAAAAAACAATGTTTACATTTTTTTATCTAGTTGGGATTTATGCTGATATATGGCGTGAGGCTGGTATCCAGGTTTATGTTTTTCCAGATGGTTTAGCAATTGTCCCAACAGGTATTGAATAATTCATCTTTACCAGACTGATAGTCCCAAGTGCCGCCTTAGGTACTTTCTTTAGAAATTTGCTAAGGCAATCTTTCAGCTTTTGCTTAGTAATTCTTTTCCTAATCAGTTAAGCAGCATGAGTAACTCCATTATTGTTGTTATTAATGCTAATATACTTCTACTACTCATCTAAAAACATGACCACATTGTTGAGTATTTTGCTTCACCCCTTCCCCTAGAAAGCTATTTTCGTTCCTCTGCCTTGTTCCTACTCATCTTTCAGACTACTTCGCATGACCCATGGTGTCATGGCTTTGCTTTCCTGTGAAGTACCTATATCATTTTATTTTTGAAAGCTACAGTTTTCTGTTAAACACCTCTTTTGAGTGAACAATTCAAGAAATGAACACATAGCTTAAATTGGCACTATGCTTTTATTATAATCCTAACCCACATTAACTAGTCGTGGGGTTTCATTAACGGGTAGCCTGGTATCAGGTCTTCTGTCTCACTCCCACAGGAGAAAAATAAACACAGAAGATAGCAACATTTGCACTGAGATTATGGTATATTGACATAACACCACGGAACATGATATTTTGGAATATTTTCGGGCAAAATTATAGCCAGATTATAGTAGACAGTAATATGATCACCGTGAGCTCCAATCTGTGGGCAATGCGAGGCTAGGAACTTGAGCACTGATAATCCTTTTGTTTTGGTACTCCTACCTACAATTGTTAGTGGTAACAAAGGTGGGAAAGACAGGGAAAAAAGAGTGAGTACAGGGGCTAAGAGCAGTCAATGGCACTAGGAGTTCTTCCCAATACCTGAAACATTTAACAACCCTTTTGCAAAGTAAATTAGACTTCACCTTAGGGTAAACAGGCAGAGGATGAACCTGGCAGCTTGATATTGTTTTCCTTCTGGTCTTTTTCTAAGCATTCAGAGGCAGTTAAACAATAGAACTTTCCAACACACAGAAAAAGAATGGAAGGAACTAGAGCTTTTTAATTCCATTTATTACAAAGCAGAAGAGTGCTCTGTACTCAAAGGGAAACGCAAATGTTTTTAAGTACTGGTAATATGGGTAATATGAGTATCAATATTTCAACAAAGCTGTTTCTCAATTTCCCTTTCTGGAATTGTCCACTGTTTTTTTATTTATTTTTTTCTTTTTTTAAATTTTAAATGATTCGAGTTGTCTCTGCAATACAAATCTAAGTATTGTCTAGAATATCGATGTGAGAAACATCAATGTGAGAGAGAAAGTGATTGGCTGCCTTTTCGTACTCACCCCAACTGGGGATCAAACCCACCACCTGGGTATGTGCTGTGACCAGGAATCAAACCTGTGATCTTTCAGTCTATGGGATGACATTCTAACCAACTAAGCCACACCAGCAAGGGCTGGGTAAGGCATTTAAAATAATCCTTCAGTGACACTGTTGTGTATGGTACCAGACCCCATTGTGATGCAAGGTGGAAACAAGCCTTGTCAGTTCCCCTGGTGTCTTTTTTGCTTTATAACCTACCCTACAACACAGCAATTTGACTCCTAGATATTATACCCAATAGAAATGAGTGCACATACCTACCAAGAACACAGGCACAAGAGTACTTAAGGCAGCTTTATGTATTAACAGCCCCAAACTGGAAGAACTCACATGCCACCAACAGGTGAATGGATAAGTGAATTACAGCACAGAATTCACACAATAGGATTGTCTACAGCAATAAAAAATGGACCACTGATACATGAAAACGCCTGGATGAATCACACATATTACGTTGCTCAAAGACGCCAAGCATAAAACAATACCTGATCCCATTCACATGAAGCTGAAAACAACCAGAACAAATTGATGTTTAAAAGAGAAGCGTGAATATTTCTGGGGGGAGGAATAAATAGACTGGGAAAGGGCACTACAGAATCAGAAACTTTTTTTCTTTGATATGAGTGTATACGTCTTGATATGAGTGTACACATATGTAAAAATCATCAAGTATACTTATAATTAGTGCACTTTATGTATTTCACTGTAGGTACGCTATCCTTTACTTAAAAAAAAAAAAGGCAGATGGACAAACTGGTCTGGCATGATTTACTAAATGGATTTGATGACAAAGAAAAAACAAATCACCACACACGATCACTGGCAATTAAAATTTATTCTGAGAATATATAATAGTAATATAAGCAACGTATAAAAAAACCCTCAACCATAACTCATAGAAAAAACTAAAGTATTATGTAGAACGTATTATGGATCTGTCACTGGATGAAAGTATATCTTGATAGCAAAAACAGTATGGAAGATGAAAAACTATAAAATTTCAAAATGCTGTTTTTAAAGAAGTAGACAATTCATTACCCTTTTGAGCCCTCGAAGGCTAAAATTTAAATGAAAAGCTTGTTGAAATTACTGCTGTAAATTATGCATTTCTATAAACAAAAAATTCTGAGATTCACCTAAGCAAGGGACATAAGTTTCTTTTACAAAACAAACTATTGAATAACACTTATTTTCCAAAAATATTTTCTACAGTACACATCTCATTGAAAGCGAGTACCTATCGCAATTGCGGAGTATGATGTCTGAAGGATCAAAGTGCCGATAGCCCTATAATTGCACTGTATTTTTAATTTGACTACTAAAGCTGACTACTAAAACTGTAATAATTTGAAAAATAAAATTTCAGATTTACTTTTGTCACATGGTGACACTCATCCAGAAATGTGTATTTGGTGTAGTTCTAATTGTCTTAATTTATTAACCTAGTTTTCCATGTAATTATCTTACTCTTTTTCCCTAATCTCTGAACACCCGTCTCATTCTTTTCTACATTTTCCATATACTCACTTTGTTCCAAGATTTCTAGAGACCTCCTTCCTGAAACCCCCACAGCCTACTTACTTGACACAGTAGTCATCCTGGGACTTTCCTTCATTGCATCCTTTGTGAGATCTTATGTTTTCAGGATCCCATGCCTTCTTACTTAGATTACTCCTTTGTTTTGTTGAAGCACATCCTCCAGTAGCCTCCTAAGAAAGGGTACATGGTAAGGTAAAATTTTGAGACCATGCAAGTCTAAATTTATTTTAGATCCGTACTTGGTTGGATTGTCTGCATAGAGAATTCTAGATTAGAATTATTTTTCCCCTTAAATTTGAAGGTCTTGCTTTCATAATCTTTTAACATCCAGTGTTGCTACCAAGAAGTCTAAATGCCTTTTATGTAAACCTTGTTTTTCCCCTTTGGAAACCTGTAGGATCTTTAACCCTAGTATCCTGAAGTATCAAGATATGTTTTTTGTTTTAATTCATTGTGCTGGGCACTCAGTGGATCCTTTTGGGAGACTCATGTCTTCCATTTTGGGGAAATGTTCTTTGTGTTCTCTCTTCACCTCCTTTCTGTTCTCTTATTTTGAGGCTCTTATTAATCAGATGTTGCATCCCATTCCGATCTGATTTTCTTTTTTGTTTTTTCCTATCTCTGCCTTTTGTTCTTTCTGAAATTTATTCAGCTTATCTTCCAATACAACTATTGAATGTTTTTGACTCTATTTTTCCAATACTCTTTATTTTCTTATTGTTGTTTTTTTAATAGCATCTTGTTATTTCATGAATGCAGTGTATTTTCTTATGTTTCTGGGAATAGTATAGCTTCTCTGAAAGTTTTATGTTCCCTGCATTAGTTCTCGTTTTTTTCCCCAACGTTATTTTGGTATTCATCTTTTCTTGTTGAAGTTATTCTCAAATGTCTAACGATTCTTGGCTATCAGTTTATGGTGAGTTCAAGTGACTGAAAGCCATTATGAATCAGCAGGGCTTGTGGACTCTGGGTTTCACTGGAATAAATACTCAAGTGGCCAGCGGCTTTTTTTTTTTTTTTTTGAAGTTCATCTTTCTCGATGGGGTAGACTGGGCTGGGTATAAGCCTGGCTGCCCGATTCTGTCACTGCGTGGACACAAGGGACTGATGGCTCATAATGATCAGAACCCTCACATTCTCTCAATCTCTCTGTTTTCAATTTCACTCCTCATTACTGCTCTCCTCCAGGCCCAGTTCTAGTCTAACTGGGACTTTGTTTTATTTTCTCCCAAAACTAAGCCTCCAACCTTTGGCTAGAAAGAGAGGTGTACACCTGGCTACAGCAGTAGGGCACAAATAAACTTTCCAATAATGCCCTTGCTTCCCACTTTGCCCCGCACCCTCTCCTTCCAGGGTAACTTGCGCTTCAAATCCTTGAGTGTTGTGAGTGTTCTGAAAGGAAAAAAAAACATGGGTTCCAGTTTGTGGACCTTTCCTGCAATGAAGAACACCTGCCAGACCTGTGCAACTTATCAAGTATTTAAATTTTAAAAAGGTAATACTTAATTCTTCCCTTCATGGCAAAGACTGAGAAGACGACTGCTTCAAACAACACACACAAACAAGAAAACAATCTACCTATTATTGAGACAGCATTTTAAAAATTATAAAAATGTCTGAAAATGTTTTAATGGTTATGTGATTATTTTAGCCTAATACAATCTGTCTTTCATAAAAACTCCCATTTCTGCAATTGGTCTTCCTTCTCCACCTCTCTGCAACGTACTAACCCGGTGTCAGCTATGTGTTAGCTTCCCTGTCCCCCATCAAGTACTTGGAAGAAAACACCACACAATAGGAAGACCCATGCCGTTCCCCGGGAACAATGACATGACTACTACCCAAGCAGAATCAATGCTACCGACACATTTATTTATAGGGCTGCCAGATAAAACACAGGATGCCAGTTAAATTTAAATTTCGGAAAAATAATGAATTACTTTTTCCAGTGTAAGTATGTCCCATTTTTCATGATCTGAATTTGAAATGTGGGTGTCTTGCATTTTTGCTAAATTTGGCAACCCAACACATATAAAGAAACAATGTGTCCTAAGTACAGTGACCAACATTAAAAAAACACCACCACAAAAAACTGGATTCAAAGAAGGAAACTGGGCTCTGGACCTGAGCATTCAAGCCACTGGGAAATTCTACGTTACTACCAGGCAGGTAGCCAGGGGCCAACAACCTATAACCCACTTTGTGGTAAATCCCCACAGAATGCTTAGGCTGTGGCCAACATTAATGCTTTTAATTAATGTAGGAATTAGTGTCTCTGAGTTGTGGTTTGTTTCTTGTGTTACCAGAACTCTCCCACTTTACCAAGTTATTCTGATTGTTCAAGGTGCAGCCAAAAAACCAAGCCAGGGTCTTAATGATGGAACATGGCCATACCCTTGGGCTGTTCCAATTGTTTGGGTACCTCCCAAAGGAAGTTGCCCCTACAGGCCCATTGCCTAATACACTGTAAAACACTAGTTGATATATTGGAACATCAGGTTCCACAGTTGATACTATGGCTGGAAATATAACATTAAGCAAGAGCTTAGTAGTTAACCTAAACATAACCCCTGCCCCTGCCCCGCCCCCCAAAGAAGACATTATCAGCTCCTTAATTTACAAATCGCAACACTTATTTTAAGACTCTTCTGTTGCGCTTCTGTTGGAATCTTAATTTGCCACCACACTAACTTGGTCTCTGTGTATACTAAGGACTCGTTTTAGTCTTGCTTGGCTGATCAGGATCCTGAGTCTCCCAGAGGATTACTATGCCCTATTCCAGGGAATAGGGCATCACTTTGCAAATGATCCCAGGGATTTCCGTATCATGTGTTGGGGTCATCTACGTCTTCTCAAATAAAATGCTCAAACATCAGTCAACTTACTGTTTTATAATCCAACCCTGAACTGTCGCTAACATTTTAACAGCTGACGCTATGCTGTTTACAAGCAACAACGCTGGTAACTGACTGCTGCACCATTTAAAAATTTTAAACCAGGCATTCCTTTCTCATATCTCATTGAGAAGAGCTTGTCATCAATCACAGCCAACAGAGGCTGGGTAGCTAGTGAGGGTCGAATCATTGTGGTCCCTTTTCCTTTCCATTTTCTTGGTTTCACTTCCAAAGCCTTTATACAACCCCACAGCTGCCACCAGTTGAAAGAGCACAGAAGACTGTATCCAGTGGTCGGACTCATATATAGAGCCGTTAACTAGACTTTGTTTAAAATTGTTAGATACACTATACTTCCCTTTTCATCACAGCAAGTAGACGCAGAAATGCCTAGTTGTGTCCCCTAGTAGAGCTCCCTCCATCCAACGTGCATTGCTCATCGGCGGACTTACACGCCAGTAGCTTCTACAAAGCTGTCTTATGAAGTCAGAAGCTACCCAGATTTTCCGGGCTTTTATGTGTGTGTGTATATATTCCCCAGCCACATGAACAGAGTATTTGTGGCCCTATTCTTTGTATGCCATTGCCTTGTGCACTTAGCACACACAACTTAAACCTGTGTACAAAATACGTTATTTATCTATTTCCTTAGCCGACTTTCCCATGTGTGGTTTAATTGTTGGAGTGCGCCTTCCACATGGATTTACACACTCGGATGCCTGCCCCACTTTCACATACTTAAGGACCAGTATACGGAGTAGCCTTAATCAATGTGACCAGAGAGCAAAAATGCCACTAATGGCTAAAAGCTTTGGGACATTTATCTTGGTTCAATATATTTTAAAACTAATTTCTTATGTATAGTATCTTATTTAATTTTGCACTACCAGTATCTGGATTATAGTAGGCATTCCCTAATGTTATTGATGACTAAATTTTTAACAAGAGATCCTTAAAATTAACGGGCTGCTCCAGAAGATATATAGTTCTCTAAAACTGGAGCCAAAATTAGAGAATTATTTATTAAAGATGTAAGAGTATTTATGTATCAATAAGAAAATAACCCGTGACTTCTAAAGTCCCTAAATTGCTCTAATAATCTACTCTAATATCAAAACACTGTTTCATTATAGCAATTTTTTAAGGCAGAGAGCTGTGAGAGGAGCTCCAGAAAATAACCCCCTAAAGCTGGTCTTCTCCTGCAACGTATTGATTTTTTCTTAGGGAGGTGATGGGTTTAAAATACATGATTGCGGTCTTATGGGCTTCAACAAAAAGAGGCTGCCTGTCTGTACTGAGACTACCTTTAAAGAACATTAATGGCCACTGGTTTAGAAATCCTGTTTCCTTAGTCCTTTGATAAGTATTTCTATAGAAAATAAATGTGCCCTTCTTTATGCTAATTATGGTGGTTGCATCTCACCAAAGGCCCAGGTAGGGTGGGCATGGAAGGAGTAAACTCACCCCTAACCCCACATCCACGGCACACAAAGAAGTGAAGGCTTAAGGCTTATTCAGGTGCTTGTCCTGTTGTGCAACCTGGAAATACTTAATATGTAAACAAATGGGTTCCCATTATCTTCGTCAAGCAGGTTTCTTTTCCAGTTATCAGAGACACTGTATAGATACAGTTGCTGTACCTATTGACTTTATTCAGCACTCAGGAAATGCTGAATGCCTTCAGCAAAGCAAGACTTATTTCATTTGTTGAGAATAAATGACCATACTCTGTTCAGCATGTACAAGCTGTTGGTTTATTCAGCTGCAAAGATGGGGAAAGGCTTCCTTTAGGAGTGAATAAGAAAAATGTGTTTATGAGGCATTTTTACACACATACATGCATACACACACACGTGCACACAAAGAAAAAGGAACATATTATGGTTACATAAACATCAACACATTTTTTAGACCTCCCTATCTTTCCCACCTCCCCCTTAAAAGAAACAGGTGTAACATTTTAAAACCCAGTTTCACAGAAAACAGTTTCTGATACATTCAGATACACTAAAAGTATAATATATTTCAGTTCAGTAATTTTCCCACTAACATATTTTTCTACTTACTACAATCTCCTCCTTCTTTTCCTCCCTTAAGAAAACTAACGCTTCGCAGAAATACTCATTAGATTATAAACATTCTCTCTTCTTAAAGTTGCTATACATTTTATAATTTGTGATTCCATTAATGCTTCAATTTTTGATACCACATTGTACACAGCACTTAGTTACGGAGAAGAGGAAAAAGCAAAACTAAAGGGGGTATATATCTTTAACAATCTATTTTCTGAGTCATTTAGATGCCCGGTTAACCAGGATCATACACAGGTTTCACTCTTTATTATAGGTGCGTGAAAAGATATAATGGTCTCATGCATTTTATGTTGACTTCTACATTTTGACTCAACTAAATAAACATGGCAAGACTCATTTACAACAGTACATACACTTCCTTGTTCAGATATATCTAAAGCTAATCTATGTAGAAAAAGTGATATTAAAAAACTCTAACCTCAGATTGTATTAAGCTGAGCTTTTCTGTAGTAAGGTTTTTTGAAGTTAGAAGCGATCCTAGAAAGTTTGCAATGGATGCGGAAAGTGCATTAAATACTGCTCCAGGAAACATACAGACTGAAATATTTAAATCCAATAGCAGTTAGTATTGAAAACATAAATGCTCTCTTAATAACGTTTTCCCTTTGGTCTTTTGGAATGTGTTTTAGTTCCTCTTGACTAAAGTCTGGGTGCAAAGATGCTGGAAATATATTCCCCATAGAAGAGGTATCTGTTTAATCCCCAGGTATAATCTTATAGGTCAGTTTAGGTACACAGAGCCTGGTGGGAACCTATAACATGCTTATCCTGTAATTGCAGGTACTGTAATAGGTCTGGAATAGTAGAGGCTAGATTTGAAAGTGTACTTCCTCCCCCCCAGAGAGGAACCTCTAAAGCGTGCCACATGTAGATCTATCCATATAAAAGCCAGGAGATAAATCATTTTCCCACCATTCTCTTTTGTCTAGTTATTCACCTGAATCAACTACCTCCCTAAACATGAATGTCAGAGAAGCCTGCTCAGGAAGGTGCTGTTGGGAGTAGCTGACTTTCCACAACGGCTGTTGTGAAGGATGGAAAACAAAAGGGGTGGTAGCCTACCTTTCCCTTCCCATTAATAATTAGATATCTAGTTAGTCCATTCATATAGGCAGAGTAAACAGGGGGGAGAACAGAATGTGGAGAATGGTTAATTTATCTTTTGCAACATGGTCCCTTCTGACCAGTTCTCCATTGAAGTCCACAGGGTCTATCAAAGGGAAAGCTCATGGTGCCCATTCTCTGTGGTTGAGTTATGGGCCTCTTGGATAGACATCCAGTCCTTGGTATCCTCGGCTTGTCAGGACAGGGCAGTTTGGTTGAGGAGGCACTCCTTTACCCACTCTGGGCTGTGGAATTTTGTACTGCTTTCTCAGTTAGCAACACGAGAGATACCGGAACACATGGTGGATCTTTACAGTGATGCGGTTAAGAGCTTGTTAACTGCCTTCTGGAAGTCAGTGTAAGAGTAAGTGGTGTTGATGGGTTCAGTGCGGGTTGTCTCCTTAACTGTTTTAGTTAGCCAGCCACAGCAACAACCGGAAACACACGAATTAGGGATCTGTTTTAGGTATTCGGTAATGGGAGTGGCTCTGCTCAAGGTTCGGCCTAACTGTTTGGTAGCAAACTGCAGTGCCCCATTCAGAGTGGCATGGTCTCTAGAAAGTCGGCTGGGGCTTGTCAGGGGCTTTTGAAAAGGTGGGACTCCACAAGAAGCCAGAGGTGGCCATTCAGGAATTGGTTCCAGTTTGGGTACACAATGGGAGCAATGTGAGAGTCTTAGACCTATCTCTCGAAGTATATGGACTGGTGTGCTTGGATCTAAGAGTTTAGCATGATATAACCAGGAGTTAGGATTTAAAGGTTTCCAAGTTGTCGAATACTTTAAGAGGCACTTAACCTGCCAGGCAAGACTCTCAAGAGGTGTTAGGTTGGGCACCACGGGGTCCTCTTCTTCAGAGGACTCCCACTCTTCCTCAGAGCTCTCATTTAGGTAGGTAGTGCTTTCTTCTTCCTCACTCTCTGATTCTGATAATGGGTCCGGAGAGGGGTTTCTGGGACCCATCAGAATAGAACAGGAGAAGGAACCAGAAAAAGATAACGATTTAAGCCAGCAAAGCGCTAACACTGGCAAACAGAAACAAGAGATGGGAAATCCTTTCAACAAGATTAACTTGCCTGTTTCCGAGTCCAGTTATACACACAGCAGGCCTCTGGCTTGCACCACTGTGCAATTCTTCGAGATCATGTTGTGTATTCTTGACTTACAAAGAAGACATCTCAGTTCTCAGGACCAGTTCAGTGTGTAAAAGTGTTAGTCACTTACCAGTGGCACAGGCCAGAGTCTCTCCTTTATATCCTGGTTACCCAAGAAGAGAAAGGGTCCTCATCTAGGCAAGCTGATTTTCTTAGTGTGGTCCCAACTGGTCGTGATACTGTGAAGAGACACTTGTGTTCTCTGTTTTGTTGTCAGGGTATTATATCTACTTGGTAATGAAAAGAGACTCGGTGGTTGCCTTCAGAGTCGGCTGGTGCAATTCATGTGCAGAGGGATGGTGGGATGAGTTGTCAAGAACATCTGGTGCGCATGGATCCGATGTTTTCTGTAGGTGGTGCAAATGCCCTTGGTGACTTAGCTGCTGGACTATCTGGAAAGGTAGCCTTAACCTGTGAATGAGAAGACTAGACACATGATATTAAAGCCTGAAAGCACTAGGTAACATTATAATCCATCTAACTATGAGTATCCAAGAACATGGATGCTAAACAAAGCCTTCTTGGCTTTCCCATATCTATCTCATTGGCTTAGGCAATTTTCCTATTTGGAATGGTTACTAAAATCACAAATTGGGAAGGCAAGCCTGGGCCATTTGAATCCTTTGTTAGCACATACATGGGCCAGCTTGTTTCTAAATATGCAGTTCCAGCCCAGAAAATTACTTCCACTAAAACAGGACCCTTATGTCCCAATCTCCGAATAGAGAGCTATAGAAATTCTTTTATGTTTATCTTTCTACCTTTAGATGTGCTTGGTGGGATTAGTTTTAGGAGACCTGTCCTGCTTGTAGAGTTGCTAGATATTAGAGGATTGTGCTGGGACCCCAGAGGTTGGGTTCATATGACCATACTCTACAGGTACGAGATAAATCTTAATACAGTAGGAATTACACTGGATGTAAATAGATTAAACTCAAAATTAAAGGGCAGACACTCAGACTGGATTAAAAAACACAAGATTCAATAATACCCTGCAAACAAAAAGACATTTTAAAGCAAAAAGACACAGAAAGGTCAAAAATAAAAGAATAAAAAGGATATATCAGGTAACTGTGGACCCAAATAAAGCTGGGATAGCAATCTCAATATACAACAAAGATCTTAAGCCAAAAATTATAAGGGACAAAGATGGACAATAATACTGGTAAAAGCAACTGAATAAAGTGACATACAGTTAAATCCTTACTTAATGTCATTAATGGATTCTGCAATTAATAAAATGATGTTACCATAGGCTACTTGATACAATCTAATCAATGTTATAACAAAGTGATGTTGAACAAAATGATGTTATAAACAGAACTCTATACCAAACAACAGATATCTGAGTGCACACACACACAAATAGATCATGCATTAGGTTATAAAGTAAAACTATACTCCGAATGATATTTCATTCACACCAAATTATCTGACCACAATGCAATAAAAGTAGATATTAAGTGTTAGTTAAAAGTAATCCGATGTTGGGACCTAAATAATTCATGGCTTAAAATGGAAATTATAAATAATATTAAGAAATATTAAAACTGAGTAATAAAATAAACCAACCGCAAGGCATAATTTGTGGGACATGGCCAAACCAGTACCTAAAAGAAATTCATAGCTTTTAATACAAGGAAATTTAAATATCCACAAGAATTCAATTCAAGATAATGGAAAAGAGCAACAGCAAAATAAGCAGGAAGAAAATAATAAAGGGAGAAATGAAATATTATATAAAATAGTGGTAGAGAAAACTGATAAAAAGAATTTTTTTCTGAGATATGAATTAAAAAAACTGGTAAGATTTATCAAGGAAGACTTAAAAAAATAACAATATATAAAACATGACAAATATATGCTAAAATGAGAAAATCTAGGCGAAAAGGCTAAATTCTAGAATACTAAAATTAATACAGGAAGAAATAATTTCAATAGAACACACTAAAAAGTATTATAGAAAATGAAAAGGTAACAATCTCCTATTAAAAACACCAGAGCCCTATGGTTTTATAAGTGAGTTCCACTAATTCCTAAAAATTCATGCCTATCTTATATAAGCTTTTCTAGAAAAAAGAAAAATGTATATAAACTGACTAGCTCTCCTTGAGAATAATAAAGTGTTAATTCTAAATCTAAATATGAACCAAATAAGAAAAATATAGGCTCATTTTACTTGCAAAATTTCCGAATATTACCCAGTGAGACTAATAATGTATTAAAGAAAAGAAAAATATGTTATAATCAGGTAAAGTTTATCCCAGGAAAGCAAGTATATCTCAACTTCAGAATATTTCTATTCATGTCACTACAGTAATGAAATAAAGCAGAAAATAAAAGATACTTTCTAAACTTGGTAAGGTTATCAGCTGAAAATTTCAGCAAATATTATCCTAATGAGAAACTTTAGATATATTCCCTTAAACAACGAAATTACATGAGGATGACCATGAAGAGCGATACTGATCAATGTTATAATAAAAGAACAAATGACAAGTGTAAGAACTGGAAAAAAAAGATAAAGCTATTAATTTACAGGTGATACAGTCATCTAATTTAAAAGGAGAGTAACATATAAACTACTACAGCAAATGAAAGAGCTCAACGAAGTTTCTGGATCTGAGCTTAACCACCCAGAAGTATTCATTAATTTATTTCTATAACACTTACTACTAGCCAGGTACTGTTCTAGAAACTACATAAATGTTAACTCATTTTAAATTCTCCTACAAACCCTATAACATAGGTACTTTCACTGTCCCCATTTACACAAGGCTTAAGCTATGTGCCCAAGCTCACACATCTACTGATAAGAGTCAAAGATTTGAACCCTCTTAAGTTGTATACTAGTAATACTAACTAGAAAATGCATTCCATAAATACCTTTCCCAACGTAAATCACAAGACCAAAAAATAATGAATTCAATCACATCAAAGTTAATCATTTCTCAACTGAACTAAAGATAGGACAAAAGTATTCAATTTACAGAAGGGAAAAGCTACAAGCCATTAACCATATGAGTTAAGTGATATTAGTCCATTAGTTTGGTAAAAAATTAGAAAGCTAGACAATATCAAGTGTTAGTGAGGAGGCTAAAGGAACCCCTTTAGAAACCAGCGATTATAGACTGGAAAAGCCTTTCTGAAGAGCATCTGGTAGCACTACTTAGCCAAACTATTGGTACATCTCATGCCCCAGAAATTCTACTCTTTGGTATGTACAGCAAAGTAATTCTCATAACACCAGCAGGTATTCTGATGCTTCTTCACCTTTGATGCTAAGGAATTAGAAGCATTTGAGGTTTCCATCACTGGAGGAGTGGACAGGTTAAATGTGGTAAAAGCAATTAGAAGTATACACTGCATATGGCTGGACTGAAGGCACAGCTCTAAGTGAAAAAAGCAAAAACCAAAATACCAAATCCCATTTATGCCATTCTGTAGGAGTGGCTTCCAAAATAAACAGCTTTTAGTTTCAAATACACACTAAGTTTGTGTAAGGTCATATGGGTATGGCTTCATATCAGGAATATTCCTCTAAAGAATAGCACTTCTCTGGCTTCTATGCAGTCTTTTTTATCTAATTAAGTTCCTAGCAGCGTCTGGCATATATTAGGGGTTTAGCAAGGTTTTTGAAAACAGTTAATGAGGGAATGATGCATGAAGGCCTGCTATAAGTAACAAGTATGTTCTATATTTATGTGTGGGTAACAAAAATTCCTAAATTATGTTTAAGTGACTTGGTATTATGTTGGATAAAGGTACATTAAAGTTTTTAAAAGCAGAATCAAAAAGATGATGCTACTAAAACAATATAAAGGGAACTTATAACTTCATCAAGAAGAAACATGAATGCAAATACTTTTTAAGTTTATATTACCTATTTGAATCTGAAAAAGAAAATTCAAAACATACCATAAGTATTTTATTGAGACAGGAGAAGCTGTTGGCTTTTAATTCTTCTGTCCTCTTATATTTTTACTATTTTCATTTCAACCAAATTCCATCTGTAAGATTGAGTACATTTCAGTCATTGTGTTACTCAAAACACGCTTAAAAGGCTCACTCGACTTAAGCAGAAATAAGACAAAGTTTCTTTGCAGGCGTATGTAAATTCTGGAGTGAGCCCATCACTGCTGTAGTTCCCTTACATTTCATGTGCGTGGTTTTCCCATGACAAAACTGAATTAACCACACCTACTCTATATACTCCCATGTATATTTACTTTTAAGGATTTTTCTGTAATTTCAGAACTAAAGAGGCTTGCCGTACAGATTTAGTTTTGTTATCTCTTCTTGACAAATTTCAAGAACACATACTAATAACTAGAGTTAACATGCTGTACATTAAGTCTCTAGAACTTACACGTAACTGAAAGTTAACCTTTGACCAGCATCTCCCCACTTCTTTCACCCGCCTACTCCCACTCGGGCTACTGGTAACTTTCTGTTACCGAGTTTAATTTTTTTAGATTTCACGCATAAGTGGGATCACGTACTATTTGTCTTTCTGTGTCTGCCTCATTTTCACTTAGCAGAACATCCTTCTGGTTGACTCACGGTATTGCAAATGGCAGGATTTCCTTCTTTTTAAAAGACTGCATCTTCCATTGTGTGTGTGGGCATCTCACATTTGTATCCCTGTTGGACTCTTAGGCTGTTTCCATGTTGGCTACCGTGAAAAATGCTGAAATAAACATGGGAGTGCAGATGTACCTTTGAGATAGTGACTTTATTTCCTTTGAATATATACGCAGAAGTGAGGATGCTGGATCACATGGTAGTTGTATTTTTAATTGTTTGAGGAATTGCCAGACTGCTTTCTCTAATGGCTGTACCAATTTACATTCCCAACATGTACAAGGTTTCCCCTTTCTCCACATCCTTGCCAACATTTGTTTTCTTTCTACTTATTGATAATAGTGACCCTAACAGGTGTGAGGTGTAATCTCATTGTGGTTTTGACTTGCATTTCCCTGATAATTAGTGATGCTGAGCATCTTTTCATGTGCCCGTTAGCCATTAACATGTCTTCTTTGGAAAAATGTCTATTCAGGTCCTTTGCTCACTTTTTCGATTTTTTAAAATTTTTAAATTTTTTATATTGAGTTGTATGATTTCCTTATATATTCTGGATATTAACCCCCTTTGGGATATATGGTTTGCAAATTATTTTCTCCCACTGAAAAGGTTATCTTTTCATTTTTGCAATCTTAAAAACTTTTTTCCCCGGATTATATGTTCAAAAAATACTGAACAGAAAAAGTATTAATCCTAAAAAATAAAAGCTAATTAAAATAGTTAGGCTGACCTCTGGTGGCGAGATGCCTCATCCTTCAGTAAGTGACAAAATTGTATGAAGTCATCTCATTTGTGGTGAGACAGCCAACTAAAATACAGTAAAGAAAAAAACATGGTTAGACACGTCACAGCCAAAGAAAACAAAGGTAGCAGGCACCTAACGCATAGACAGCTGAGCAATTAAAGGCCACGAAATAAGAAAATGCCTACAGATGTTAGTCGGTTCTAATTTTTAGTTGATCGTTAGCCTTCACATAAAAAACAAATGGTATATACAGAGGTTCCCAAAATAAGAATAGTTCCGTACTATCTAATACTGTCGCCCCTTGCACTACGTGTCAACTGAGCACTGGAAATGTGGTTAAATAATACCCAAATGTGTAAAATAATACCCAATCTCAAGGACTCAGGAAAAAAATGGAACTTATTATGTTGACGTGTGGAAATGGTATTTTGGATATACTTAGATTTAAAAAAATGAATGTCCTTTTCTAGGTTTCCTTCATCACACCTCTGCAGGCATCCTCTTTCAATACATTTCCGCTATGGCGAGATTATAAACGTTATCAGCACTCTCCATGCGTTCCCAGGCCCCCATACTTTTGCTCCAGCTGATGAGGCTAGCATGCTTTTCCAGAAACTAGACATCTTGATCATTCTGAAATGATGGGCAACGCGAATGCTTCCTTATTCATTATCAGCTGAAGACCTGTAACGTGTCAGGAATCAGGGATACGGAGCAAGAGAACGGACGAAGAACTTAGGGCACATTCCTGCCACGGAACACGAGGGCCCCCTGCGCCCCAGTATCCTCATCTTGAGAGGAGACAGAGGTGGCCTCGCAGGGGTTGTTTGTAAAGACTAAATGGAGTAAAATGCTCCGGCCAGTGTCCGGCACAGCAGGGTCCACGGATGTAAGGTGTGATTCTATCAATAGGAATAAGCCTTAAAAAGATACTGATGGCAGAAAGCGGCATATTTGAATAGTCCTATTAGGACGTGAAAGCGATCCCGTATACTTATTCAAAGATGTCATATACCGTTAGTACACGAAAATTAACAGTCACTTCAGAAAAACCCGTTACTACAGGGGGGAGGGGGAGGTTCGAAAGGAAGAAGATGCGCGGGCGGCTCTGTAATCTCCCACTTCTTTAGGCGGCTGGGGATACTGAGACGCTCCTTTTGATCCGACACAATTCCATTTTAAAAAAAGTTTAAGGGCTTCGTTGCTGCTCCAAATTCCTTTAGCCCAACCGCTGCCCTTCTCCGTCGGGTGCGCGGCCGCTCTGCACCTTTGGGAACCAGGCCTCGAAAGCCGGGCCCTCTCGGTCTACGCCCAACAGCGCCTCCCCTCGCACCCGCCCGCGGCCTGCCTCCCTCGCTCGCCTCCTTCCTCCAGGCCAGGGCCCGCGCCTCACAAAGACGGCGGCCGACCTCCGCCACGAGACCCCGGGGCGGCCCCCTCAGCGCCTCTCCTCTCGGCAAACGCCAGGCCGCGGCCTCGCGCTCCGGTGCCCCCCTCTATCTTTCCCTTCTCGACGGATCTCCAAGCAAACCCCTCCTCCCGGCTCCCCTTCCGGAGGAGCAGCGGTATTCCCCTCTGCAGACTCCCTGTGCTCACCCAAGGAGGATCTTTCCTTTCTCTCTCCTCACGCCTTGCCGCACGACCAGACTAGGCCTAGCACCACTCCGCTCGCCCTCGCATCAGGGACCACTTCCGGGCACGCCAACAATCCCCCCGCCCCCCGCCGCCCCCTCTGGAAAAGCCGCTTCTCACCAGGAAAACGGCTAAAGCCCTCAGCGCATGCGTCCAAACCGCAGCTTTTGAGGTGGGTGGAGCCGTTTCTTCCCGCTCTCTCCTCCCGCCCCTATCGCGGCAGTCTCGCGGGACTTCCTTCTCCCGCGGGAGATATTTAAACGCTCAGGCGGTAACCACGCCCCGGGTGCCCAGCGGCCGGCAGCTGAGGATTTGGAGAGGTTGGGAATTTGGCTTGTGGTCTGTCGGTCCCGCTGCAGCCGGTCGCAGACAAGGCTCGTCCTCGCGGAGTCGCGCCATCATGGGGGTGGAGAAGAAGCTGCTACCGATTAAGGAGGCCTTCCAGCTGGCGCAGCAGCCGCACCAGAACCAGGCGAAGCTAGTGGTGGCGCTGAGCCGCACCTACCGCACGGTAAGCGCGCCAGACCCGGAGGCTCCCGGTCGCCGCTGCTTCTCGCCCTCGCGTGTCGCTCCAGAGTAGTCGCTCTGACCTCCAGCCTCCTGCCCTAGTGGCCTGAGGGGGATCTCGGGCATCCCCTCTCTCCACAGCGGCCTCCGGCGCGGACCGTTAATCCTTTGTAGACGATGAACTTGGGGAGAAACGTTTCCGAGCTCCGAGGCGGCCGGGCGCCCGTTGCCGGGCCCCAGAGGGTGCTCCGCGTCAACGCTTGTCCCTGAGGTCGCGTCAGAAACGGCGACCGTCAGTCACCCTAGTCTAACCGCTCCCCGTCGTTAAATTGAATCGAATCCCCGAATAGCAAATTAATGATAAGGATCTAGCTCTTCCTATTCACGTAAATGCTGTTTGTTTGGAGTGGAGCCGTGAGAAGAATAGGGCAAGGAATTTCGGGAAAATAAATTACCCTGGGGTCCGAGAAAAATCGTAAGTCAACAGACCAGGACGTGAAAGCCCTGAGACTGGATGTGAAGTTTCTGTCAGAAGCAAGTTTCTGTGCAATAATAGTAAGGCTAACATGACAAAATATTAAAGCCCCTGCTGGTCTTGGGTTCATGAAGCGTATTTTTGCTAACCCGGTGCCAAGGCATATTGAGAATTCGGGGATATTGGGGGTGAAAAAGGAATCCTTTCCCCGATTCACGATTGTTTTCAACCCGGGAGAAGTACGTCTCTCGGGAGAGACATCCGTGCAGATTTATTTCCCTTTTGATGGTTTGGATAGTTCAGAGTTTACTAAATAACGAGTCGGAGTCAGGGCTGACGCCGGCAGCAGTCCCAGGGCGACGCTGGGAAAAGAACTCAGCCCCTGGAGGGTTGGTTTCTTTTGTCTTTCAGCTGGAGGATAAGACAATTTTTCACGAGGAGTTCGTCCATTACCTAAAATATGCCATGGTCGTCTATAAACGGGAGCCCGTGGTGGAGCGGGCCATAGACTTTGCGGCCAAGTTCGTGACTTCGTTCCACCAGTCGGACGCGGAGGATGATGAAGAGGAAGACGGCGGCATTCTGGATTATTTGTTTACTTTTCTGTTAAAGGTATTATGCAGACTAGAACTTGGGAGAAGTCATCGCAGAAAAGTTGACTGTATTGAAAGGGCTATGGGAGTTTGTCTATTTTAGAGATGGAAATATCTGGTAAATGAGACAATGTCTGCTTTTTATCGGAAATCTTAGAACTGGCGTTAAGATCCAAAGGGGGACTTTTAAAAATAACTCCAGCATTAAATTTTTAATGATCTCTCTAAACCAGTTTTCTCATGCATTTGTTTGAAATGAGGTCTTTATTTTAAAGGTAAAGCAAGAGTGCCTATAAAGAGGAATGGATATAGGCTTCTAATTTAGCAAATACGTGAGACTGTATAGTTTGAGACGTTTCGGAATGTGTTTTTAGTATGCATGTGGATCGAGGTAGCATGGAACTCGAATGGTGTGTGATTCTTTAGTGATGGCATGTAACGAAATTTTGATGATTTCCATTTCAGTCTCATGAAGCAAACAGCAACGCAGTGAGGTTTAGAGTGTGCCAACTCATAAACAAGCTCTTGGGAAGTATGCCCGAAAATGCCCAGATTGATGATGATCTGTTTGATAAAATTAAGAAAGCCATGCTTGTTAGACTGAAAGATAAAATCCCAAATGTGAGGTTACAGGCAGTGCTGGCTCTTTCACGCCTTCAGGATCCCAAAGATGAGGAGTGCTCAGTGTCTACCGGTATGTGTAGCCACCTAAATTGTTTTTAGGTTTGTTGACTGTTAATTTCTCAGGAGGTGAATTTTTTTATTATCAACCATCTATATGAAAGGATATATGCGTGATTTTTAAAAACCCAAGGAGACACCACTCAAGTTCAAAACTAGAGCATCAGTAGTAACTTTGGAGCCTAACTTCTATCCCACCCCAGTTACGTTACTCTTTCAGAGGTCATGATTATCTTGAATTTTGGGTGAATTCTTTTGTCTTTTCGTTTAAGCAATTAACTACATGTGTGTATCTCTAAATAGTGTTAAGTTTTGCATATCATTTTGCATGCTATATGCATTATACTATATTTTTCTGTGCTCTCAACATTACTTCTAATTGTAGCATTCATCCATATTAATCTGTTTATTTACTGTTTTGTAGCATCCTGTGTTACACATGTAACACAGTTTATTTCTAATATCGATGGACCTTCTAGTTGTTTTCAGTTATTTTGCTCTTAAAAAACGGTGTTGTTTCTGTGAACTTACAAATGGTTTCTGGTGCATAGGTTAAAGTTTTTCCAGGATATATATGTGCATTCAGCTTTATTAGCTAAGATACAAGAGTTCTGTAAAACAGTTTACAAATTAATATTCCCAATAAAAATGTATACTAGTTGCCCTGGCCTGTGGGGCTCACTGGTTGGAGCGTTGCTGGGTGCACCAAAAGGTCATGGGTTGGATTCCCAGTCAGGGCATGTGCCTAGGTTGTGGGTTCAGTCTCTGGTGGGGGAGCATATGGGAGGCAACCCATCAGTGTTCCCCCTTGTACCCCAGATTGATGTTTCTCCCTCTTCTTCTCTCCTTCCTTGCCTTCCTCTCTAAAATCAATGAATATATATCCTCTGGTGAGATTTGGGGGAAAAAAGTGCATACAAGTATTCATTGATCCATATCCGCTCCAATGTTTAGTATTGTCAGAGTTTAACTTTTTTCTTTATCTGATTGTATGACATATAGCATTATTCATCTTTTTGTGTACTTAACAGCCAATTATATTTATTATATAATGCTTGTTAATGTGTTCTGCCTATTTTTCTCTTGGTTTATCTTATTGATTTATTGGAGATCTTTATACTGAAGAAATTCTTCGGTTATGTGAATTATAGATTTCTTCCTATTTTAGATGGTTTATTGTTTAATTCTTTTGGGGGTGTCTTTTGTTGGACAGAATTCCTAATGTCAAAATTATCAATCTCTTTATGATTTGCACTTTTTATCTTTCATTTAAGCAATCTTTATCTCTGGGCTCATAAAGATAACCTAAGTACATTTTGGGCACTGTTCTGTTCATTTTTGTCTTTGTTCCTGTTACTAGCATAATAATCAATTTTGATAATTGGTGGTAGTTGATATTTTTGGTGTTAAATGATGCACACAATAATGTAGAAAATATGTTTAATAGTCAATATGTACTTGTTTATAAAGCTAGGAAAAGTTGAGAAGTAGAGGTGAATAAACATATAAATTCAGGAGTGGATTTTATTTTAGTGAGTAAAACCAGAAATTATTTCTTTGTAGAACTCATTTAAAAAATCAAAATAGTAATGAGTCATTTATAAAGCCATATTAGTATAAAAATCAACTGCCTGCTATCCTAGACATTCTTCTAAATTTTGAAGAGTATGCGAGATACAGTCTTAATGATGAGTTTCCATGATCTTGAGTGCTATTTGTTTTTGTTTTAGCCTTCATTCCCAGTCCATTGAGTAATTTCCCATTCCATCCTTTTTAAGGGAAGTTGATAGGAAAAAAAAAAATATCTTCAGCTAAACTTAAATGTGTAGGACTAAAAAATGATAAATTTTTAAATCCTTTTGAAGATACTATTAAATGTCACATTGTGGCTCTGTTATGACTATGGTTAAAGAAATAATTTTTCTTTAATGTACTAAAATATATTGTTCTGTTTTTAGCATATGCTACGATGATTGAAAATGATTCAAATCCAGAAGTTAGGCGGGCAGTGTTATCATGTATTGTGCCATCAGCAAAGACTTTGTCAAAAATTGTAGGACGCACCAAAGATGTGAAAGTTGCTGTCAGAAAGCAGGCTTATCAGGTAAATAAGTTCAATATCTTGTGTAGGTATATTAAAAGTCAAAAAGCCATATCTTTAAAATACTTTAAAAAAAATATTTGGGAAATAATGATTTCATTAATTGAGATTTTCACATATGGAGCGTAGAGGTAATTTAGGTAGAATCTTATTGCATTAAATGTGTTACCAGATATTAATTTTTTGGGAGATTCTGGGTAAGTTTCTTAGAGGAAGGGGTTATTACTAGTTGTGAAATATGTAAACTGTGCTGAGTTTAATTACCATCTTTTTATTATTATTATCTCTTTAAGGTTTTAGCTGAAAAGGTGCATCTGAGAACTATGTCCATTGCTCAGAGAGTAATGCTCCTTCAACAAGGTCTTAATGACAGATCAGGTAAGATAGATGTCTTTATATACAAAACTTAAGTAGATTTTGCGTTCAGATGGAAAAGATTTAGGAAATAGGTATCTTAAATTAAGTCAAATAAGCCTGTTACTTCCACAGCCTGTAGAAATTTATCTTGGTGTATTGTATAGAAAACATTTCCTAAAGTTAAAGATCTTAATACTTAGAAGGAGCAGAGTTTGCTTCAATTTTCCTGCATTTTACAAATGGAGAAACTATAGCTTACAGCTGTGGAGCTAATTTACATCAGAAACAGCATGAACTCTTTTTCAGCACTTTCTCCTTTATTAAAATGCTATCTGTCCCCTTTGTGTATGGGGGGTCACGGGGAACCCCCAGAAAACCGGAATTATTTTCTGGAGGGCAGGCCCCTTGTAAGTACAGGTCTCCTTGCTAGTTGAGTGTTCTAGGAACCCATCTGTATCAGTGCACCAGCTGGTGTTTTTGTGAGAGGCTATGTTTGGCTTCAGTGAATTATATTTTTGAACACTCTTTCAATGCGTTTGCCCATTTCATGATGGGTGATTTACAAGTGCACCTGCCCACACCACGCTGAGTGTTCAGCAGTTTTTGACCAAAAACGCCATGACCCCTATCCCCCTCCCTCCCTATTCATCCTATCTTGCCCCAGGTGACTTTTCTGTTTCCCATGGATAAAAAAGGCCTCAAAGGAAAACATTTTCCAAAGTGAAAGCCCTAAAAAGGCAACAAAATTGATGAGTTCAAAAACTATTTTGAGCAGTGGAAAAGTCTTGATGGGTGTTTTGCATCAAAGAGTACTTTGAAGGTGACTGAAGTTTAAACATGTAAGGGTAAATAAAGATTTTTTTATAAATAAATATTGGCTTTTTCTGGGTCCTCCCGGTATATCTTGCTGTGAATGTGTCCTGTGCATTGGAAACAGCAATTAGGAATGCTCAAACTAGTATAATTTTCTTAGTTTTCTTTTTTTTCTTTCTTCCATGTTAAAACTAGAGAATCTGCTTACAAGAATGATGAAGAATGATCTAGTTTAGATTTCTAATCCCTGAGAAGGCTAAAATGGCTTAATTTTGCTGTAGCAAGAAAACCTCAGTTTGATAACATTAATTGTCACAGGAGTAATGATTAGGATGGCTTTAAAAACTAAGAATAAGGTTTGTTCAGTCGTATATACTTGTATGATTCACTACTGCAGATAGCATCACGTGTAATAGAGAAGTCGGTCAACCAGTGAAACAAATCACAGGTACTGCGTAGCCTAGGCGAAGACCGGAAGCCCAACGTGCCTAGGGCAGAAGGCGTGCGAGGTGGCGCTAGTGGTTGTGTATTTACTTCTGAGCGGTTTTATTTTTGTTTATAGTGCTTTTTGCAGTATTTCTATTTTTTCCTCATATGCTTTGTTCTGCCTCTTAGTCCCTTCCCGTTTCTACGGTAAGTATCAAGTTTACATTAAGACTGATCTGGTAAATTAATGAAAACAAAAAATACGGGCAGTGGAAGCTAGAGAGAGCCTCTGCTTGCCTGTGTTTCAAATGACTTAACAGAAGCCGTGAAGCAAGCGACGCAGAAGCACCTTCTCCAAGGCTGGCTGCGTTTCACTGAAGGGAACATATTGGAGTTGCTCCATCGGCTGGATGTGGAAAATTCTTCCGAAGTGGCGGTCTCTGTTCTCAACGCCTTATTTTCAGTGACGCCCCTCAATGAACTGGCAGAGATCTGTAAAAATAACAATGACAGGTATATAAAGTATTCATTATCATTGGAATTATTGGAATGTGATGCTGATGAACTTCTACACTGAATATTAGCCTCCTCCTCCCATTACTTCAGATTGTATCAGTACTTTTTATCTATCCTTATTTTTATACTCAGATGAATGTCATTTTTTCTTTTTTCTCTGCGGTGTAAGAACTCATGACTTTATCATAGACTACATTAGCTGCATTTATTTATATTTTTTTCATTTTGTTACTTTTGAGTTTTGCATTAGCCTACCATGAAAAGTTCAACAACATGCATCCTTATAGTATGTTTGCTCATTTGATTTATTTTTTTGGTCTAAAATTTTTTAATTATTTTGTGGTTAACTTAACGACTTTGCAGTTTTTAAAAGATTGGTGGTTACAGATCTAGTTTGCTTCTTATTTCCATTTTTCTATTTAGTTCAAATTTTTAACTTGGTATTAAGATCATTCTTTTTCTTATTTTCTCCCTTTTCAATGAAGGAAACTGATTCCAATTGAAACACTAACTCCTGAAATAGCTTTGTATTGGCGTGCCCTTTGTGAATATTTAAAATCAAAAGGAGATGAAGGTGAAGAAGTTTTGGAGCAGATTTTGCCAGAGCCCGTGGTATATGCCGAGTATTTACTGAGGTAAGTCTTTTCCTTTGGGTTGGCGTGTACTCGTGTTGCTGTCTGTGCCAGCCTCCCGGCCCCTCCCTCAGAGACGGGCTTGATTAGGATTAGGTTAAAAGCCACACTTTTGGGACAGGTATGCACATTGTCTTTCTGAAGAAAGAGTCCAGTCAGTATGTTTAGGGACATTTCCTGAAAATTGTTAAGATGTGATTATGTACATTCTCCATAAAGTTGAGGATATCTTACTCTGAAATTGGTTAGCAAACTTCTTCTAAGGGCCAGAAAGTGAATATTTTAGAGTCTGTGGGCTACACTGACTTTGTCACAGTGAATCAGTTCTCCTGTGACAATGCAAAAGCAGCCAAGACACATGCAACTGTTGATCTATTGATGCTAAAATTTGAATTTTGTTTAATTTTCACATGTAGATATTTACACACGTAAATATTTTCGTGTGTGTGTGTGTGTGTGTGTGTGTGTATTTAAACAACTTATTTAAAAATGCAAAAACCTTAGCTTGCCAGCAGTAGAGAAATAAGCAGTTGGCTGCATCTGGTCTAGGAGCCCTAGTTTTCCAACTAACAGGGTGGGTGTTTGTGGCCAGTTTTAGATTTAATTAAAACGGGTACTATTTGCCTTTTTATTTAAAAAATTTTTTTCAAGATGTACTTTTAAAAAACTTAATTGAATTACTCTAATTTTTACTTATTTTACTTTAAAACTGTACAAGTGAAGCATGAATGAATTCTTGTCAAAATTCCAATACAGATGAATATAGAATAAAAATGTGGAATTTCCTCTTTTATCTTCTAATTCCTTAATTTCACTGATTTCCTTGGAGTTAACAGCTAAACAATTTGGGGTACACACTTTCAAACCTTTCTCTACATTTGCATATACATATACTAAAGGCAGAAATGCTTTTTTAAATAAAGCACACTATACATAATTTTTTTAACTATTAGTGATGTTTGAGATCATTTTATGGTGGTGCATATAAATCTGTCACAATCTTAACAGCATATTATTCCATAGTGTGGTGGTATCATTTAATTTACTCCTCTGTTGATGGGCATTTTAAGTGTTTACAGTTTTCACTGATATTAAAGGTGTATTAAACTTCCTTATACATTTTTATGTATATCGGGATTTTGTGGGGTTGATTCCCAGAAGTGGAATTGCTGGGCCAAACGTTATATATATTTTGATAGACATTAGTGTGTTATTTATTTATTTTTTTAAAGATCTTATTTTTCTTTTTAGAGAGGGGAAGGGAGGGAGAAAAAAAGGGAGAGAAACATCAATGCGTGGTCACCTCTTGCACACCCCCAACTGGGGACCTGGCCTGAAACACAGGCGTGTGCCCTGACTGTGAATTGAACTGACAACCTTTTGGTTCACAGGCCAGCACTCAATTCACTGAGCCACACCAACCAGAGCTAGTGTGTAGATTTTTATGCTTTTGGTGCATATATCAAAGCTTCTCTATAATATGAATTATGGGCCTGAATTTTCTTTGTCTAACATATACTGTTCTGCTTTTACTTATAATGGTTAGGGAGCAAAGCTGTAAATGCATTTGAATATTGTATGCAAAATCTTAAATCCAAGATAAATTTCTTAAATGTGAGCCAATATGGAAAGTTATAAGCTTGAGCTCATAGTAACATCATGAAAAACATGTGTGAATCTACTAAGTGTTTTAATGGTAATTATTTCAGGCTTTAAATTTAATGAGTGTTCATTATAATGTTGTTTGGATCATGTTGAAATGTTTCCAAAGAATGAGTTTGATAATAATGCTAAGTAATATGTATTAATGTAAAAGTAATGTTCAATGTTTAAATCGTCGTCGTCGGCAGCCGTCCGTCTCGAGAGACGATGGTGTAGCTTATCAAGAGTCTATCCGCACCGCCGAGAATGGCTGTGCAGTCCGACTCGGGAGTGACATGGTATGTCTCCTCCCGTGTTGAATCGACATCTTGCGATGAAGCTACAGAGCCATATCAATGTTTAAATATTGTAGAGGAAAACCCCTCCTGAAGGACTGCTCCACAAATTGATTAATTCTTAGTTAATATTGACATGTAAAGAGTTTAATTCTTTATTCTATTACTTTTGTCACTTAATCTGTCAGTTTTGAAATAACTTCAGTCAACTTGTTTTTTTTTTTTTCACTTAGAGAGGAAAACTTAAAAGTATTTTAATTATTACTTAAAGAAGACTTGAGAAATAGAATTATTTTCTTTTTGGAGCAGTATTGCTAGATAGGATTAATATACTCTGGTACAGAAAAAAAATTAAATGGGAAAATTGTTTGGTGATAATCTCAAATAATTTTCACGCATTTTTTAGCGGGAAGAGTTAGTGACTTAATTCTGATATGAAACAATTTTCTGTTATCTGAGGAATCAGGGATATTAAATGAGTGATCACTTCATTATAATGACTGTTTTTACAAATGGTTAAAAAGAAATGATTTCATAGTAATGAAAATGGGTGGTTCCATTTTAAGTTACATATATACAGTTCAGGATTTGTTATATATTAATGAAACAACCACTCTTTGATGCTATGCTTTGTGCTAAAGCTGTGGTAAAGTAGGAAGGGATTCAGAGATGAGTGAGAGAAACATTGATCAGTTATCTCCCGTATGTGCCCTGACCGGGCATTGCACCCACAGCCTAGGTATGTGTCCTGACCGGGAATCAAATCCACAACCTTTTGGGATGATGCTCTTAATTAATTGGGCCACCCGGCCGGACACTACTATTCTTTTAAACAAAATGATGGCTAATTAGGTATGATGATGGAAGACTAGCTCTTTATGAAACTGGATTTGGAGAAGGGATTCAGAACTTTATAATTGAGAATACTAGTGATATTCTAATGTAAATTAATATTGAATATCAGTTGTAATAGAAAAATAAAAAACATAAGAATACTGTCGCGGACTCCGACCAGCAGTGTCTGTGGCGTTGTTGATGTGACGAATAAAAGCACACGGACTGCGCTAACCCAGTGGAGAAAAGGGACAAAATGGCCACTCTCTAAATCAGTGAGAGCGCCACGACCCTTGCCTGGACAGGCTTTTATTCCTTTCCCGGGGATCACATCAAACAAAGTTACCAATCTCTTTGCTGAGGTAGCTTTAGATGGTTGTTGTTTACAGATAATGAAGAAAAAAGAATGTTGCACATGCAAGGAAACGATAAGGTTGGGAGATCTGGCTACAGCCTGTCCTTAAAACAGTTCAGAATAGGCCTTGAGAAGTTGCTTTAAAGCTATACATTAAACCTCAGTTGTTTTTCAGCTCAGGGTGAGGAAGCTTTTAGCAAAAGCAAGCTTTTAAGCATTATAGATACAACGCAGGCCCAATTCCCACGGAAAGCTGAAATGCGGGGCTGGCCCCTGCGTGCCGCCTTGCGCCTGTCGGTTTTCTGAGCCAGGGCTGAGCTACATTCACCATTGCCACGCGGACTGGTCCCCTATCAAATACTACTGACGATGAAATAATTACCAGTTTGAGACATATAAATATGTACCTTTTGAAAATTTCTCATAGGAAATCTGAATCTTTAATGAAAATACATTTTCCAAATTCTTTTGATTCAACCAGTAAGTTTTTTTACAAAAAAGTTCCTGACAATAGTGTAAAATTTACTCTGTAGACCAAATTAGTATGTGGTATAAATATCCATATATTTGGATTAATGTGAACTGAAAAAAGACCCTTTTCTGACCTGATGGGGAGCTGTTTAATGTTTCTTAACACGTTCTGCATTTTATTAATTCTTGTTTTAGTTATATTCAGAGCATTCCAGTTGTTAATGATGAACAGAGAAATGATTTTGCCTACATTGGACATTTGATGACAAAAGAGTTCATAGGTCAGCAACTGATTCTAATTATCAAGTCTTTGGATACCAGCGAAGAAGGAGGAAGGTACATCTAAATGTTAACTCTAGTTCTACTTTGTTCGAATCCTGTATTGAAATACTGTCTTGTTACTGTATAATTAAATATACAGGGGTAGGCAAAAGTAGGCTCACAGTTATTTGTGCGGAAAATAACACAATAATAAATAATGCAAGAATAAACTGTTTTGCTTACTCACTACTATAAACCAGCCTATGAAAAGTATTCTCTTTCCTCTTATATGTGTAATATATAACAGAAAACTTACCCTTTCCCTCCTTCCCCCTGTATATGTGAATGTGTGTCTATATAAAAATATAAAATATATGAGGTCTTAATTCATTTTCTTCAGAGGAAGTCAATGAAATTGCAGGTTTATGCTTAAAAATCTGTTTGCCTTTATGACAGAGAGGGCTAGTAATACTGTCTTAAGAGATTTCATTCACTTCTGGTATTTTGTCATTTCATCATGTTGATTTATGTAAGATTGTAAGGTGATATGTAAAAATTATTTTTTTACAGAACATGAATTTTTGACCTAAAATCTGTACATATATTTTTGTACCTGTAGTGATAAATATAAAAAATAACTGAGACAAATGTGGTTTAAGTCTGCAGAACAGGTGAAATGTTAGAGATAAAAAGTGTTTCTACTGTCATGTTTAAATTTAAGAAGTTTTTTTTGAATCTAGGAAAAGACTGCTGGCTATTTTACAGGAGATTCTTACTGTGCCTACCACCTCGATATCCCTGGTTTCTTTTCTTGTTGAGAGGCTGCTTCATATCATTATGGATGATAATAAGAGAACGCAAGTTGTAAGTAATTTCTTTCATTTTCGGTAAAGATGAGAGGTTTTGGCCAGTGACTGAGGATTGTCTTAGTTTTCAGTACTTTTTGTTTTGTCTTTAACTGCCTTTGTTTTAATTTTGTCTCTTAATCAAGTTTTTAAACTTAAATCCAAATCTCTCTCTTTCTTTGTCACAACCACACACACACACACACACACACACACACACACACACACATTTTAAAAAATAGCCTCTCCTAAGAACTCATGGACACGGACAGCAGTGTGGTGACTGCAGGAGAGAGCGGGGTGGGTGGTGGTGGGAGAGCGTATAGGGGGACAAAAGGCAATGGAAAACAAAATACAATAAAAAATAAATTATGAAAAAAAGAATAAAATCAATTAAAAGGATAATGTATTGTTGTTATTATTAAGAAGGAATCATTTCCTTCTCTTAGCATACTTACCACTGTGTTGTATCAGTTTGAAATGGGACAGGTTAGGGAAGAGGCAACCTTGGGCATGGGTCACCGGAGTGTTTGAGAGCTGGCTCAGGTTTTACGGACCTGGGTTCAAATCCTCTATGGCACTTTATGGCTTTGTGATTTGGGGCAAGTTATTTATCTTTAATAATTTTTTTTTACTTGTCTGCAAAATATGAATAACAATAAAACCTACCTTTCATTAGTCCATGAAATAATGTTCATAAACTGATTTGTAAATACAGAAATAAATGTTACCATAATATTACTGTTGCCAAGTGTTACTTTCTCTGGGGCAGTCAAAAAGATAAACCCGTATCATTGCTTTTCATAAAGTCCTACTATCTCAGCGGTGTAAGTTAATTCAGAGGTTGTCTTTTCCAGCCCCTCCTGATATACACATACTTACACATAAATCCCTTCTATAGCATTCCCAGTGGGTGGTTCTCCAGTGTCTGCTCAAGTATCCTCGTCTGGGATTCAGTCTTGACTCTGCCAACTCGAGTGGCTCTGAAAGGAAGGTCTTTAGTTATGTGTCATTATTTATGCATTGTATATCCAAAGGAACAATAAATGAGTGTTCTATTTTTTATGTTTAGCTGCCATGGAGTTGAACAAGGGAGAGAGATAAAGATTTTAGGCAGAGAAGAGAACATATCTTCAAGATCTGTGTGCCTATTATCTTCCCATAATCTTAGAGTTTTTTAGTCAGATGTATTGTTTGATAATTTTTTTCTAATGTTGTCTTGCAAAGAGAATGTGTGCCATTTTTACTTGTATATTTGGCTCTATTTTTCAAAAGATTGTGGATCCTAATTGGGGTTTTATGTAGCAGTTTGATTTCATTTCCTGAAATAGAATATGTATTAAAGCATGTACTCTGAATTATAACTTTATTTATCAGGTTTCAGAAATTATTTCAGAGATTCGAGCACCCATTGTTACTGATGGTGTTAAAAATGATCCAGCTGAAGCAAGAAAGAAAGAACTCAAGGTAA
Source organism: Furipterus horrens (assembly GCF_987537825.1). Lineage (NCBI taxonomy): Eukaryota > Metazoa > Chordata > Mammalia > Chiroptera > Furipteridae > Furipterus > Furipterus horrens. The sequence goes on along the minus strand of NW_028327172.1, from coordinate 209,089,757 downwards.
ATTTCTTCTAAATTAAAGAAATACTGAATCTAATGTAGTCATTCATTCCCTCTTGCTGTACATGTCCAGAATTGTTCTCACAAATTACTGACTAACTGTTAAACTATAAGAGGGTCTAAAATGTTACCAGATTATGTCCCTCTGAAAGATTTGCTGGTCTGTCTCAGGAAGACTACAACTTTGTATATGCCCAACTGATGAACTTCTGGGAAGTTGAGATGTTAAATTGTACTCCTCGGTTTGCTACAGATTTTCATATTAATAGTTTTGTTTGGTATTTACACAGTCAATTTATATCTTTCCTAGATGGCTGAAATAAAAGTTAAACTTATTGAGGCCAAAGAAGCTTTGGAAAATTGCATTACCTTACAGGATTTTAATCAAGCATCAGAATTAAAAGAACAAATAAAAGCATTAGAAGATGCCAGAGTAAACCTATTGAAAGAGACAGAGCAGCTTGAAATTAAAGAAGTCCATGGAGAGAAGGTATAGATAACTTCTTTATACCAAATTTCAGCTGTTATTTATCTCAGCTGAACCTTGTTTTCTTAACTCAGAAAGCTGCCAGAATGTATTCACTGTGGAGGGATTTTTAACAGTACCATGAATTAATACAGAAATATTTTTTGCCCTTTTGTTCCTTTCTATTTTGAGCTTTGAAAGCCTTAATTAACTTTAATTATTGTAGCTGTGACTTTGTTTGCTCTCAAGTGCTAATCGCTGGAATCTAAAGTCTTCCTTGCCTTCTAACGGTTTCCTTCTTGTTGGTTGGCTTGTCTTAAATGGTTCAGAAAAGGAAAAGGCATCTATCGATTTACTTATCTTTCCCTTATTTGTGGAGGACTCATGACCTTTTTGTTGGTAGGAAAATAATTTCAGTGGTAACCCTACCGTTTACACATATATTTTAAAGCATAACTAAGTCATGCATCACGTAACAGGGATAACTTCTGAGCAATGTGATTGGTGATTGTACCATCGTGCGACTGTCACTTGCAGACACCTGATGGCACAGCCTACCGCACACCCAGGCTATGGGGGACAGCATATTGCCCCTCGGTGACAGGCCTGTGCGGCTTGTGCCTGCTGCATGCTGGGGGCAGCTATAATATGATACAGTGTTAAGTGTTGACATATCTAAACACGGGAAAGGCGCAGGAAAAGTACGGTGTGACAGAGCAAGCGTGTGCGCGCTGTCGCCACCTGCGGGAGAGTGCGCCTCAAGAGGGGGGAGAGGGAATGAAGAAAAGGGGAGGGCGGGTGTTGAAAGAGGCAGAGATAAAGCTTGAGATGGGAAATGAGAGGGAGAAGGGGTGGAGCGACAGTGAGCAAGAGAGTGAGAGGGAGAGCAGTGAGCTGGAAGCAGGACTGGGAGGAAGAAGAATAAAGAGATGGAGGGGCAGGAAGGGAGTTTGTGCCCAGGGCTGTGTGCTGCGCGCGCGACCTGTGTCGCGTGTGTGCCTGTGTGCGCAGGCGGGGACTGGCCCCCCGGCTTCCCCGCTCCCCGCCTTCTCCCCACCCGCCTGGCCGACCCCCGGCCCAGCCACTGGCCGATGCGCAGTGAGGAGCCAGCACGCTGGGCCTCTCAGACCGCCCAGCGCCGGCAGTAAATCCAGCACCTAGTCAGCGCCAGCCTCTTCTTTCCACGTGGCAAACGAGCTGCGTGTAATCCTCTGCGGTCTTAAGGGACCGCTGTGGGACGTCCGTGGGCCATCGCTGACTGAACAGTATGTGGCATGTGACTGTACTTTTGTTTTTAGAAGAAGCGAAATAGCTTTGTTTGCAATGAAGTAGTAAGCTTCTACGTCTAGCAACATTTAAAGCTAAATTTCCAGAGCCTTTTTTTCCACTTAGTTATATTTGACAAACTAGTCGTATTTAACATAAGATAGAATGGTTTCCATTACTGTACTCTGTGATATTAACTTAATTCAGGAGGTCCTTTAGGACCTGACCTTCTGTAGTATTGTCCTTTAGGTTTGGGAGGTGCTGGGCAGTGCGTTCTTACAGAGGCAGGCTGGCGAGGGACGAGTTAGCGCACAAACGCGTTCTGCACGCTCTGTCCTTGAGTTCTCGCCACAGACCTCCCCACGCTAACGCCCCGCCTCCCGATGAGTGTGCTGTGTTTTATTTCCATGGCTAGCAGCTTATTTCTTTGGTTTGACAAAGTCTGAGTCATTATAGGCTCTTCAATTTGAGGAGCACATTTAAAATGAAAATGTATTAACAAACTGAAAAAAAAAGCCCTGCAGGTCTGAATTAGGAAAATATTAACAGGTGTAGTCTACCATGATTAATATCATCTGTGTAACTTGACCTGCTTTGATGATTTACATGTTCATTTTTCCTAATTAAGGGTTATAAATCTATTATAGAATAATTAGAGCATAGCATAATAAATGCTATGGTCAGAAAAGTATAGGAGTTTTATGCAGTGGTTTTCCCTTTTACGTACCTAACCCAGGTTGGGTGTGTGGGCATCCCTGGAGGAAAAATGTTTTAACTTGAGATTTGAATAAAAGTAATATAAGCAGGATGCTTTTTCTGTGGTAGTCACTGCTTCAAGCACCTCAGAAATGTGAATGTACTTGATTCTCACTATAACCTTTATGGCGTTGGTACTATTATTCTCATGTTATTGAAGGCAAGTAACTTGCCCGAAGTCATACAGACAGTAAATGGTGAAGGCAGAATTCAAACCCAGGCAAGTGGCTTTAGATTTGTGCGTTTCGTGTGCTCCGTGTTGTCTCTCTGCAGTGAATCATTAAGAAAATGCTGTAGGCAGGTGCAGTCTGAAAAAGGTAATAGTAGTGGATGTGGAAAGCAGTGGTAGATTTGAGAGTATTTAGGAATTAGAGGGAGAAGAGGGAGTCAAGAATGTTTGCTCGTCCTTTGGTTTGGACAACTGGGTAGATGACAGTGATATTTATGGAGATAGCACAGGAGGAGGAGGGATTTGGGTAATGATGAGTTAGTTCCCTCTTGGACATTTTCAGGTTGAGAAGTCTGTGGACCATGTAAGAGAAAATGTCTTCTAGCAGTTGTGTATAAGAACCTGAAACCCAGAAAGCCGGTGTAGCTCACAGATGGCACATGGGGGCGTATAACTGGCTGCGAGGCCCGGGTGTGTCAGAGGCGCGGTCCCTTAGAAGAAACAAGAGGGCATGGGGGTAAATGGTATGGAGAAAATGGAATTAAAGAAAGAGAAGGCAAAGAAAACCCTCAGAAGGCAGACATTTAAGGGGTGTGCAGTAGATATTCCTCCTAATGCTGAATATTTTGTGTTTCACTTTAGGATGATGCTGAAACACTACAGAAATGTCTGATTTTGTGTTACGAACTGTTGAAGCACATGTCCCCTTCAGCAGGGATAAGTGCGACCATGAACGGCATCGTTGACTCTTTGGTATGTTGGCGGCCTCTGAAGCTTGATGTCAGTGCGCTCCTTCCTCATTTTATAAGTAATATGTTCCTTGGGGTTCAAAAGAATGAAAAGATGACCGCTTTAAATGTCTGATAAATATAAATGGTAAAAAATAATTCAGTGGCTGCAATCATATTGTGAGGATTAAATTAAAATAATGCAAGTAAAGGACCTGGGAAATAGTTATTCCTTTAAAATTTTGAAAAAATTATTTTATGCTAGAAAGAGTTACAGAATATCTTAATTCTTTGTATAGTAAGAGGAAATAACAGCAAGAATATTTAAGTTCTGGAATCTTGCTATATATAAAAATTTGGAAAGATACCCCTGTGAAAGGGGTTTATTACTATATATTCAAAAGACTTTACATAAGTAGCCCCTTACAGGTAATCTCCATCTTACTAGGCTTAGGGACATAAATACTGCAGGACTCCGGAACAGCACTGTGTGATAGAAATATAATGCAAACTACACGTGACTTTACATTGTCTAGTAGCCACGTTTAAAAAATAAAAAAGAAATGGGTGAAATTAACTTTAACTTTTTAGCCCAATATGCCCAAAGTATTATAACTCCATCATTTACTCAGTATTAAAACTACTGAGTTATTTGAAGTCTGTTCTTTGTACTAGGTCTTAGAGCACATCTCAGTCCAGACTGGAAACGTGTCAGGTGTTCAGTAGCCACATGTGGTTAGTGGCTACAGGATTAGTGCAGCTGTAGAGTTCTTTTTTCAGTACTGCTACTCATCCAGAGCAAAGTTTGAGTGTATCTAAGCTCTTCCAGGATTCCCCCCAAATTGTTTTTACTTGGGATTAGTGAAAAACAGCCAATAAATGTGATCTAAAATTTAGATTTTGGGGTTGTCATGAGTTTCTTAATTCAGTAAAGAAGACCAGTTATTGTTTACCACAGTTTAGAGGTTCTGGTTAAAACTAGATTCTGTTAGACCATTAGAATTTCGTAGTATTTTTAGTGAAGCATATGTCTTCAGTGAAAAGTGATGCTTTTAAAGTTCTACTTGGATACTTTATGTCTAGTCCTGTTGCAAGAGAATGGTAAACTATGGTATAAGTAACTATATACAATGGAAGAAGTAAATAAGAAGACTATGTATATGGGAAAATTTATCATGTCAGGGGAAGAAAACCCAAAATTGAATGGTCATAATGATTTTAAGTATATAAGAACTCTGTGTTTAAAGAGAGACTATAGAGGGATGTAAGTGAGATATTTGGATAAAGGAGTTAAAATATTTTTATGAAATGACTATTCTTTAAATAAAAACCATAAATTAATTGAGCAAATATTTATTGAATGTCTACTATATACTGAATACTAGGGATAGAGTATACACGACATGCAAAACATATGTAGACTGCTCTCGTGGGTCTTCTGTCCAGGTGAGGGAGACAGCAGCCAAAAGTGGAAGCTTATGCCATGATAGTGGCTGTAAGAACTACATAATCATATATGAACTTACAGTAGTGGAATTTGAGGTGTTCATGGAGGGGGCCTTGACCTGTTATTTGCAGAGACATTAACTACATGAAGAAGGAGGGAAGAGTGTGCCAGATCTGCTCTCCAGTACAGTAGCCACCAGCCACAGGTGGCTCTTAAAAACGAGACAAAACCGAGGTGTGCTGTGTGAAAATACTGTAGGTTTGAAGACTTAGTACAAACAACAGAATGTAAATTATCTTTTTAAATATTGACTGCATGATTCATGACAATATTTGGGTTATATTAGGTAAAGTAAAATATATTAAGATCAGTTGCATGTGTTTTTACTTTACTTTGACTCCTAGAAAATTAAAAACGACTCGCGGCCTGCATTGTGTTTCTGCTGGCCAGCACGACTGGGAGGCATCACTGTCGGAACAACGGATAAGCAAGAGCGGGGGCAGCGTGATCTGAGATGACTCTGGGAGGGAGTACACAGTGAAACATTAAATGTCATGTTAAAAGGGTTTCACCTTTGACCTATGAGTTTTGGGAAGCCATCAAGGAAGCGTTAGCAGGAGGAGGGCGAGGTGTATCGTGATCAGACTGTTTCACCCTAGCTGTATGCAGTCTTCTGTTTTAGCTATTTACTATTTACCTTTTCAACTGAAAACTGACTTCTTTCAATTAATAGACAAAATCATAGAGAAATTATTTTGACCATGTTTTTAATATACTATTCTAAATTTCTTGTCCTGGTAAAAATTATTAATTTCTAATTCATTTTAGATTCTTCCTGGAATAATAAGTGTTCATCCTGTAATAAGAAATCTGGCTGTTTTATGCTTGGGATGCTGTGGGCTACAGAATCGAAATTTTGCAAGTAAACACTTTCTATTACTATTGCAGGTAAAATTTGTCTTGTGACAAAATCTTGATAGTTTTTCCTAAAATACTAACAATCTGTGGTGATAATGCTAGTACTTTAAATTTAATCTATTCAGAGCTTGTTGAAGATGATGATGATGATTATGGATGACTTTTAGAGACTCAATTTTTAGGTTTTGATTCCTTTCTTATTCAAACACCTGTGTAGAAAAGGGATGAAATATCAATTATTTAAGGTATTTTTAAAATTAATCATACAGTAAATACTGAGTGCATATTATATGCTCAGCATTATTTAGGCTTAGAAGAGAATAAGATAGGAGCTTACATTTTAGAAGAGGAAACACAATGAAAAGTAAACAGTGTATACAGTAGATTCCAGTGATTCTGCTAGTAATTCTAAATGGAGTCTTGTTTAGTGTTGTGAAGTGTATTGGCTTTTAGGTGCTAGGAAATAAAACCCTACATTTTCAGAGGTTTTACTAAGAAATTAGAGCAGAAAATTTTTACTTCAGTTTCCTGGCTTTCTAGAAGCTTGGGGTCTTGAAGTGCTAGATTAACCCTGGTCATTACTTTTTCTTTTTTACATTTAAAAATATTAAATTTATTGAGGTGATGGTGGTTAATAAAATTATATAGGTTTCAAATGTGCAATTCTGATCCATCATCTGGGTATGGCATTGTGTGCCCACCACCCAGAGTGGTGGTTTTCTGTCACTGTGTATTTGGCCTCCTTTGCCCTTTTCCACCCTGCCACCCCTTCCTGCTGGTCACCACCAGACTGTCTGTGTCTGTGAGCTTCCGTTTGTTTTTCCTGTTTGTTCATTTGTTGCTTTCAGTTCTATATCCCACATGTGAGTGAAGTCATGGTTCTTTATTTTTATTTTCCGACTTACTTTGCTTAAGCATGCAATCTCAAGATCTGTGTTATGTTGTTGCAAATGGTAATATTGCACCTCTTCTTATGGCTGAGTAGTAGTTTTTTTGTACGTATGCACCACGGCTTCTTTACCCAGTCCTCTAGCGAAGAACACCGGCTGTTCCCACGCCTTGGCCACTGTGAACAGTGCTGCAGTAAACAGAGAGGTGCATATATCTCTGGATACATGGTAGATACGCAGAAAAGGGGTTGCTTTTTTTTTTTTTCTGGTGGAACAAAAATCTTACTAGATTATTTGATAGTGAGGGGTTCGTTTATGTCTGACTTATTAAGTAGTTCCTTTTGGCTCTAAAAATGAGGTAAAAACATTCATGAAGATTTCCTAAATACCATTATGAATGCTGCTGAAAATTATATATTTTTGTAATCAAGTTGGGACTCTGATAGAGATTGGAGGATGACAGATATGTAAAGCGATAGAAGTCTTTCAAAAGATATTTAAGTTCACTTGACCTTTAAAGATGAAGTGTGAATTTTGATCCTTTTAATTTTTGCTGACATAATATCAGTAATAATATGTAGTTTGGTCATTTCAGACAGAAGAAGTGGCAATATGAATTTAATGCTCAAGCGTGTCCTGGAGCATTGTGAAGAGATTTAATACTAAGTCATTACCCACCAGAGAGAGCAGCAGGAGCCTTGATACTGTGTGCTCCTGTGTAATTTCTGTAGTGTAAAGGAATGGTCAAAACCAAGTGCGTGTGTAAGATAAACGATCGTTTCTTATCAAAACCAGTCCACAGTTTTACCTCCTTTAAAATCAAACCAGTCAAGAGTCCACTTGTCATGGAATTCAAAGTTTATTTTCCCCCCTTTTTCTTTTGTGTAGTTTAAACAACCTTGACCTCTAAATTTACTTTTTTTCAGGGACTGGATATTGATATTTACCTGAATAACATAAGTATGTAAATTTTTTGAAGTAAAAATGTTTGTGAATGATAGATTCAAATGAAGCAAAATAAGTTATATATGAAATTTTATTCATTCTAAAGGCTAAAGCTATATAGACAAGTAGCTTATCACTTACCAAAACTTAAGAGCATTAAAGAATATAGTAAGCCTCTTTATAATAGAAATAATCAGCTCTCTATTTTTATGGTTTTGAAATTTGGTATGTAGGAATTCAGTTTTCTTATATCAGGATAGCCTCATACAAATTGCTGGGCTTTATTGTTCACCCACTTTTATAAAGGAGTCCCGTCCAGTTCATTGAAAACTGAATTCACTGTTAATGAAATCTGAATACTGAGCTAATAAGGCAAAAATCTATCTTTAATGAAACTTGATAACCTAGACGAGTATTGCTATTCTAATGAATACTTTTTATTGGTTACAGTGTTTTTTTTTTATTTTTTGTCTTGATAGATAGCTCAAAACAATTTCAATATAATTGAACAGGTTTTCTAGATATTAAAAAAATAATAAAATCATAGTTGAACTTTCTTTTTTTAAATAAAAGGAACATATAATTTAGCCTGACACTTGTTTCAGACTTCTTTTGACTGAAGATGAACTTTTTCTGAAGGAAATATAATTAAATGTTATGGTGCAAATAAACAAATAATAACTAAAAAATGGAAATTTTAATTATTTTTGAAAAATGTTTTATGTAGGCTTGACACTTATGAAATTAGACTAAGAAAATAATTTTATGCAGCATAATTAAAAGTTTAGTGAATTTATTTTTTTTGTTGGGGGATATTTCAATTTAGGTTTTGCAAATTGATGATGTGACAATCAAAATAAGTGCTTTAAAGGCCATCTTTGACCAACTGATGACATTTGGGATTGAACCATTTACAACTAAAAATACCAAAGCCAGTCAAAGTGAAGGTGCAGAAATAAACACTGATGAAGAGCAAGAGTCAAAAGAAGCTGAAGTGACTGCTACAGCCAAGAATGTCCTGAAACTTCTTTCAGATTTCTTAGATAGTGAGGTGAGAAATAACTGCAGTATTGTTATTCTAAAATGTCGTTTTCAGCATGTACGTTTATGTTCTTCATATTTATTTTTTAGGCTGAAGTTTAAACTTGGCCAACATTTAAAAATTTTGCCTTTTCAATATCTAATTAAATTCCAGTTGTACTTCCAGTATGCCTAATTTCTCTCTATCAGAGTGCACGGTCAGAGAATTGACAAGTAAACGAAAAGGAAATGACTGTTGGAAGGGGTTACTATCATTTTTTCATCTCTTTCCCTATCTTTGGGATTTATGACTTAAAATACTTTTTCTTAATAAAATAATTTTACATCGGGTGGGTGGGAGTTCTAAGATAGGGAATGGGATTGCATCTCTCTTCTTAAGGTACTCTTGAACTACATTTTCTAGCATATATAAACATGAAATTAAAATTTTTATATTGTTTTTTTACAACTGAGGTAAAATAACATGAATAGTATTTTTTTCATGTTTTTCTAAGTATTTTATTACTGAGCAGTATTCCATTAAATGGTGGATTTTTTAAAAATATATTTTACTGATTATGTTGTTACAGTAGTCCCAATTTTTTTTCCCTTTGCTCCTCTCTGCCCAGTACTTGCCTTCCCTCCAGCAATCCCAACCCCCTTAGTCCATGTCCATGGGTCGTGCATATAAGTTCTTTGGCGTCACCCTTTCCTATATTATTCTTAACTTCCCCCTATCTTGTGCCAACCAATTATGCTTCTTAATCTCTGCACCATTTCCCCATTTCTCCCCTTCCCCCTCCCAGCGGATAACCCTTCAAATGATCCCTATACCTATGATTCTGTTCCTATTCTGGTTTGCTTAGCTGGGTTTTGTTTTTATTTTTTAGATTCAGTTGTTGATAGTTGTGAGTTTGTTGTCATTTTCATGTTCATAATTTTGATCTTTTTAAGTAAGTCCCTTTGACATTTCATATAATAATGGCTTGGTGATGATGCACTCCTTTAGCTTTACCTTGTCTGGGAAGTACTTCATCTGCCCTTCCATTCTAAATGATAGCTTTGCTGGTAGAGTAATCTTGGCTGCAAGTCTTTGCTTTTCATCACCTTGAATAAATACTTCTTGCCAGTCCCTTCTTGCCTGCAAAGTTTCTTTTGAGAAATCAGCTGACTGTCTTATAGACCTTTGTAGGTAACTGCTTTTCTCTTGCTGCTTTTAAGATTCTTTCTATCTTTCCCCATTGCCATTTTAATGATGATGTGTCTTGGTGTGGTCCTTTTTGGGTCTAGCTTTTTGGGGACTCTGTGCTTCCTGGACTTGTATGTCTATTTTCTTCACCAATTTTGGGTAGTTTTCCTTCATTATTTTTTCCCATAAGCTTTCAATTTCTTGCTCTTTCTCTTCTCCTTCTGGCTCCCCTATGGTTTGGATGTTGGCATGTTGAAAGTTGTCTCAGAGGTTCCTAAGCCTGTCCTCATTTTTTTCAATTCTTGTTTCTTCATTCCGTACTGGTTGACTGCTTTTTTCTTCCTTATGTTCCAAATCATTGATTTGAACACTGGTTTCCTTCCCTTCACCACTGGTTTTGTGTGGCTTTTCCTTCGTTTCATTTAGCATAGCCTTCACTTCTTCCTTTATGTGTTTGTCATACTTAAGCATATCTGTCAAGCCTGTACGCATCTTTATCACCAGTGTTTTGAACTCTGCATCTGTCAGGTTGGCTATCTCCTTGTCTGTTAGGTTGGCTATCTCCTCGTTGCTTAGTTCTCCCACTGAGACCTTAATCTGTTGCCTTTTGGGCCATACCTCTGTCTCCTCAGCTTGACAGACTCCTGTGTTTGTTTGCCTCTGTGTCTTAGGCAGAGCTGTTGCTCCTCTCACGCTGTGACACGGTGTGCTGGGGATGTGTCTGAGAGGGAACAACGTCGCCTGCCCAGCACTCGCCCTTTTCCAGGCACCTCTCCCACTTCCGTATGGGACTGACGCCCCTAGCTGCTGCCCTGGCCGTTGTTCCCAGGGTGGATGGGTCTGCAGACATTCTAGGACCGTGGGGGCCCTTTAAACAAGCGGACTCTGTTGAGAGACCGGCAGTTTCTGCCTCCGTCTCAACCCCCACTGGTTTGCACAGTCAGAAGCAATGAGGCTTTATTTGCCCTAGCGCTGGGACTATGTGAGCTGTGTGGTCTGGTCTGGGGCTGAGAACACTCCCCAGGAGTCCCTCCCGACTTTTTAAAACATGTGACTGCGCTTTCTGCCAGCCAGTGCTGCCGCCACTGCACCTTGTCCTCTCCGCCCCTCTCCTTCCTGTCTGGATGAGTATTTCTTCTTTATATCTTTGTTTGTTGGACTTCCATGCAACTCGATTTTCTGGAACTTTGGTTGTCTCTGGTTTTGAGGTAGTTGTATTCCTTCTTAGTTGTGGGAGAAGACGCAGTGTGACTGTCTACGCCTCCATCTTGGCCGGAAGTCCTAAATGGTGAACTAATAGTTTTAAAGTGAACAATGTATTGGAATTTGGTACATTCACAATGTAGTACAAGCATTGCCTCTAATTTTTAAAAACATTTTCATTACCCCAAAAGGAACGTTAACTGATTAAGCAGTTGCTCTCTATTTCCCCTCCTGCCAGCCCCTGACAACCACAAATCTGCATTTTGTATCTACAGGATTAACTGTTCTGGATATTTCATATAAGTGGCATTGTATGGTCTGTGACTTTGTATCTCCTTTCTTTCACATAGCTTGTCTTTGAGGATCATCCATGTTGCAGCTGGTATGAGTACTTCATTTCCTCTTACAGTAGAAAAATACTTTATTCATATACTACAAGTTATTTAGCTATGCATCTACTGAAGGGTATTTGGGCTCTTTCCACCTTTTGGCTACCATGAGTAGATAGTGCTGCTGTGAACATGGATTTGAGTACCCATTCTTTTGGGTATATTTTTAGGAATGGGAGATCCACTCATCCACTGATGGGCACTTAGGTTGTTTCCAGCATTTGGCTATTGACAATAGTGCTGCTATGAACATAGGGGTGCATAGGTTCTTTTGAATTGGTGATTTGGGATTCTTTGGGTATATTCCCAGCAGTGGAATCGCTGGATCAAAAGGCAGTTCCATTTTTAGTTTGTTGAGGAAATCCCATACTGTTTTCCACAGTGGCTGCACCAGTCTGCATTCCCACCAACAGTGCAGTAGGGTTCCCATTTCTTCACATCCTCGTCAGCACATTTTGTTTGCTGATTTGTTAATGGTGGCCATTCTGACCAGTGGGAGGTGGTATCTCCTTGTGGTTTTAATTTGCATCTCTGATGGCTAGTGATGTTGAGCATCCTTTCATGTGTCTATGGACCCTCTGTATGTCCTCCTTGGAGAAGTGTCTGTTCAGGTCCTCTGCCCATTTTTTAACTGGATTTTTGTTGTCTTGGTATTGAGTTGTATGACTTCTTTATATATTTTGGAGACCAATCCTTTGTCTGAGATATCATTGGCCAATATGTTCTCCCATACAGTCGATTCCCTTTTCATTTTGAAGATGGTTTCTTTAGCCATACGGAAGCGTTTTAATTGGATGTAGTCCCATTTGTTTATTCTTTCCTTTATTTCCCTTGTTCTTGGAGATGTATCTTCGAAAATATTGCCATGTGGGATATCTGAAATTATACTGCCTATGTTTTTCTCTAGGACTTTTATGCTGTCACAACTTATATTTAAGTCTTTTATCCATCTTGAGTTTATTCTGGTGTATGGTGTAAGTTGGTGGTCTACTTTTATTTTTTTGCTTGCCCCTGTCCAGATCTCCCAACACCATTTATTGAAGAGGCCATTTTCACTCCATTGTATGCTCATGTCCCTTTGTCAAATATTAATTGACCATAGAGACATGGGCTTATTTCTGGGCTCTCAGTTCTGTTCTATTGATTTTTGTGCTCGTTCTTATGCCAGTGGCCTTGTGATATAGTTTGATATCAGGTATTGCGATCCCTCCCTTTTTTACATTTTTCTCAGGGTCTATTTTTGGTTCCATATAAATTTTTGAAATATTTGTTCTAAATCTGCGAAATATGTCATTGGTATTTTAATAGGAATTGCGTTGACTCCATAGATTGCTTTGGGTATTATGGACATATTATTGATGTTAATTCTTCCAATCCATGAACATGGTATATGCTTTCATTTATTTGTATCTTCCTTAATTTCTTTAAGTGTTCTGTAGTTTCCCCAGTACAAGTCTTTTACCTCCTTGGTTAAGTTTATTCCTAGGTACTTTATTTTTCTTGTTGCTGTAGTAAATTGGACTTTTTTCCCTTTTTTCTATCTCTGATATTTTATTGTTGCTATACAAAAATGCCTATGAAACTGAGTATTACTTTGTATCCTGCTATTTTGTCAAATTACACTTATTAGGTCGAGTGTTGTTTTTGTGGAGCCTCTAGGGTTTTCTATGTACAGTATCATGTCATCTGCAACTAATGACAGTTTTCACTTCCTCCTTTCTAAAAATTTTTAAGGGAATCGAAGTTTTAATAGCTAGACTAATAATTTGTCACATAGATACAGAATCTTATGTGCCTTTAATAAGTTCCTAATAACATGAATGATTTTTGGATAGCTTGTATAAAAATATTGTAGGACAAGCTACATTTTAAGGCATAAAAAGGAAATACAAATACCAGTTTCTTTTAATGAAAGTTATTTTTATTAGGTATCTGAACTCAGGACAGAAGCCGCAGAAGGCCTGGCCAAGCTGATGTTCTCTGGGCTGCTGGTCAGCAGCAGGATTCTTTCCCGCCTTATCCTGTTATGGTACAACCCTGTGACTGAAGAGGACGTGCGACTCCGGCACTGTCTGGGCGTGTTCTTCCCCATGTTTGCTTATGCAAGCAGGTACTTACGTGGTCGTATCACTAAGTCAGTCTTGCTGGAAGTTAAATTCATACCCCCCATGAGTCATATCTGTAGTATCATTTTGTTGTTTATTCTTCTCTTCAGCGGTAAGTGATGAAATGAGAAGAACTTACCTAGATTTTATCTACGTGAATTACTTGGCCCTTTCCTCGATGAAAATGTACTGTGTCTGGATGGGGTGAATTTTATACATAATACATATTTTTAAGAATCATATGCTTTTTCTTCGCTCATGTACTTTTAAATTGTTTTTCAATAGGACTAATCAAGAATGCTTTGAAGAAGCCTTTTTACCAACTCTGCAAACACTGGCCAAAGCCCCTGCATCTTCGCCGTTAGCTGAAATAGATATCACAAATGTTGCCGAGTTACTTGTAGATTTGACAAGACCAAGTGGATTAAATCCTCCAGCAAAGAAGTCGCAAGATTATCAGGTGGGTGAGTATGTTAGTTTATGGATGGCAAGGGTGATGACTTAGGATGCAGGGCACTGGTTGGTTTGGTTTGTTTTTGTAATAAAATAATCCCTCTGATTTCTTGAAATTTCTGGTATATGTGGTAGTGCACAACATAAAGTAAGAAAAAAGAAAAGCTACTTTGGGAAATGTGGAGATAGAAATCATCAATGCTGACATTTTTGCTACTGAAAAGTTACCCAGATTAACCCCCCTCACTACCCTCTCTTCTAATGTTGGCTTACCCGGTCTGTTTCTGATATGAGGAAGGAGAATTCAAAGAATGAAGCTTGCCTCAAGCTTATTTGCTTTTAATTCAAACGAAAGTTTACCTAAAACTGTCCCACAAATTAAATTTAATCTGGGTTTTTAATTCTTTAATATTATCTGATCAAACTTGTCAGCACATTGAAAATGTGTTATTAATTTTAGATGCCAGCCGATTGAGCTGAAATACAGTGGATCCTTGAACGACACGGGTACGGACTGCTTGGGTCCACTTACACACAGATTTTTTCCAGTCAATTTGTAGTCAGCTCTGTGTGTCCTTAGGTTTTCATTCATGGTTTTAACCACAGTGGATCGAAAATAGTATTTTTAACCCTTGGTTTGGGATTTGTGGATGTGGGGGGCTGACTATATGCACTGTTCTGTACCATTTTAATAAGGGACTCATGCATCTGGGGTTTTGGAACAAATCTCCCACAACTACCGAGAAGTAACTCTAATAAAGTTTTTGGGGAGTCGAAAATTATATGCGTTGGGCATCAACCCTAACTCCCCTGCATTGGTTAATAGTCAGCTGTATTGCTTTCCTATTTTAATTGACTGTATACTCCATTCAGGTCACTTTGTTAAACACTGTTGGAAAGATCATGAAGCATATTAGGCACAATATAGTAACATAAGGTTTATGTGGTAGGGGCGATGAGGACAGCATTACTAGTTTTGTACTTAGCATGCAGTTAGGCCTTGTTGGAATTTGGGGACTGGCTTGGTTAGAGAGAAAAAGACTGTTAGTAAGGGTGATTAATGATGCTGGTTGTGCATGTTTGTGAGCTGTGGGAAGTGTCTTTCTGGCTAAGGTTCCTGGATGGGGCCTGTTAGAACATTAGGGTAGGGAATTTGGAGTTGGCCTTACTTGCAGTGAGTAACTGAAGAGCATATAATGAAAGGGTTAAGGGGATGAAAGTAACTAATTAGTCGTTAATTTGGTAGTCAGTATCATTATTGAGGTGAATTGCTGAAAGGAATAGAGAGAATATTAACTAAGGGAGCAGTTAAAAATGTACAATTAGGACATAAAAGCTTGTAGAAAAAGAGTAATAGAAAATAGAAAGGAACAGTATAAATTGTCAGAAAAAACATGATGTATACAAAAACCTAGAAAAATGAGCTTTTAGAGTTGGGGGGATGGGTCCACGACAACTTGAAGATTCTAAGTACAGGCAACAGGACCTCAAAGATGTTGACACCATTTAATTAGGGAGCACTCTCATGATCAGTATCTTGGAAGAGTGAGGGAAATAGGTTGGGCAGAGGAAGAAGTTGAACTGCTACGAAGTCTGCAGGCCTAGGTGATCGCTCAGGGAGATTCATCACTGGGATCGTCCTTTGAGTTATCCAGAACTGAGACGAAGCTGGGCTGTCATACCCACATCCCTGCCAGTCCTGAGTATTGCCTCTCTCAAGGAGTTTCGACCTTGAGTAGAGCTGACTGTCTTCAACTTGTAGTTTTGTTCCTGAAAATGTTTAGCCTCTATAACTCATAGTAGTGGGAGGGTAAATGCTTCGGTCTAGTAAAAGGAGTGAGTCTGGACCCCGTCCTGGAGCATCCACTACAAAAACTTAGAGGAGCTCATTCGGAGAGGAATATGTTAAATTTGGTTTTAGACATTTTGCATTTGGAATGATGGCAAGCTAATTAGTTGGAAGTGTTTATTAGATATGTAAGACTATATTTTAATCATACCATTTTCAATTCACAAAGATTTTTCTCTTTATTTTTCTAGGCCTTAACAGTTCATGACAACTTGGCTATGAAAATTTTCAGTGAGATCTTAGTGTGTCCATGTTCACCAGAAGTTCGGGTCTATACAAAAGCCTTGAGTTCTTTAGAACTCAGTAGCAATCTTGCTAAAGATTTTTTGGTTCTGCTGAATGAGATTCAGGAGGTAAAGTAGTTTCCAATTACTCTTACTATGTATATTTTATCGAAGTAGAGTTTACATGCTTGTATTAAATTATACATGGTAGCATACTGACTTTGCTCATTTGAAATAAATATGTCCTTCAAAAGTTTAGAATTTTAGAATGTTTTAAAACCACTTGATATATAGTATCTTTTTTCAAAGTTAGAAATTGCTGCATTAAAAAAAAGTTAATGTTTTCTATTACAGCAAGTAAAAGATAGGGTATCTCTGAGAGCTTTGGAGAAAATCAAGATTCAGTTAGAAAAAGGAAATTCGGACAGTGGTGACCAAGCTGTGGAAGCGCCGGGTGCCAGCGCGACTGGGACCGTCTGTGAGAATGGAGGTTAGCAGCACACTAACCCCAGTCCTTGCCACACCCTGTTCTCTCATCTTCACTGAGACACATTTATCCTCCTGTAACATGTGGTTCGGTTTCAGAAATGAAAGGGAAATTTTCCTAATCCGTCCCCTTGGGAAAGTGTGTAGCTGCTAAGTGTTTATTCTAAGTGTATATTCTACGAAGAATAAACACTACTTTCACAAGGGTGTTGTGTATGTGTGTGTGTACATTTCTCACCATATGACCATACATACTTTCTTCATAGGAATTTTGCTTTCTTACTTGATGCTTATTCATATCTTTTAGAACACTGATTTATGATAAATTTTCTGTTTTATGAAAAATTGACTTGGAAAGATCACATAA
The DNA here is from genome assembly GCF_987537825.1 of Furipterus horrens. NCBI lineage: Eukaryota > Metazoa > Chordata > Mammalia > Chiroptera > Furipteridae > Furipterus > Furipterus horrens. Next base: position 209,072,891 of record NW_028327172.1, on the reverse strand, counting down.
AATATTTCATGAGGTTATTTTTTATTTACATTGCTGCATTATTTCCTTTAATAGAAAAGAGTAAAGAAGTATATGAAACTCCTTCCAAGGATGTAAAAGCAGCCCGAGCATCAAAATCCACTCAGCGGAAGACTGGCAGAGGTAGGGTGTATGGATTGACTAGTCTTATAGTAAAACTTCAGTTTTGTTTTCCAGTGAACTACTTACTTTTGCAAGTTTTCTTATCTTTGTTTCATTAAGGACAAATATCTTAGGCATTTTTTACTTTTTAATTCTTCCAGCTGATAATTATGTTTTGGTTTGTCATCTTAAAATATTACATCATTGTTGCTCCAAGTGCTTTTGTTTGAAATATGCAAAAGATCATATTGCAAAGGATTATTTGGATTAAACTGATTTTTATTAGCAAATGATCAGTGATTATTTTATATTATCTGTAATTTGTATTCTGTCTATATGATTAAGCAGTTTTGTCCCCTTTTATCTGCTTAGTATTTTTCTGGGCTTCTGTTTTCCTTCTTCCCAATTTATTTCATATTTCCCCAATATAATTTATTTCCCCAAGGGATATCCAACAATAAGGGAATTTGTTGGAATAATGTAAACATTGATTATTAGGAGATCACTTTGGAAAAAATACTGTAATTCAAGTTTTTTTCATTGTTTTATTGTTTATTACAAAAGCAATGCATGCTTATTACAGAAAATACACGCAAGCATACCATTATAAAGAACACTAATAATAACCCCCTTGAGCCAACAATTATTTTAATCCTTGAAAAATGTTTTTTGAGGCCTTTTTCTATGCAGATTTAGTATTTTTCTAAATGGAATCTGGCCATGATATAGTTTTGTAATTAGTTATTTAAATGCTAATTTCTGGATATCCCAAATTAGTCCCATATTGTTGGATATTTTCTTGGAGAATTACATTAGAAGTTTAAGAGCAAATATGTTAAGGTTTAGGGGGAAAAAAACCAACAAGTCTCACATGAATAAGTAGAGTGTACAAATTTCTATCAAATGCTCATACTGAACAAGAGTTTCGATAAGATTGCTTTTAGTCAGATACTATCCCGTTAGAACCCCACCTTTTTTTCTTTTTTTTAATAGCTCTCCACCTTTAATATATTATTTTATCATAAATGGGGAGCAAACCCAGGCCAAACTGTGTTCTTAACCTTATAAATTTCTAGCAAGTTTGTAACTGTCAACATAGAAAGGCTCTAATTTTTATACTGAAATATGTTTTAGTACACATATTTAAATTGGCCATGTATATGTTTGAATATTTTACAAGAAGCCATTACCTTACTGATTTAAGTTCTATTTCTTTAGGACCTGTTTATGGGCTTAACCTACCTACCTTTCTACTTTAATTTTCATTAGCTTCTCCGTACACTTTGTACTATATCCATAATAGAGGTACTTTCTTTTTATAGCGTGTTTTCCACATGCTTCTTTCATTTAACTAAAGTGTGCCTCCTTATAACTTAATTTCCATATTTTCCCTTGCCTGTTATCAGAGTTTATAATAGAAATTAATAAATTTTTAATCTTCAGTTCCTTTTCTCTGTGTTACTGATAATTGGTATCAAGGTGGCTGGAAATTTAGGAGGAATGTGTTGAAGAGGGAAAATAAAGGGTTTAGGTAGCCCAGATATAGATTAAAAACAAGAAGCAATTGATAATTTTGATAACCAACTGTCTTTAAGGACGAAGAAAAGTGACAGCTTCTGCCAGGATGAACAGGAGACGACAGACTTCTGAAGATGACTCTGAAAGGTATGCCGTGCCCTTCTAGGGCACAGGGAGGTCTGTTTGTCTAGAAGAAGAAAAACAATCTAGTGTGTGGTACTGTAGCCGAGATTCAATATAGAACAAGATAATCAGTGATAGCTGTTGTCTTGGATTCCACTATCAAAGGCATTTGACTTTCTATGGCTTATTTGCTTTTCCTGTTAATTGGCATGGTCTTTCTTACTAAGTAGTCATCTTTATGCGTTTTTTCAGTTTATGTTTCCATGTATTCTTCTATTTACATGATCATATTATAGGACTCCTCTAATCTTGAATTGGCAACTCTTGAGATTTAGGTTTGGGTTCTCTACATTTACAGTAATAGACTAATTCTGCCTATAATTTGGATGTATTTGTGGTATAGTGTTTATATTTGGTTTCTGCCAACTAGCCACTCCTGGAAGCTGAAAACTGTAGCTGACTGAACAGCTCTCTGGTAAACTGAAATCATGGAAAATTAAGAGTTGTTTGGTTTTGGTTGAGATTTTAGTTTTAAGCTTAGTGGAATCAGGATATCAATTATACACTGATCGAATGAGAATCAGAAACAAAAAGTTTTATTGATAAATAAACTGTGGTTTTAGAGCTTGTATTTAAATTGGTGTATTTTCAATATCTGTTTATAGTGATCGTGAAGTCGCACAGCCAGAATCAGAAATGAAGATGAGATTACCAAGACGAGCCAAAACCGCAGCACTAGAAAAAAGTAAACTTAACCTTGAGCAATTTCTCAATGAATAAATAAATTAAGAGAAGAGATTGTGGAAGTGGAGTCCTTTTACAAACTTTATTTTCAGTTCTTTGCTTTAATAAACTGACCCTTGTGTCAAAATTACAAACATTGTGCCTGATGTCTTGTAGGACTTCCTGCTGTGTGATTCCACATGACTTTGGCCTGTGCTGAAGCATCAGGACAGTGTCAACGTGCCCCACAAACCATCCACATCAGTCAGGGATTTAATCAAAATACAAAGTGGGCCTAGGAATCTGCTCTTTGAACAGGCTTTCCAGATAGTGAACTCGCTACTGGTTTACCTTTGAGAAGCTTATGACTTGGGTGGGGCAGATCCAACACAGGTGAACACATTTCCAATCTCAGAACACGTTTAAAAAGCGACACCCCAAGGGCTTGCTGGGAATGAGCCCACTTCCAGGGAGGAGGACTAGTATAATGAACGACGTACCTAGCATCCAAGTTAAACGGTTCTCATTTTGATAATTTTGTTTTGTTTCTTATACTACACACACTTGATAATGCTACGTGCATGGGTAATTTCCTAAAACATTTGCATAGGAGAGCCCTAGTTTGCTTGTTATAGTATTTCCTATCCTGGGGAAACGTTCACATGGATGTATTAGTCATGGACTTGCTTTCTGAGTTTCTGGCATCACAAAATATTTATTGTGGATAAAAAATAATTAAGTGGGACAAGAATGTGACAGGAAGTCCTCTCTATACTAGTTTATGGACACTATTTATTCATTATCGATTTCATTTACCTTCTGAAATTGGTACTTGCCTGACTTATGAAGCTTTTACTGTATGAAACCAGTCACCTTTCCTTCTGCAACACCAACAAAACACCTTTCTTTTCCATCTGATAGTTGCCTTTTCTCTACTGTTCAGAATAGAAATGCCCTAACATTGGATCTGTGTTAGTAATTGTGCTTTATTAACCAGAGGCCGTTTAGTTAAAGTGATGTTCTACGTTGGAGCTGAAGTTAAGATTGTTGTGCTTTTTAGAACCAAACTGCGATATTACGTACATATGTATAAGTGCTTTATAAAACTCAGAAATATAAAAGGAATCTGAAAGTAATAAAATAACGCTTAAGAAAAAGGAAAAGGCAGATATGGTGGTGATATAAAACAATGAAAAATAGATTATTTTCATTCTGCTGGCTGTCTTCCTGTGCTTCAAATTCTTTATGTAAGTTGTCTTTTGTTAAATTACTGTTTTAAAAATATTTGGGAGGGGGTGTAGGGAGTAAGAGAAATAAGGACTTAAATGTCCACAAACTAAATTCCATTTACCTCATAGCCAGGCTATCCAAAGGGAAGGAGCCAGGTTCTTGTATATTTACACGGACCACCATATCAAAGCTTTCTTTATCTGGCTGGGAAAAATAAATTAAGCACCAAAACTTTAGTATTCTTACTATTCAAGTTTTAGACACATTCACATAAGCCATTGCTGAAGCTGTGCTTTTGCACTATTAGAGTTAAAGGTAAGGAATATCCTGATTTAAAAAAAAAAAGTCATCCCTTTACACTTTTAAAATAAATGGCTAAAATACAATAAAATCAATAGATGTAAATCCATTTACCATTTTTCATTCCAAACTAGTTACAGAAACCAAACAGTATTCTTGTCTGTAAGAGGCACATATTTGCTGAAAAGTAAACATGCAATTGTGCCACTGTTCTTATAATCCACAGACGTTAAAGGTTTAAAATGACAGAGAAAGCAGACTGATCAGCTCAAATTTTCCTATGAATGGAAACATGCGACTTGATAAGCTACGATCAATTTTTCTATTCATATATAACTCTGAAAAAGATAAACTAAGAGATACCTTTGCCTTTCACCAGTTCGAGGTAGTTGGTATCCACCTGTTACACACTGTTCATGGGTCAGGTTATCATCACAAACCTTTACAACACTAGCCTTCTAAATTACGTAATGCGGTATATATTAAAACTTTGAGCACAGAAATAAAATGGGACAAATATATAAACTTAGGGCATAAAAAATTGATAAAATACCATTAAAAGGAGAAACATCAAAATCCATCTGTACTGCAAAATTCCACAATGGTCTGATGTAAAACATGTAAAAAACATACAAAGAATCAAAGTGATTAATGCTAGTGATTTTATATAAAGACAAGTCACAGGACTAGAAATTTCAAGATCAATTGATGCTTATTGTTCAGCAGAAAGAATATTGACGTACAAAATAAGGATAGTGCAAGAAGAACTGCAATCTATTTCTCTTCACTTTGGAGATTTTGGTTATGAACTGTACAGCTTGCTAGAGATGCTGCTGTCAAATTCAGATTCCATTCAACAGGACGATTAAGGCACATCTTAATGGGGCTCAAGGGACAGCTTGCTGCATTCCCGTCAGACAAATTCAGTTTTTCATCAGTTTTCATTTGTAGCATGCTGGAAGAAAAAAGTGTAAAGTATTTCAATTTCAAAGAAATTATCAACCTTGTAAAAGAAAATTCAGTAGTTTTATTGTTGGGACCTCTAAAAAGCATATATTATCCTGAAAGTACATGAGGTTTTTGTTGTTGTTTTTAGCTCCTGCCTCCTTACTGAACTGAATACAATACATATGTAAACCGCGTACTTGAGAGGTCAGTTACTCAGATACCTCTGGATAAAAAAAGATCTCTGCATGTACAGATTTCATCAGTGTGCAGAATTGAACTTGGCAGGATTCATCCCGTTTAACTTGTCCTTTAGCCTGCCAAGGATCAGAGCCACTTTGGGACAACATGAAAACCTTTGTTGAATGCCTATGTTCTAGGAACACATGTATTGTCTAATTTAAATTTCATAACAAGCAAGGTTAGTATACTTATCCTCATAATAAGTGATAAATGTGAGTCTTGGAGAGTTGAGTACAAACATGCCTGAGGTTATAGCCTCCGGGCTGGAACTGGAATAGTCCTTGCTCTTTCCATTGTCTACTAGGCCTCTGATGAAAATCTTTAGACTTGAGAGTCCACTCGACATGCTACGCACATGTGATCCCGAACCTTCATGATAGTTCACATCTTTAGATGTGAACTTGATGTTTATAAACTTAATAGCTTGCTAGACGTGAGCTCATTTGATATTTTACTGGTTTGGTTGGACGTCATTCCTAAGCTTATCCAACCACACTGCTCTGATCCCATTAGTAACATTGAAAATGAACTGTGTAACTAGGGTTGGAGCTGGTGAATGGCAGCACCACCCAGACTTCAGTAGCATTTTCCTAATCCCTCCTGGCACTCAAACTGACTCCTCTGCCATTCAATAAATCAAATTTAACCTGTTGTAACATTTTCACAGCTATCATGTTCTCACTGAATTCTCCCTAGGCAGGCAGTCCCCAGCTCCACTGAATGACATGGTTTTTACAGGTATGAAACAAACTGACTAGCTTAAAAGATTACTCATTAAAAATAGTAATATGATTATATTTAAAGTAAGTGACTGCCCAATATGTGACAAGTTAAGAGCTCCAAAACTTTTTATTCATATCAGAAATCTTAACTGATTTTTGAAAATATTTACTTTGGTTACCACTACTGATGTGCCCTCACAGACCTCAGCTTATTTTGTTTCTCGGGTTAGCAAAGCTCAGATAAAGCAGACCTCTCTTCCTCCAAGGGCTCAAGTCTTCACATTTTTATTTGTGTTCTTAAAACTGAATGTTCCCCGGCCAGGTGGCTCAGCTGGTTTGAGCGTCATCTTGTGCACTCCAAAAAAACGCTGTGGGTTTGATTTCCGGTCAGGGCACATACCTAAGGTTGTGGGGTTGCTGGGGTGTGTACAGGTGGCAACTGATCGATGTTTCTCTCTCAAGCTGTACTCAGGTGAGGATTAAAAAAAAAGTTTGAAGTACATTTCCTTAAGAAATTCTAGGGCAGGCTATGAAAACAGTCATTCATTGAGGTATCTTGGTAGAGAAGTGTATCAAATACCCAACTCCCCCCAAAAAACAAGAAACCCAAAACCAGCATGGAGCACCAAATCATTGTCATAAAAACTTCCGTTTTGTTATTTGATTGACAAAGGTATATTCATTATGGAGTAATACTTTGATAAGTACCTTATTCTTTGCAATACTGTAAAAACAGTCCCCCCCTTTTACTTTTCCAGAGTGTACCCTAAATTTAGGCAGACAAGCTCCAGAGATGCATAAAACTATACAAGCACATGGGAAGAAAAAAAGCTAAATGTTACTACTACTACACAGATGGATGTGTGTAATTCACAAATGTACATAAACCTAGTGTGCAGGTGTGGGCACCACGGGTCTATAAAATACTAATAGAAGAATATAGCTATCTTATGAAGTGCTAGCCAGAGACAGAACAACAAACAGAGCTAGAAGGGAACTTTCTAGACAACACCTACCCCTTTTTAAAAAAACAGGGAAACTGAGGTACAGTAGAAAAATAAACTTATTTTCCAGTGTCCTAACCACGTGTGTAGACTAATATAAGAACCTGAAATCTCTTAATCTAGTGTCAACCAGAGCACTTTTCAATTCCATTTCTATGGCATCAAATTATTTAACACTTATTGAGTACCCATTAGAAAGCACTTTGAAATATAAACATGAAGAAGACAGAATTTGCAATCTAAAGGAATTTTAAACAGATATTCCTTTATATTTGGAAACTAAAATTTGGACTGAACCAGGCTTAAATGTCAGGAATTTGTGGTACAATCATACACATTGGTACAAAGTGAGATTAATAATTTTTTACTTTTCTTGATGTACTTCCTAAACTTATTTTCTTCTTTGTATTATAGAAATAGGTCCTATGTTTAGAAAATCACTGCAAAATGTTATACAATGAAGTCTCAATTACAGTTGACTGTTCTTATGTATTCTTCACACTGACATATATACCTATTTGTGTTTCAACCATTTCCTTTCCTATTCTGTATACTGTTCTGTATCTTGCTCTAAGAAATGTTTGACAGCACAGGAAATATACTCAATAATATTGTACTATGAATGGTGCCAGGTGGGTACTAGAATTATCAGGGGGAGCACTTTGTGAAATATATGATTGTCTAAACACTGCTGTACACCTGAAACTAATACAAAATATTAGATATAGACTAACTGAAAAAATTAAAATATATTTTTTGGATTGCTTCGTATTTATACAATGAATACTTGATACTTTTAATAGCTACATGTAAGTCCACTCTATAGATAGGTCATAATTTATTTCATTAATCTTCAGCTAAGACTTTGGAGCTATTCCAATCTTTTGCTTAAAATATTTATATTGAATTTATTCTACGTGTGCAGGTGTAACTACAGGGTTGATAAGATGGTTGGGTCAAAGGGTGCTTTTCAAATTTTGATAGATCTTTACCAAATGTCCTTCATAGACTGTGTACCCTTTTAACACTCTGTAACGAAATGAAAATGTCTTTCTTCCTTCACACTTACCAATATGTAATGAAAGTTATGGATTTGGGGGAAAAATGATAGGTAAAAAAGGGTATTCCATTGTTTAACTTACAATTCTCTTATCAGGAAGTTTAAGCTTATTTTTGTATCTTATTGAAGCTATCTGTATTTCCTTTTCTGTGTTCTTTGCCAATTGATCTTTTTCTTGCTGATATGCAGTTAAGATTAACCTTCTGTTCTATATGTTTTACAATCCCATTCCCCTCCCTATCCTGTCTCGTTCATAGGTTGTTTGTATCTGCTTATGGTGATTCTGTCATAAACCTACTCTAAATTTTGTATCAAGTCTACCAATTTTTATTTCATGGACTCTCTGCTTTACATCATGATTAGAATGCCTAAAAAAGTGGTTTCTTATTTCCATATCCAGGATTCTATCGAAAGCTCAGCAATATTGTATATGGCAGTCTTATTGACCTGACCTGACCTTCAGCCTAATTTTCCTCATCTGTAAGAAAAAAAAATGACATCTTCTCTGCTTACCTTATACAGCTCTCATTATCTAATGAGAGCCCATTAACATGCTCTAAAAACCATGGAGCTAAAGACAAATGCAAAGGTTTTTTTTTTTTTGACAAAGCTTTAGTTTTAACACTGCATATTTTGGTGAGAGGAGGAAGAAGCTGGAAAAGAGGTACCTATCATAATCTAGATGGTAGGTGAAAACTGAACAAGGGCAAGGGATGCTGAAATGATTAAAGTGCATTGTCTATATGACAAATGACCCATAGTCTATCTCCAGGAATAAAACAAGTTAAATTATTAGAACTGGATTTTTTTTACAATATATTTTTGTTATAATTATCAGTAGCTATCAATTTAGATCATGACCCACAAAAGAGTTTCATCCTTTATACTTTGCAAATGCATGTATTCTATAAACTTCATTCTGATGGTATAAGGAGGCTCTCTTTTAGGGTGGATGAAATCCCTGAAGTATTAAACACAGGCTTAGATGTCTAGATAATCTAGCCAAATTGCAGGAAACAATGAATTTTAGTGATTAAAACAGGCCTGAAAATATTTATGGAGCATTTGCTGAATGTCAGGCGCTGTGCTAAAAGCCATCATGTTACCTCACTCAATTCTAGCCACCACTGACTGAGGCTCAAAGAAGTGAAAGGACTTATCCAGATCACAGAACGAATACGTGGAAGTCTTCAGGGCCTATGACCTATGAGTCTACCCTGCATACTAACTCTTGGGTTGTAATCTTGTCATGATTTGCCATGCTAATGTTAATATTCCTTCTTCTACTAGTTCAGAGTACTTAACATACGACAAGTGTCCGAGCTGCAGATTTCAGATGGAAAGATACCCTGAAGGGCTGCAGCGATGACTGTACAGGAGAGCTATATAATAAGAGCAGGAAGTTCCCTCATTTAATTAAATAAGGGGCTGCTAATCCTATCTTTCAATTTCTCAAGGTAAAGAAATAGTGTTAGGGCACAGACTGATATTTTTGAGAGCTATCGTAAGAGTATTCTTTAGGTTGAGTTTCACAAACACAAATTCATATTTTCAAAGGGAAAAAGAAGGAAGCTGTATGCATGGAGAAAATGTTTCCTGGTATGGGATTTGGAATTGCAATAGTTATTCTAAAGTACCTGAAACTATCAGATTTGAACTCATCCATTTTTTAAATTCTGGAGTTAATTACTTTAATGTGTTACCCTATACTTGCTATCACCATTTTCTTATATCTTATTCCTTAACCGACTCCAATCTGGCTTCTAGGTCTTTCACTTTATGAAAACAGCACTAAAGTCATCAATGAAATCTTAAGTCTAGTGTATGTTTAATGCTCCAACTTTTTTGCCTTCTTAATATTCAACACTGTTGACCATTTCCTCCCATATTTATATGTTGAAGCTCTTATCCTCTATATTAAGAGATACTGGGGCCTTTGGGAGATAATTAGGGTGAATTGAGGTCACAGAGTGGGGCCAAACATGATGGGATTGGTGTATCTGTAAGTGGAGCACACACCAGGGAACAGGAGGGTGGCCATCTGAAAGTCAGGAAGAGAAACTGAACCCTTCAGACCTTGATTTTGGACTTTCCAGCCTCCAGAGCTGTACGAAAATAAATTTATTTTTTGTTGTTTTTTAATGGTTGCCCATGCAGGGGAAGACACCCTCTTTCTTGAAACTTTTTTTTGGCTTTTGAGGCAAAACACAATCCTGGCTTTCCTTTGCTTCTTTCCACTGCAGGTCATACTCCTCTATCTGGCTAATTACTGGTGGAATTTCTCAAGGCTGAGCCCCAGTCCCAGGCCTTCTTTCCTGCTTATCTGATAACCTCTCTCTGGGGCTTCTCATCCATACTCAGGTTTCAGCCAGCAATGATGTCCTAGGTGTGTCAACAGCACCCACAACTGTCCAGTACTTCTTCAGAAAGGGTTTTCTTGAGTACTCAACCCAAAGTAGCTCCTGAGAAGTTCTTAAATCTCCTAATTTCATTCACAGATTTACCACTGCTTGTCTTTTCTATTTTTTCTTTCACTAAAATACAAACATGATGAGAATAAAGGTCCTTGCTGGTCTCCTTCAGTGTATTATTTTCAGCACCTAGCATATAGAAATTGGATAAATATTGCTCAAAAAATTAATCTGGCATTTCTGGCCATGAAGAAGTAACAAGAACTGGATTTACCCTCTCTCACTTTAAGCAGCTAAAAACAAAAACAAAACAAAACAACAACAAAAAAAACCAGATAAAGTTTTTTTTAAGACAATAAATGATGGGAAGTGCAAGATAAGAGTGGCCCCTGAAAGAAGGGAAACAAAGGCAGTAAGAACTACCGTCTGCTCTGGCTTACTGTCCGGTCAGTTTCCAGGCTGCAGTATACAGAGAAGAACTGAAAGAGAACTTGGAGATCTTCCTGAAATGAGCATACAGACTTCGGAGGTGAGGAAATCCAAGTCAGCTCAATTTTGTGGGGCAGAGCACGAGAGAGCTGCACGGAGCGCTCCAGAGTTCTGGACCGGGCCCCACTGAGGTCTGCAGATGACTGGTCAGTGTGTGAGTGCTTCCCACGGCTGTGGACAAGGCTGCTGAAAAGAACCAGGTGGAAAATCCCTAGAGACCCTATAGGACTGGATATTTGTGTTCCCACTAGCAAGAATGAAAAGACCTCCTAACACATGGGACAAGAAAGTAGAATGCTCAGTTAGTTGCCAAGAGAGTAATCTTAAAAGTCTTCATCACAAGCAAAAAACTATGTACAGTGATGGCTGTTAACTAGACATTGTGGTGATTATTTTGCTATACAAATATCAAATCAGAATGTTGTACACGTGAAACTAATATAATGTTATATGTCAATTATACCTCAATAATTTAAAGGAGGGTCACTTCATACAATAAAGGAGTCAACCCCTCAAAAGCACATAAAAATCTAAATGTGTGGGAATCTAATCATAGAGCTTCAAAATACCTAAAACAAAACCTGACAGAAGTAAAAATGATAAATAGAAAATTCAGAATTATAGTTGTAGATTTCAACACCCATCTCTAAAAATTAACAGAACAAGTAGACTGAAACACAGTAAGGATGGAAAAGAGTTAACAGCACCCTGTGTTAACTGACTTAACTGGCATTTCTAGACATTCCGCCCTATAGTAGAATACACATTATTTTCAAGGACATACAGAACATTTATTAAGTTAGATCTGGGTAGACTCTGAACCATAAAACAAATGTCAGTAAATTTTAAAAAGATTAAAATCATACAAAGCATATTTTAAAACCATAAGAATTAAATTAGAAACCAGTAACAGAAAAATATATCTGGAAACAAAACAACAAACTCTAAATAATCCATGGGTTAAAAAAGAAATCACATGGGAAATTAGAAAATATTTCTAATTGAATGAGAGTGAAAACGGCACAGCAAAATCTGTGGGACAGAAAATGCTTTTTAGAAGGAATTTATAACTTTATGATCATATTAGTAAAGGAATAATCTTCTGCCATTACAGCACTCTACTTTCTACATTAATGGTTCTCAAAACATGGTCCCTGGACCAGCAACATAAGCACCACTTGGGCCCCACTCCTAGCCACTGAATCAGAAACTGTTGGGAGTCTAACCATCTCTCTTTATAAGGAAGCCTTCCCTGGTGATTCTGATTCACACTAAAGTTTATAAACCACTGTTTTAAAATAGCAGTTCTCACTTGGACTACCATAAGGTCTATGCCTTCATTCTTGCACTACACCATTCATTTTCCAAAATGCAGTCAGATCTTTTAGAAAGGAAGCTCTGAAGGTCTCACTCATATAGCCTCCCCTTCCACTCCCTGTTTGAATCTCTATTCTAAGAGCGACCGGAAGCCATTGAAAGTAAAAACCATGGCTTAAGAGAACCCGCATGGTCTATGCCTCGCTTACTCTTCAGTTTTCACTACACCATGCTCCTCCTTTCTCCCTCCACTCTAGACATATCAGTCAAGTCTTATCCCTTTTCCTGCCAAGAATTACAATGCTCCAGAGATTTTTTGTTTGTTTTTAACATGCAATTCCTTCTTCCTGGAGAGTCATTCCTTCCCTTCCAGCTCTTTGCTACTGACCTGGTTAACTCCTACTCAACCCTCGCAGCTCAGCTCAATGGCCATTTCCTTAGGAAAGTCTTTCTCACTTCCCTGTCTTCATAAAATCTCTCTATAAGGAATTCTCAGTGTACCATCTACTAATTAAGAACTTAAGATTTGTGTAATTATTTACTCAATGTCTGCCTCTCCAAATAAACTTGACCCATGAGGGCAGGAACCATATCTGGTTTTGTGCCCCACAATCCCATATGTCTACCATACTGCCTGGCACACAGGAGGCATATATTTTTGAAAGAATTAATGTGATCTATAGATTCTAGCAATATGTTTATATAACATAGAAACAAAGTCACAAATGAAGTTTTAAAGGTTGCCTGGAATTAAAATGGGGGAGGGCAAGGAGGAAGAAGCCAAGTTTATTTAAAAAATTTTTTTTTCTAATTAAACAAAAAAAGCAAGGTAAAACTGGCATGATGAAATCACTCAGACACCTACTCTATTTCTTTTTTTTTGTAATTAAATGATAGGTGAATTCAGCAGGCATAACATAATAATCACAGAACGCGCCGCACCACTACAAAGGAAACTTTACTGCCCAGAAACACTGGTGGTGGTGGCTGCCGTGGCTGCGGGGGGTGGGGGTGGGGTTTGGTAGCCAGGAGAGCTGAACTAAGAATTTTTGAATTCCTAAGAAATAGAAAAGGAAAAAGGGGTACAAAAGGAGAGAACACTTGAGGAAGGAACTTAAGGTGTGAAGCACCGAGATCAATCTCTTTCTAACAGGTGGTAGGAGCTGGTTAAGGAAAAGAAGGGTGACCCTTGAACTTACCTCATATAGACAAAGCAGGTCTGGAGGCTGCAGGGAGAGAATAAAGATTTACAAAACAGTAACAGTGGCACTCAAGGCTCCCCCAGCATCACTCTGCTGGATAAAGACAAGTATTGTCCCACAAAGATAAAACTACTTGTGAGAAATATATTTACTAAAAAAAAAAAAAAAAATCCAATGACTGTTTGCAGCCACTCCACAGCAAAATTCTACTGATGTGAACAGGGTCAGTCAGCACACCTTTGCTGAGAAGGGCCAGGTAAATATTTTCGACTTTGTGGGCTCTATATGATCTCTGCTGCAACTACTCAGCTCAGCTGCTGTGTGGCACAAAACCAGCAACAGAATATATGTCGGTGAAAAAGCATGGTGGTGCTCCTACAAAACTGTTTACAAAGTGGGACATGGGCCAGGCTCCTGACTTAGAGAATTAATATCATGTTTAAAAATAATTTTATACTCCATATCCACTAGTATGAAAAAACCAACTGAATGATTGTTCTTCAGTTTATACTTATGTTGCCAAAGTAAAAACAACTTGAAATATTTTTTGCTATGTTCCCCAAGTTCCTGCATTCTTGCTGGGAATAGCAAGTAAATAGAGACAAACCCAGTTATGTTCCCCAAACTGCGTTCCGTAGGACACAGAAGTCATATATATATATATGTTTGGGGACTACAGTTTGACACGCCAATTGGGCACTGTGACACAGTAAAGCACGGGCAAGACAGCTGAGCCTTTCTCAATGTTATTACACAACGGAACCCTTTGCACATGGAACCCCTTGGGGCACTAGTATTTCCTGGAATACATTCTGGAATGCTTGTTCCGCAAACTAGAGCAGTGCGACAGAACCACTTGGAAACTTTCTTCTTTCAAAATGAAATTTAGAAAATTATCGACTCTAGCTTCATAGTTTTACCATTAAAATGATAATAATGATGCTAAATAATGGGACACGAAGAAAACGTGAACTTTAACTTTCATTTCAAAATGTTTAAGGATATTCTGTGTCGAGGGTTGCCTCAACCATACAAAGTTAAAAGAACATTTGATTTAGGACTCAAAAAATCTGGTAGAATGTTCATAAGCAGGACCAGAGGATGTGTGGTTGGCCTGGGTTTCAGGCTGTTGAGAACAGACTGCTAATTAAAGAACGCCCATCAGTTACACACCGCGGGAAAGCCTGCACTGAGAGTGAGAAAGAACGCCCATTCGTTCGTTTCCGATGACAGATGACAGAACAGGAGACGTCGACAGACCGAACATTTTTCGGTCATCTCTCAGAACCCAATTCAAAGTGTCAACTTGAACTCTAAATTTTTATTGGAAAATCTAACATTTTAGGATAAGAACTGTGAACTTAGTAGCTTCAAGTCCACATTACGTTAGTCTAGTTTTAAAGTTTCCTCAGAGGTGTCCAAAGGCAGTTTGTTTACGTCCGGATGTGTATCAGTTAGCAAGAGGTGCACATTTGCTTTGGGAACTTAAAAGACAGTGATATTAAAAAGATCTATTATTTACAAGTCATACTCCATTATTACATCAAAAATCAACTCTTGCAACTAGCCCTGATACACCCCATTTTGCTTTCCCCCTCAAATCTGTACTGTGTGCTACTGTTAGAAAAGACTAGACTTATACCTTCATCATATAGTTTCTCACCACTCACAGAACGAAGTCTTGGCTTGATCCTTTTGTCCTGTTATAGCCACTTGGTGGACCCAATAAACTATTAAATCTAAGGACCCACCTTTCTCTATGCTTAAGTTCTGGCCACAGAGATGAAAGTCACAAAGCTGTGCAATCCAGTTATTTCTTGGGACAGTATTTCAAACCTATCCACATCACTAGTAACCACCACACAGCTCTCAGACTACCTCTGGGTTCATAGAAAATAGACACTAATATCCTTAACATTCTGCCCACGAACTTACAAAGGGATTTTTTGTCCTCACATATATTCCACTCTTCTCAGTTGTGAGAAGTGACTCTTGTCACCAGGGCCCATCTTGCTAACGATGCCCGAACACCCAATAATTAACTCAGAGGCCTCACCCCACTTTCACTGCTTGCCATCTCAGTTTTGTATCTTCACCCTTTCATTTTCCACTGGCTTCGTCCCATTGGCATCTAACATTTTTTGTAACCTGCCTTAAATAGGGCTTCCCGTTCATCACCTTCCCATCTCCTCTCCGATCACAGCCGCCGACAGTTTTCTGTGCCGATTTCCTCTCCCTGCCATGTCCCTCCATCATAAGGTTTCGGGTTCTATTAGTTCACCAAAACTGCTGCTCCCCCCCCCGATCAGAAAAATGACCTCTTGTGCTGCAGTCGATGGCAATGTGTCCAGGTTTAGTCTGCCTGCTGCCCCCAGCTTACACCACTGGTTTTCCCACCGCTGTAACGCCTTTTCTTTTCACCGCCCTTTCCTGCCTTCCTCTGCCTTCTAACTACTCTCGTCGGTTGTGTACTGCTTTCCTTTCCTCCACATTTGGGGGGGGCTCTGGAATCCTAGCCTCATCACATTTTACACTGAACAATCTCTTCAGTGCCTTGCTGACACCAGATCTTCTTCTCCAGCTCAGAACTCCCTCCTGAGGAAAAACCCGCAGTGAGTAATCGCTTCCTAAACACCGCACGGGACGCCCCGGCTTCCTTCTGTCTACAACGGAGCACGCTGCGTGTTCTCTTGTCCCTCAGCAAACACTACTCTCATTGATCCCGATGCGTAAGCCCCAAACCTGGCTGTTGCCCTTCATTCCTCTACTCTCTAAGATGTATTGATTCTACTGCGTAGATTTTTCACAAATATATCTATTCTTCTCCATTAATGTCATTATTAGGGCTCAAAACATTTTTTTTTTTTTTATTAACTCAAAGCGTGGACTATGCTTCCCCCAGTAGCTTTATCTTTTGCCATTTTTCTGTCGACTCCCTGCCCTATCCTTAATTCTTATTTTATAACTCAGCTACTTGGATAACATTAGTGTTCCAAACAAGCCTTTTCTTTTGTCACCCCGAATTCTGACATGCAGTTTGCTCTGCCTGAAGTACCCCTCTCCCAACTTGTACTACTTTGGCGTCCTTGGAATCTCAGCTCAGCTGTGACTACACAGGACTCCTCACCTAACTCTCCAAACCTGGATTCAGTTTCCCTCCCACGTGCTCCTACAACCCCCTCTGTGCCTGATCCTAGCTCTCGTCTTCCCACCGGGTCGCCAAGTGCGGTAACTCCATGATAAGCACTGGGGGCACAAACGTGGCTTCAACCACTCTATCCCCCTGAAACACATAATATCCCCCTGAAAACATAATACATTCTTATCTATTGGGTCAGTAAACGATGTAGGTCTTGTTTACCCAGTTAGACACAACGGGGACTTTTTGAACATTCCACAGTGCCGAAGGGCATACTGTAGGCATAGATTAAATATTTGTTAGTTCAACTAAGAATAGGGTGGAACTGTATTTCTTCTTCCTCCTTTCCATGTCTACAGATATACAGAACAAATGTAATGAAGTATAAATCTTAAAACTCCTAGGTATTAAACTATATCTGAAGAGCCAATTTTGAAATTATAAAAATAAGAGACTTGTGGTAGAAGCAAAACTTTCCATCAACAGAAATACTGCATAACTCATTATATACATCGCATTACGAATTTTTCTAGGAAAGTCCTATGGTTAAAGTTCTCTCAGGTCTCCAGTCACTTAATTATTCTATGAAGAACAAAAACACATATAAAACTAAATGAATTTTAGTGTCGTTTCCAAAAAGGCAAAAAGAAGTATGAAATGCTCAGAATGAGAAAAAAAAAAAAAAACAACCTTAAAGAACATTTAAAAATCAGATAAATAACAAATATTGTTTCAAATACTTTATAAAAATGTCCTTAATTAATTAAAAAAAAAAAGAATGTTAAAAAATACAGAAGGAAAGTTATCAGTAAAAAGATAAAACTAAGCAGAACAGGAAATATCTCTAATAATTTTTAAAATGAGAAAAGGTGAATAACAACTCTTAATATACTAAAGTTTTTTTACATGATCACAAAATGATTTTGAAACTAATTTGAAAAGTAATAATCAGGCATCTTCCATCTTATTTTTCTAGGGTGATCTCATATTTAGTGAGATGAAATATCATTGAAATAAACATTTTATATTTGCACCTTAGGAAGATACAATGGTTAAGAAGCTGAAAGGACAAAATACAGTTCTGTTGTAAAATGAGTTAATCGAACTACTTTTGGTAAACTTGAACAGCATGAAATGAGGATGGTATAGAGAATTAAAAATGAAACACTACACTTTATTCTCTATTCATTGACAGTCTTGTAAAAATACATGTGTATATTTTTAGGTGAATTATAAGTTTTTTGCTTTTCTTTTTAATCACTATCGAGAGCATCCCTTTTTTTTGTGACATACTGTTTGTTATAATGTTACTTTGAGTTATCCTGAAGGCAGGAAGCAAAGGGTATAATTTTAAATTTGATGTTTTTTCATAATGAAGACTCTAATTTTAAAATTTTAATCACTGCATGTTAAAAATTTTAATCACTGAATGTTAGATTAGATATTACTGAAACAGGCATTTTAAAGTTACTTAAATAATTGAATTTTGGGGTCCACAATAATCTTACCTATTAAAACTCAAGTTTAATTACTGCTTTTAATATTTTAACATAAGACCTGATAGTGCTTTTTAAAAAGTTTTAAAAGGTAGAAATAAAGGCACCAGTACCTCCCCAAACCCGCGAAAACCCCCCTAAAACATACAATGTGACATTGCAACCATATGATAAAATACCCTTAAATTCCCAAATGTGACCTGGCACTCCCATTTCAGGAGAGCAATCAAGCAGCACCACCACCACACCCCTATGCACCTTGAATCGTCTAGCACTTTACAGTGAGCAGGAGAACTGGCTACATTGGCGACTATACCCTACTTTTGTTAGGTTCTAACAAGTCTCCCTGAGGCACCAATGTCAGGTTAGTGTAAGTAAGGAAAGCACATAATTGCTTACTACGGTAATTTCAATTTGCACTACCTTAAAATGATCTGTATATGACTTTCTCCCTAGATAGACTACAGATTATCTTTGGAAAGAAATCCTTATCTTTATATCCATGGAATCTAGTTTAACGTCTAATATGAAAAAAACTATTCAACAAATTTGATTCGTTGGAAAAGAAGAATCTTGTTCCTTGACACTGTTCAAATAAGCAGAGTATTAAAGTGGTTTGCAAAGCAGTACCAGAGGGCATCATAACTTAATGGTGAATGTGAGGATGATATCCTAGAATTATTACATGTGTCACAGCATTTAATTTAGCAATGAGATAGTCTTTACTTTTTTCCACAGTCTCGTCTCACATTATCAGACATTAATATGTATTAGTCAGTAGTGTAGTAGTTAAGTTTTAGACAGTTACTTGGGCATATTTATCCATCAAGTTGTTTTCTGTATTTTATATTAGATCAAATGCAAAAGCAGGTAGTACAACTTCATATTAATGATATATGTTTAGAGGCTGTCTATGTCTCTACTAAATATATTCTAATTTGCTTGAAATCCTGGACACATTATATGTGGGGAAGCTGGTACATTTAGCAGCACCTAATTTCATGAGTTTCATACTAGGTGCCAAGAAATTAGGTTGCCCAAATATTTTGGAAATAAATTAAAATGAAATCAGCTTTTTCTTTTCTACCCATTATTTTACACTTCACTCGAGGCACCTACAATGAAACTTTAATATTAAGTAGAGAAAAACTTACCTAGTTGGGATTTTGAATAATAGTTTGCCATTTGTCCACTGTTGCAAGACTGTCGTTTATGTCTTTTGGTTGACATTTCTGTGGTCTTCCACGGTGGTCTTTTTCTTTTGTTCAATTTGCTAAGAACTTCAGAACTATCAGAAGGAGTCTTGTCATAATTAACACATTTATTTAATTTACTATTGTCAAGTTGGCCAGGAAGTTTATCAGCTGCAGGGCTATTTGCCTTAGCATTTTCTATTTCTTTAGATTGCTTTTTATAAGAATTTTGCCTAGCAGAATGAGACCTTAAGGTAAAGCGCTTTGATTCTTCCATATGAGTCTGATGATTACTTCCACTGTCAACAGATTCAGGAGAATAAATGACTGTATTTAGCTTAAAAGTATTTCTGTGTTCAAGATAGTTGATCTTCCTCAAAAATATCCTACAATCTTTTAAGGTTTTTGATCTCCAATTATTTGGACACACATTTCCTAGTCTTGGTCCCTTTTCAAAATCTTTTTGGCTGCAATTTGTCCCATTTTCCTTTGCTTCTGACCTAAATTTATTCTCTAAACTAGCATGTGTTTTAAAGTCAGACTTTGCCATTCTCTGTTGCAAAAAGTCATCCCTGATATCAGGTGGCAAAATAAACTGATTATCTACTGTGTTTTTCCCTTGGAGTGGGATGTCAGCATCTGGGCCCCCCTCAGTCTTACTTAAAAATGGGTTCTGGCAGAAAAATCTCAAGTTCCTCCTTCTAGAGATCCAATCAACTGTTCCACGGCTGTGCAGCTTTCCCTCTCTTCGCCACCTTTCATGTTGCAACCTCTTAAACTCAGTTCTTTTGAATCTACCTAGTGTTAAATTACTTTTCACATTTAAGAGTGGAGAGCTAACCAGTTTATGTAGTATGTGCAACTTCCCTGATTTTGAAGGAGAAGATAGTGCAAATTTTTTAAAGTGCTTTCTGAAGGGGCTGGCATTAAAATCAGAATATTTGGTCCCTAATTTAACCCCTCTGGTATTTATTACTTCTAAAGGGTTACGAGCATTTGCTTTTCTAACTAGGGAAAGAGACTGCGTTTCTGTTGTTTGCATAAACCAGGTGCATAGTTCATTCAAATCATATTTTTTCCGAAAAAGCATTTTTACAGGTGAAACTTCAAGTTCTAAAAGACAAGTTTTCAAAGGGCTAGCTATTTTGAAATTATTACTTTCAGTGTGTTCCCTCTTTTTATGAACACAGTTTTCAGCTTCATCTCCACTCACTTGCACCCAAGCATTTGTTATTTGCTCAAATCTATTGTTTAGCTCCTCTAATAAGGAATCACTTGAAGCAGAAGCAGCCCACCACCTGAGCAAAGGGTTTGATGAAATTATAGGGTCCAGGGATACTTCAGAAATGGGTATTAATTTATCTTCCACACACTTTTTTGCATTCCTTGAATTTCTAGCTCCTGGTGTACCTTTGGGAGCTATTTTTACCCTTGACTGCCTATGTTTTTCCTTCTGACTTTTACCTTTCTGCAAATGGAGTTTATATGATTTATGGAGCAGAGTATTTCTATAAATAAGTGAGCTAGAAGATGCTAATGAATGTAAGAAATGCAGAGATGGTTTTCTGTCCCTAACAGAATGTCTCAAAGGCATAGCAGCAACCATACTTTCTGATCCATTCTTTAAAACGTCTGCTTCGGCGTGCCTTGTGTCCATCTCATTGCATTGGTGAGCACACTTTTCTTCAGGCAGACTTTTTTCCAGTATATTCTCTTGTTGTAAAGGAGGTAAGCAGCTGCTAATACTTACTTCTCTCTCCTGAGGTGAAATTCTATTAATAGTTACAGATATACCAGAGATTTTCACTTTTGCAGGTCTACCAGGCTTCCTAATTATTGCCAAAGGTTTCTGATTTGGTCGAATAATGTTCTTGGATGGTTGAGGTATCACAGACTTGTTCTTGATAGGTCTGACATATTCAAAGCCACACCCCAAGACCTCACTTTCAGTAGTCACACTTGAAACAGCACTTATTCTTTCACCCGAGTCAAGTTCATATTCTCTGATATTTCTGAGACTATTATACTCAGTTGGAAAATCAGCAACCTTATTGTTTAAAGGTGTAACATTGCTTATGTTTATACTTCCTTCAGAAACATGCCTTTTACTTCTTCTTGACCTTCCATAAATAACAGTTACTGTAATACTCTTTTTATAAATACCTTCTTTTACTTCTGATAGGAGAGATTCTGGGCTTTTCTTTCCAGCATCAAAGGACTCATTTTGGCAAATGGTGACGTCCATTTGATCAGTTTTCGGTTTTGGTGGTCTTCCAATTGGTCGCTTAATCTGTTTCACAACTTGGGGACCTATTTTTTTAGGTCTACCTGGTTTTCTTTTAAAAGATGAATCAGTTGCACTGCTTGAATTTTCCTTAGGTTCTTCTTGTGGCTTATCACTATTTGTATCATCAATAAACACTGCAGAAGATTCTGCAGTTTCTTTTGCACTATTAAATTTGTTCAGTTCTCTTTGAAGAGTGTCACCATCATTAAGATTGGAACTAAAATTTTCAAAGTTAGTATTTGAGATATCCTCATTTGTTTCTGTTCTTTTCTCAATTACATGATGGTTTGGACGTTTTTCACAAGGAAGCTCAATATCTGATTTAGAATTACCGACTGAAGTTAAAGTATATTTGACTCCTTCACTGCTTTTAACCTCAGATAAAAACATGAGTTTGATAGGACTAGAGTAACTGGAAAAAGAGCTTTCGATGGCTTTATACTTTGTTGGTACATTCTCAACAGTGGAAATCAAGCTACCCATATCTAAAATAGATGACTTTTTCAGATTATCAAGTCTTTTTTTATTCAAATCTATTGGAGGCATATGATTGCTTTTGATATTGCTGGAGGCTACCACAGATTTTGAAAAACTCTGCTCTTTGCATGTCATTCTACTTATAGTAAGAGTCATATTTCTACCAGCATTTTGATCTTTACCATCAATTTCTTTCAATTTCTTGGATGCTTTAAATCCTTCTGATAATGACTGATTATTCCAAGACTTCTTGGCCATATTTATTGTATCTTCTAAACGCTCCACAACAACTTGTAAATTAGAATTCATTGCAATTTTATTTAGATCTATATTGTGTGAGCTTTCAATTTGAATAGTTTTCACTTGATCTTTTTTTTTTGTAGACTCAGGAACTTTTTTGGCCTTAGGGGATTTTTTGAGAACATAATTATTTGTTACATATATAGAATACCATCCTGGAGGCACAATATTTCGTTTAGTTCTGCTCAAAAATCCAGGAACATCACATTTCAAAGGAGTTTGAGTATTCTCTAATTTTGAGTTCTCCTTATGATTTTGCAAACAAAATTTTCCAGCTGTAGATTTTTCCTGTGTAGTTCTTATGCTCATTTTCTCAGGTGTAGTTTGATCAAAGCTTTCTGAAAATGTGTCAAAAGCCAAGTTAGTCTCTAAATTAGGAAGAGGTAGTTGCAATGACTGTAATGCACAATCCGGTGAAAATGCTATTTCTGCATGATTGCTGTCTTGAAGGCTTTCAGAATTTTGTAAAGAAGGCTCTTGGTAATGATAGAATTCTTCTTTGTCTGTTGAAAATACCACATCATTGCATATCAATTTCCTTGATATTTTTTCACTGCATTTTTTTCTTATAAAATTTTCATCAAGACTAGCAAGTTCTCTTTTTATTTGCAAAGACTGCCTTCTAAACATAGGTGAATCAGGAGAGTTGTGCATTGCAAATAATGTTTCTTGACGCTTTCGAAATCTTGTCTGAATAATTTTATTTTCTACCTTTTTATCATGTTGACTCAGTAATTCCATAAAACTGTAATCACTGGCTTTTGCATTATGCAAGAGGGAGGTTATTAAATCTCTCAATTTTAAATCATTATCTGTATTACAATCACTGCTAGGTAATTTTATAAGGTTTGTCATATCTGTAGTTTCTATTGATTTTAATTTTTCATTAATACGGTCCATTAAATCTTTAAAAATTACAGTAGTTTCACCTTTTTCATGATTTGTAGTACAATTATTGCTGCCTTCCAAGAGCAAAGAATCAGAGTTACTGGATACTTTAGTTTTATGTATTTTATCTTCACAATCACCTTTGTCACTACTTATTTCTGCTGGTGTGAGAAATGGAGGCTGGTTAATGTTTGTCTCAAACCTGTGATTTTCTAGGGCTGAAAGCTCAGAGATGACATCTTTCAATTTTTCAAATCCTTCTGTCTGTACAGGTGATAATGGTGGGGGTGAGGGACTTCGAGATCTACAAATATCTTCAAGACTGACTGAAACATCGCCATGTACTTCCTTTGATGAAAGAGTATGAAAGACGGATTTTGTAGAGTGAATATTTGGAAACAGTCCAGAACAGCACCTGTGAGAAGCATAACTGTTTGCAAGTCCTCTGCTCACTACTGTCTCAATGTGTTCAATAGTTACAGTTTGGCACGATAAACAATGTAAATCTTTAATACAGACTGGCAGAGGCACAAAACCAGGGCTTTGTGTTTCATTTTGTAAACACCCTCTTTCTGCCAGCCTATATTCACAATTACAGAATAGACCATGTAAATCATCTTCAATTAGGGACTTTTGAGATTCTGAAGACATAGTATATGATGTATTACAACAGCAAAGAGAAACAGCATTCTGCTCTTGGACTAGAAATTTCAACATAGCCAAAACTTGTTGCTGGTGATGTATGCACAAAGATTCCAAAACTTTGCTTAATGCTGATTTTCCTTTTTCCATTTTAGTAGCTTCCTCTGATTTTGCATCAACAGTTGAACTAAAAATAAAAATCAAACAAAAAATGAATTACAGCAAAAATACCAATATTATAAGGAGTTATAATTTTAACAGTTTGAACAAAAGATATTTTGGTATTGGTGGACTGCAAACTCCTACAGAGCTGCAATAAAGGCATCTTGATTATTGGTTAGTGGAAGTATAATGAAGCACTGATTACTACTTCCTATGACGAAGTGTAAGACTCAAAACAAAGCCCTAGTTTCGTGATATAAAAACTGATGATTATAGATATGATTAGATTTACAGATTGCTAATGCTCAGTTCTTTGAATATATTAAGAATATTTAATGGAACGTGCTTCACCAGGAGTTAAAATTTTTGTAGATATTTTATAAGGTACTTTGGTAATTATCAGTTGGTATTAGTGCAAATAAAAAAAAAGATGTATGAGAACATCTTATCTTTA
Source organism: Furipterus horrens (assembly GCF_987537825.1). Classification (NCBI taxonomy): domain Eukaryota; kingdom Metazoa; phylum Chordata; class Mammalia; order Chiroptera; family Furipteridae; genus Furipterus; species Furipterus horrens. Next base: position 209,048,446 of record NW_028327172.1, on the reverse strand, counting down.
TTTAAAATATATATTTTAAGGTAATGATAATAAAATTATTAATAAGAGCTTTGCATAATCACCGGAAAAATAAAGGGATTTAGATTTCATATAAATAACAAAATGTCTAAGATTAAGCTGCAGGCATTTTAACCTAATAAAACATAAAAAATTTAAGCTATTAAAAAATGAAATCTATTTTTAATTGATTTTAAATACTAAAGTAATTACATTGAAACTAAAGGCATTACTTACCTAATTACTTAATTTCAAATGCTGGAAAATGTCCACTGCAGAAACTAATATACATCTAATTTTAACTAAGACTCATTATTACGTAGTAACCAATGTAGAAGTCTATAAAAATTTTTAATTCCATTACCAGCAGTAAGAAGAATAAAATATATAAAAGAATTCTGTTTCAGAAAAGCATCCATTTAAATTAAACATATCACCAAACTCTGTACATGAAAACAGCCTCCCACTCCTGACTTATGTTTGTTGTTATTGCTAGTAACTCCTGGTTTGTAGAAATTTAAGGTTGGATTTGGGATATGCTGATTATGAATTGCTACAGAAGAATGCATTTTATTTAGTAAAAGGTTATGTTTATGTATATTAAAATTAATGAATTTTTATTTTAAAATGAAAAGTGGGATTGATTTTATTTTTTGTTCCTTAAAAATGGCTTCATTTATTTCACAGATAAGTATGCAACATTTTATCTACACTTTAGAAAAATAGGTATTTGAATAGGAAAAATACTAAAGCAAATTCTGAACATTAGATCAAAATTTTTCTAGGAAAAAAAATACTAGATTCAGCCAATATTTCACTAAAACTAGCATGTGATTAGATACAAAGTATTTATCAAAGTGAGAAGAGGTATGAAATTACAATAAAACTTCTTAAGTCCACTGCCACCTCAGGACAGATGAAGACAGGACATGACCCCAGTAACATTTACTTTCTGAAAATAAATTTTGTAAATTTTATCTTGGTTGGGAGTATAAAATGATGGAACTAACTCCTAAGATCCAATATTAGGTAATTCTAAGAAGTATATGTAGGGAACAAAGGAAGGAGGAAATGCTAACTATCAAATATAAAAATATAAATAAAATTATGCTCTTTTCAGCAAGTTGAAAATTTTCACATAAGCAGTAGAAACCCCCCAAAATTCTGATATACTTCAATAGTTTCTTTAGTTATGGTATGGCCTATTAAATACATCTGTGACTAAACAGTTAAAGATTTTACATACTTTTCAGAAAAATTCATTGCACTGTATTTTAAAGGTTAATTTGCTTTCATAACAGTTTCTGAAATGCTCAAATGCTTTTTCCTGTTAGTAAAATCAAGTAAAACAAGAAATAATATGAACTAATGACTAGTATTAACTATTCCTAAAACCACCACAAGATTTTTCTCTCTCTTCTAATGCTGTAAGAAAATGTATCTTTTAAAAGTTTCTTATTCAGGTTATTACTTCTAATATAAAATTTCAGAAGTACCATAGTGACCAGTAATTTCTATCTAATGCTATATGAAGAATAGCTTAATAAAGTTCCCAATTAGATATTCAGATATTAGATTAGATTCAGAGGTTAGGTAACTAAATTCTCAAATTATAAAACTCCACAATATGCTTATTGGTGTCAAATATTTTTCTTTTCCATATTTCTTGCATGTGAAAATCTCAAAGAAAAGTTTAATATATGAAACCTAATATAAATAATAGTTGAATACTTATAAGTCTCTACTCTAGATTTATTGTATTTTTCATAGCTTCCTTATTTTTAATGCTAAAAGGTTTTCTAACCTTTTCCTGTTTGATTTATAAACCAAAACATCCTATCTATTTTTGTATGTTACTATCCATTTTGCCCATTGCAAGTTTTGTTGTTGAAATAGTTTTGGAGAAAGTCAATTCTAATATTTAATCTTAATAAAACCGCTTCCTAGAATGAATTAAAGAAGTCAGTGTAGTCAGTTTTTTCTTTTCTTTTCTTTTTTTCTTTTACTGAATGAGTAAATCAATCACACACCAACAGTGTTGTAAATTTAAGTGCAAAAGCATTGAAGTGCTTTACTACAAATTACAACCTAGAAACACGTTAACTGAACAATTAAAATTCATACAATCAGATTTAGATATATAACAACACAAAGTAGAAACAGAATTACAGTACATTTACAACACAAGACAGATACATGAATTAGAAAATATTGTAATAAATAATTCATGAATTATAGTGCAATTGATTTATGCATAAATATAACTAATTGCCTAACAATCAGTTTATATTAACAAAATCTGTCAAAATCAAGGCAGCCACAGAGTTTTACTAAATTACTGCGACAATGAAAATACTGCAATTAAAAAACAAATACAAGTATTTGTACTGTAAACAACTAAAAAAATCAGTCTCACTAAAGTTAGTATACAATTTAATATAAAATTGTCATTAGCTACCAGAAGTGGTTTAAACAACTTTACTGAGCAGTAGTTTTCTAAAAACAGAGGCACTGTTTTTTTCTTTTCCTTCTTTTTTTTTTTTTTTAAATATAAAATACTCGAGGAACATTCAAATAAGTAGAAAGCACGTAAGGGTTGCTTTCACCTTCATTAAAAGTCTGCTGAAACTGGATATTTCAGAAAATTGTCAATTGATAAATAGTAACTGGTAACTAAATTTATAAAGTACTTTGAAAGTTTAACATAAAGAACATCTTAATAGAATCATCACTGGGGAGAAGGGGAACCCATAAATTTCCCTGCCTTTCCTCGTTCATATAATCAAAAGTTAACTCAATAATTAGAAACATTTTTTTCCTTTAAAAGTTATGGGTTGATCATTACCTATAAACTATCAAAAAATATTTAATTTACCATTTTTGACCAAAAATAAATAATACAAGTACTAAAATGCTGCAAATTAACTAATATTACCTATAAAACTACTGATCACTGTGAAGTCAATAGCAAAATGATCCCTGATTTTATGAATCCTGTAAAGTTTTTGGTCAGGTCATCTTTTAAATGATATAAAAGAGTTCTGTTAAGTATCCCTTTACTATAAACTTCTCAATCAATTTATTAATGTAAATATAGTGTGAGGAATAAAAAAGCTCAATACAATATAAATATTATGTAATGCATTCAAGCCCCCAAATTTTTGCAAGTAAAATTCTGTATAAAGAGGTCAATAAAATTGTGTTGAAACATTTACTTTATGTTTAGCTTTGTTTTTCAATGGGGGGAGGGGTACTATATTAAATAATCCAAGTTCTGGCCCTCACAAAATATGGCTTAATTCTTTAAAAAGAAAGATGACCCTGACATCTGCTGTTTTGCAATCTATTATGTATACTTTCTCGGGGGGAAAAAAAGCAAGAGGATTCATACCCTACTATGCAGGTAACATTAATAGCTGAAGAGGGTTTAATATAGATCTAAAAGACCAAATAAGTACGTAATTGTTTAGGTTCCCACTCTTCAGTTCCTTTAAACATATGTAAGCAGTTTTTAAATGTAATAGCTGAAAATCTCTTTAGTATTACATGTATATGTGATTATTAGATACACACAAACACAAGTGTAAAAACACAAGTATTTGACAAGGTGCACTTATTTTATTTTTATTTTTAATTCAGCTTTAAGTATTCCTTTTGGATTTAGGAAAATTGGCTTAGGAAAATGATCAGGACCTGAACTTGAACAGAGAAAAAGAGTACTCAAAGAATTTTGAATATATGAAGCAAAGCCCCATTCTTTATTTGGAGGCACATGCTTTATAACATTTTACTACTAAAATGGCGTTCTCCATAAATCCAACATGGATACTCTGAACCACATTTTAAAACTGCTATATAAAAATTACTGATCTCTCTTATGAGTCTGGTAAAAGTTAAAATGCACTGCCCAACTTCTAACTACCCAATTAGTAGAGAGTTTACATTACTGAAAGTTCAAAACAGCTTCAGTGTTAAATCTATTCAAGACCCTGAACAAACTGCAAATTTGGTTATTAGCAAAATGATAATGTTCTGCCCACCAAAATGAAATCTGTAATTCATTTTGATAAACTGAAAATGTTTTGAAATGTCACAGCAGCAAATATATTAAAGTTACACTGAGGTTTTTCAATAGTAGGAGTGTGTCACAATCCTTAAAATTTAAAGTAGTCATAACATCAACTAACCAGCACATTTAAACCAAAATTATCATTCTCAAGTTTTTTTCTGTGCACATTATAAACATGCTCTAAGTTGCATTCCAACTTTCTTTTCTAACCTTACACATTAGCTTATTTTTCAAATGAAAAACAAAATTAAATTACTTTAATAATTAAATTTAAATTATTTTTGTTCTTAGTATTCCATCTTATATTAAAACATTCTATAGCTGCTGGGGTTAACTATGTGTCAGTTTTTCTTAAAAAGCATATACCTTATAAACCCCAACGTCCTGCTAAATCAACTATTAAACGATAAATATTAAATTTCATTATACATATCATTTAAGGTTTTCTTTTCTATTCCTGGTAGATGCACTTGAGTGCATTTCCTATTTCATAGAATGCACTGTAGTGTACTAATACTGTATATATTAATTCTTCTTAGCATGGATATAGCTGTCTAAACTTTGATTGGTTGTTTAACATACTTACAATAACTGTAAGTATGTTACGTTAAAATGTTTACCAACTATTAATATCATATTTCCATTATAAGATGGTTCAACTGAATGGCTGGAGTGGTCTTTCACGTATAAAAATGTTTCACTTGACAATTACTTGTTTTCCCACAACGCTTTATGCTATTGACTACTAAAGAAAACCTGAATCTTTTTCACCTATTTATACAAGGATTAAATACAAACTATCAGAATTAAGTAAGCAACTATATAATCTGTCCACAGTGAAAACCCTGAATAAAACTTTTTTTTTCAAAAGGCATGTAAGTGGTTTTTGAACTGTAAAATTTCATGTCTCCTGTCAGAGTGAGCATCTGTAATTCCCACATGTGTGTAATAGACACACAAATACACACCTGTGCACATACGCACACGCAAACGCACATACACACACGCACATACACACATACAAACATTTTCCTAACAAGTAATCTAC